>NW_012112364.1:1002986-1004661 GCF_000951035.1 Colobus angolensis palliatus
ACTTGGAGGACACTCCTTAGAAATCGAAAGGAACAAAATAATTATCCGCACAACGTGAATTAATCTCGAAACATGCTGAGATGCCTTACAACAAACAGCAGATACTGTTCGATTCCATTTATATGAAGTCTTCGGACAGACTGTGATGGGAAAAGATCAGAACAATAGTTGCCTCTTGGGGATGGAGATCGACATGGAAATGGCAAGAGGGAACTTTCTGGGATGATGGTGATGTTTTGTCGATAGGAGTTTTGGTTACAAAGGTGTATGCACTTGTCAAAAGTCAGATAAAGTCTGAGTAAACATCGAATTAAAAATGGATATCATATTATAAAGTTAGGCATTATAAGTAATTGCCATTAAGATAATTGACTTTTAGAATATTGTGGATGTCTCAGAGAGTATAGTTGTGGGAGTGAGTGAGCAAATGCACCAGGATTATCATGAGAATGTAAGCATTTGTTTCGATTTTGAGTTAGTCTCCTGGCCTATTCAGCCTGGTGGTGTTTACCTCACAGAGGCATCAGAGATTTTAATCAGAGAACGTGGCTTCCTATTTTTCATCAACCTTGAAAGGTTAGGGGCAGTCTTAGGCATCTTAG
Source organism: Colobus angolensis palliatus (assembly GCF_000951035.1). Classification (NCBI taxonomy): domain Eukaryota; kingdom Metazoa; phylum Chordata; class Mammalia; order Primates; family Cercopithecidae; genus Colobus; species Colobus angolensis. Next base: position 1,003,589 of record NW_012112364.1, read on the forward strand.
CTCAAACTACCCTTGACCCCACTTACAGTGGTTTCTTACTCTTAAAGTTCATCTTTTTTTTTTTTTTTTGGCCTAACCCAGTGGTTCTGAACAGGATAGGGAAGAGGAAATATCTGTGTTTTGAAAAGCATCCCCAGGTGATGCGGACAGGCCCTGGTTTCTGAGAAACACCACCCCATTGTAGACCAGTTAACTTTTAACCATTCACTAGCAAAAAATTGTACAAGTTCTGCCTCAAACTGAAACCATCACCATTTATTTTATTCTTCTAAAATTTTTATTTCAGTAGCTTTTGGACTGCAAGTGACTTTTCATTACATGGACGGATTATATAGTGGTGAATTCTGAGATTTTAGTGCACCATCACCCGAATTGTGTACATTGTACCTAATGTGTACTTTTTTTATGCCAGCCTTCCTCCCATCCTTTATGATGAGACTTTTACACTTGAGTTTAGGGAAAACTAAATGAAGAAGTAAAGGCAGTATGCATTACAAAAAAATCAGAATTTTAAGTTTATAAAGTTCCTTATTTATGGGTCACTTAGATAGAGGCTTGAAATGAATAAAGGGAATATTTTTAAAAATTATGTACAAAGCCAGAATGCCAGTGTATTAAATTACAGTGAAATTGAGAGCTTACACAGACTAGAATAGTTACATTGGCATTACTAGTGAACCGTTCCTCCCTCTAGGCTATTGATTTGTTCTTTAAAAATGTATTAATTATTGAACACCCATATAACCATAACCTAGATTCAGCAAATGCTGCCGTAAGTGCATTGTTTATCTTTTCTGCTGGATGGTTTCAAAGCAAGTGATAGATGTCATGACACTATCCTGAATACTTCTGCATTTGTTTCTTAAGAATTCCATTTTCACACCTAAGAAAATTAACAGGCTGGGTGCCCTGGCTCACGCCTGTAATCCCAACACTTCGGGAGGCCAAGGCAGGTGGATCATTTGAGGTCAGGAGATCGAGACCAGCCTGGCCAACATGGTAAAACCCCATCTCTACCAAAAATGCAAAAATTAGCTGGGCAGTAGTGGTGCACACCTGTACTCCCGGCTACT
>NW_012112364.1:1004711-1016146 GCF_000951035.1 Colobus angolensis palliatus
GAAACCCGTAAAAAAAAAAAAAAAAAAAAAATTAACAATACGTCTCTAATAGTATCTAATACCTAGTCTCTGTTCAGATTTTCCCCTCATCCCCAACATGTCTTTTCAGCATAATTATGTCTCCTTGATTTTTTTTTTTCACTCAAGAATAGCTTTTCCCTTCCTTTTTCATTCCCAATGGCATTGGCTTTTGTAGACACTAACCAGGTGTCTTGTTCCATCTGGATTTGTCAGATTGTTTCCTTGTGGCATCTGTTGTTCCTCTGAGTCTGGCCCTTGTATTCCCTGGAAACTGGAAGCTAGACCCTGCATCAGGTTCAGGTCAAACCTTTTTTCCAAGCTGCTTCATAGAAGGCGCCATGCACTTCAGGTAGCTTCCCATCCGGAGATGGGCCAAGGATGGCAGGTTGTCCCCCTGTTGGAGATGCTGAGTCTGACGTTTGCTTGGGATGACAGACAGCTGTCTCCTCAGCAGAGTGTGCTTATCCCTCGTGGTCTGAAAGTCATCTGTAGTGACCCTTTGGCATCAGCTCTCTTGCATCCATCCCTGCCTGAATCCGTGGTTTCACTGGGGTTGGAAAAATGGTGATTTTCTTTTTTTTTGTTTGAAACAGGGTCTTGCCCTGTTGTCCAGACTGGAGTGCAGTGGTGTGATCAGAGCTCACTGCAGCCTCAACCTCCTGGGCTCAAGTGAACCTCCTTTCTCAGCCTCCCCAGTAGCTGGGAGTACAGCTGCGTGTCAACACACCCAGCTAATTTATTTTTTGTAGAGACTGGGTCTTGCTATGTGGCCCGGCCTGGTCTCAAACTCCTGACCTTAAGTGATCCTCTTGCCTTGGCCTCCCAAAGTGCTGGAATTACAGGTGTGAGACATCGTGCATGGCAAGATTTTCTAATTACTTTTACTTTTCTTTTGTGTTTATTAGCTATCATTCTTCGCTACAGAAGAGCTTTTTCTCATCAATTGGGGGTGATTACAGTTCTTCCTAAAAAGGTAGGATAAATGCTCAGTTCTTTTTACTTAATTACCAATTTTCAAAGTAAAGAATCAAGATAATAGTCCCATGCAGTTGTGGCACATTATCATTTTCATAGATTTTTGCATATTCAGTGTGTTGACATGAATGACAGTAATTATGCCTTACTGTTTAAATTACACCACAATTGACCAGTGGGAGTCTTTTCTTGCTGCCAAACTGTAAATGACATGTAAACAAACAAAATGATAATACCATCATGGAAATCTGAAAGCTAAATATTTGACGACATAAAGGAACATTTTTTAATTGGGATAATGTTATTGTGAGTATTAAAAAGATTAAGGAGTACCTCTTAGAGATAGATACTATTTCCTGAAAAAGTAGGATTTACTTCCAAAGCCTTCCTGGATGGCTGCGGGGAGGCAGTTGAGGGGTAAAGACGAAACACAGGTGCTGTTTATTGTCCAGTTCTTTCTGTACGAGGTTGAAAGGTTCCCTAATAAAAAGTTTTTAAATTATGAATTTATGTTGATAGCTGCAATTTAAATGTAATTTTACAGGTTGTTTTAACTTTGTATTTATATTTTTATCTATAAGGGCCTATTTTGAAGAAACGTATATTTTCAATGTTGCTGATTTAAAGCCAGTATTGAGTTAGTATTAAAGCTTAATTGCAATGAATTGCATTGTTTGCTGTAGACATCAAAAAAAATTGAAGCTTCTTAAAAATTTAAACTTAAATTTGAATGATGGCAAAGGACTTTAAAAGTGATATACTTCCAGTGTGTTTCTGCTCTTTCCCTTTCCTTCGTTTCCTTCTTGGAAAGTGTTTTTAAAGCTTTTTAAAAAACCTACATCATTTTTCTGAAATAGTGTTTGTTTTGTAAATAAATAAAGTTTATTTTCAAGTATAAAAATAATACTTATAAAATACTTATAAAAACTTGAGAAATACTGGCAATTAGGAAAAATAGGGGAAAGAATTGCTTTTGTCTTCAACATTTTTATAATTTTTTTCCATCTTTTCCTATATCTAGTTATTTTGTTTGCTTGTTTGAAAAAAATCCTACATTTTGAATTTTTTTTATTTTAATATGTTGGTAATTTATTAAAGAAGGCACTTGAGCTTTTATTCATAATTACTAAGGGAAAAAGCCAGTATTGAGTTAGTATTAAAGCTTAATTGCAGTGGACTGTTTCGTCTACTGTATACATCAAGATTATTTAAATTTGTATATATCTATTTAGTAACATGATTTTACGTGTGGTAACTTCTACATCCTTCTTGCTAATACAGCCTTTGGAAGGAAACAACACTGATTCTAGACATAAAGTTTATAGAGCAGGCTTGTGAGCAGGAACTTAAGCATCCCCTGGCAGAATACCTAGTGACATTTCGGGCTGGATGCTGTTGCTGGTTTTCTGATGATAAGTGAAAAACAATTCTTCTCTGATCTCCTCAGATTTTTCTTCTTTTTTGGTTTGGAAGCTTCTTCCATTCACAAAAGAAACCATATGTCAGTGATTTAAAATCACTTTGCTCCCACCTTGGAGCCTTTACCGCATCTACAGCTGGAGCCACTAGCTGGGTAATAACCGTAAATCAATGCGTGTCATGCACTGTGGCTGGAGCATCTGGCCACAGATCCTCACGAATACTGACGGGTGTCTGAAATGCCAGCTAGAAATGTGAAGGGTGTAGCTTGCAGGCATTCGTGTGCATTGGGGGGAGTGATGCATCCGAAGGCTTGGAGGTTAAATGCCAGCAGCCCCACCGTAGCTCCTTGGCTGTTTCCTTTGGCCCATGCATTCATTCGACATGTACACGCTGAGCCAGGCTCTGGGCTGTATTGCCAGGGAACGTAGCAGTGAACAAAATGGACAAAGTCCATGTTCTCATGAAGCTTTCATTCCAGTGAGGAAAGATTATGAACGTATATGCAAATAAATATATAATGTGTCCAGCAGTGATAAATGCAGTAAAGTTTTTAACAGGCAAGGGAATAGGTTTGAGAGTGTTGGGGTGTGCTCTTTTATGGAGGGGTCAGGGAAGGACTCGCTGAGAGGTAGCATTTGAGCAGAGACGAGGTAAATGAACCATGAGGCTGTCTGAGGGAAGAGTATTGCAGGGAGAGAATTTCTGGGTGCCAGGACTCAGAGGATGGGTGTGTTCACTGTTTACAAGGAACAGCAATGAGGCTGGAACAGAGTGAGCCAGAAGAAGCACGGTCAGCACAGGCCAGTGGGCATGGTGGAGGGCTTGGCTTTTACTTGGAGAGATACCAGCCAGGGAAGGGTTGTGGGCAGAGGAGGAACGTGATCCGACTTACGCATTTTTAAGGATTGCTCCGTGTGCCCTGGCAGTAATAAACTCTAGGGCGTAAGGGCAGAGGCAGGAAGACCATGTTGGGAAGCTGTCACTGTGATGCAGTTTTACTGTGATGCAGTCGAGCAGCGGTTTGGGAGTGGGATGATAGCAGTGGAGGAGGTGAGAAGTGGTTATACTGGTTGAACGGTAGGTTTTGCGGATGGGTTGCTGAGAGAAAATAAAGAGTCAAGGATAACGTTGGTATTTTTGGCCTGAGCAACCAGAAGAATGTGTTGCCATTACATGAGACAGGGAAGACTGAGGGAGGAGCAAGTTTTGTGTGGAAGACAAAGCATTGAACTTTGGACGCTTTAATCGTCAATGACTATTACATATCTAAGTGGAGAGGTTGGGTGGGCAGTTAACCCTACAGGTGTGGAACTCAGAGAAGAGCTTGGCACCAGAGCTATAAATTGGAGTGTTGGGTGTTACCATACTAGGTAAGGAGGGTGTTGAGAATATGCATGTCCATCACTTTCTGTTTAATTTGCCATATTTTTTGCATATCACTTTTGAACATGAGGGGTGAGACATCAGTGGGTTGTACAGCCCGGTGGGCTCAAAGCCAGGGACCAGAGGGAACTTCCAGTTTTAAACACCGAGGAGATTCTGGGACCATTCTTTGAGAAGCACCCTGAAGACACCTTCTGTTTTCCTCTCTCATCTTGACAAGTCACACCTCTCGGAGTTTGTGATTCTCTAATGATTCCTAGCATGCCCTAGATGAGATTAATGGGTCCTCTCAGCACTCTTTCAGCCTGTACTTCTAAGATTTACCAAATGCATGAATGGAAGGATAGAAAAGTAATTAAAAAATCAATGTGCCATTTGTAAGTGCTTCAAATTCAGTCTCATAGAAATGAAGTAAAAGCGCTGTCACCATACATGCCTCTGTTAACATTTGGTAATAATACCTGCCTTACCTTGAGAATGATCTTTGTAATTGATGAGGTCAGTCAGCACTTTGATTTATGTCACAGTGTTTTCCGACAGTCTCAGTTATTCTTGCAGTGGGCTGGCTTCCTTCCTGGAGAGGTCCCTTTCCCATAACGTGTTCCTATCTGCTGTGTACCATCAGATGTGTTAAAAAATTGTTAACAGTTCATTATATTAAAAGTTTATCAATTGGTGTTTATGAATCACCAAGCATATTATGTACTGCATCCTCATAAATAAACCCCTAGGATGATACTTGCTTTTGGAGTTAGCACTACAAGATGCATGAGAAATACAGCTGACCCTAGAACAACACAGGTTTGAACTGCATGGGGTCCACATATATGTGGATTTTCCTCTGCCATCTCTGAGAAAGCAAGACCAACCCCTCCCTTGTTCCTCCTCCTCAGCCTGCTCGATGTGAAGACAATGAGGATGAAGACCTTTATGGTGATCCATGTTCACTTAATGAATAGTAAATATATTTTCTCTTCTTCATGATTTTAATGACATTTCTTTTCTCTAGCTTGCTCTGTTGTAAGAATACAGCATATAATACGCATGGCATACAAACGTGTTCATCAACTGCTTATGTTATTCATAAGGCTTTCAGTCAGCAGCAGGCTATTTTACGTTTTTGAGGAGTCAGAGTTATACACAGATTTTCAACTGCACAGGGAGTCTGTTTCCCTAACTCTCAAGTTGTTCAGGGGCCAACTAAGTAGTCAAATGAGATCATGGGTACAGAAAAAAAAAAAAAAAAGTGAAAGTGCTATACAAATCCGGTTTATTCTAATTGCCACTTGTCTTGGGGACAATACCACCATGAGTGAGTTAGTCTGGCCAGAGTCACCTGCTAGTCCTACTCCATCAGTGTAGACTTCCTGTGTGTGGATCTGAAAGTCTAGAGAACAGCAATTTCCTTCATAACTTGCAATTACAGCCTCCACAGCCTCACATATGCCCTGCCGTGTAGCACAATGTCAGACCAAGGGAGTAAGTGATTGAATTTTAATGAACTCTTCTTACTACTTTCTTAGGATGGCTGCTCTTTTTCTAAAGAGATTAACACTACAAACTGTGAAGTCTGAAAATAGTTGCGTTAGATGTTTTGGTAAACACATCGTGCAACAGACAGCACCAGCACAGTCGTCCCCTATTGCTTCTGCCCCGAGACTCTCCTTCCTAATTCATGCAGAAGCCTTTAGTACCACTGAAGACACCCAGAATGAAGGAAAAAAGAGAAAAAAGAGTCAAACAGCTTTTAGTAACGTTGGAAGAAAAATTAGTCAGCGAATTATTCACTTATTTGATGAGAAGGGCAATGATATGGGGAACATGCACCGAGCAGATGTGATTAGACTCATGGATGAGCGAGACCTGCGACTGGTTCAAAGGAACGCCAGCACAGAGCCCGCAGAGTACCAGCTCATGACAGGCCTGCAGATCCTCCAGGAGCGGCAGAGGCTGAGGGAGATGAAGAAGGCTAGCCCCAAAACTGGTAAGTATTTTGCTGTTGGCTCCCTGAATCCTTTAAGGGCTACAAATCAGCAGTTTAAATTCTAGCATTTGTCAAGGTGCCTGTGACAACAGGGAAATGAGAAACTGGAAAATTCACGATTCCACCACCATTCCTAGTGTCTGTCTTTCCTCCTCCTTCCTGCACGCACTTCTGTTCCCATTATTCCATGGTACCCTGGCCATTGTCTCTTCCCTTTAAACCTGTGTAAAATGGAGAAACCAGGCAAACAAACCAGAGTGAAGAGAACTCTTTCCCCTGTCCTGTGGCCTTCTCCCAATGCCAGGGCAAGCTGAGTAGCTGATGGGTGAAACGGAATGAGATTGGGAGGGATATGTTCAAGTTTCCTGCCCTCTGCTGGGCCAGTCACTTAGTTTTCTTCCCCTTCTTCATCTCTAAAGTGGAGGTGTTTGGTTAATTATCTGGAAGCACCTTTTTATTTTTTTTGAGACGGAATCTCTGCCTCCCGCCCAGGCTGGAGTTCAGTGGTGCGATGTGTGCTCACTGCAACCTCCGCCTCCCAGGCTCAAGCAATTCTCCTGCCTCAGCCTCCCCAGTGGCTGGGATTACAGGTGCCTGCCACTGCGCCTGGCTAATTTTTGTATTTTTAAGAGAGACAGGGGTTTCACCATGTTGGCCAGGCTGGTCTTGGACTCCTTCCCTCAAGTGATCCACCCGCCTCAGCCTCCCAAAGTGCTGGAATTACAGGCATGAGCCACCGCGCCCAGCCTGGAAGTACCTTTTAAACTCTAAAGTGATTGATAGGGCATCTCCCATGCCAAAGCGTTTTGTTACAGTATCAGTAGCAACACTCTTGTATATATACCACCAGCCACTTCACAAGGCACTTGCCATTTAAGCCTCACAGAAGTCATGAATTGGGTATTAAGCAAAGATGTTTGTTTTTCATAGTTCCTAAAAAGTGCTCATCATTATGAAAGTTCAGTGGATGGTGCACGGGGACAGGTGTCAGATGACTGCTCCCAGGACTGCATCGTGAGGTTGTGTGCCTTCAGAAAATCACGTTATCTGCAGCTTAGTTTTATAACACCACATTTAACAAGGACGTTGACTGGAAAACAAAAAAATATTCAGAAGAGACCAACTAGGGAGAATAAGGACATCAAACGATGTCACTTTAAAAAAAAAAAAAAGTCACTGGGCATGTTGGCTCAGGCCTGTAATCCCAGCACTTTGGGAGGCCAAGGCAGGTGGATAGCTTGAGCTCAGGAGTTCAGTACCAGCCTGGGCAATATAGTAAAACCCCCAAAAAATTTAAAAATTAGCCAGGTGTGGTGCAAACCTGTGATTCCCAGCTACTCAGGAGGCTGAGGTGGGAGGATCACTTGAGCCCAGGAGGTGAAGGCTGCAGTGAAGAACCATGATCACACCACTGCACTTCAGCCTGGGTGACAAGAGCGAGACCCTGTGTTCAAACAAACAAACAACAGGGTCTTGCTCTGTTACCCAAACTGGACTGCAGTGGTGTGATTTCGGCTCCCTACAGCCTCCATCTCCTGGGATCCAGCAATCCTCCCACCTCCACCTCCCACGCAGCTGGGACCACAGGCACACACCACCATCCCTGGCTTTTTTATTTTTTGTGGAGACGGGGCCTTGCTATGTTGCTCAGGTCTTGAACTCCTGAGTTCTAACGATCTGCCCGCCTTAGCCTCCCAAAGTGCTGGGACTACAGGCGTGAGCCAGCACATCTGGCCCCCAATCTTTATGATGAACACTGGTGCATACTCTAGGGTCTGTGAACCTAAATGCATCAAACTGCTGTCAGCAGCAGTGTATGCAATTTCTCTACCTCCTCCCTCATTCTGTCAGACTCTAGTTTTTGTCATTTTAATGGTGAGAAATTAACGTGTATTTCACTATTTTTTCTCTTCTGTGAATGCCTGTTTGTATTCATTTTTCTACGTAGATGGCTTTTCTTCCTGATTTATAGGGTTCTCTGTTGTGTATGACACAAAAAACCTTATCCCAGTTAGATTTTTCACTTTTTGCCTTTTTTTCTTAATGAATTCCTTCCCTATCCTGAGATCACAAACCATTTTGTCTTTTCTTCTATTTGTTTTAAAGTTGTATTTTTCACCTGTAGAACATTAGTACATCTGGGGAGACCTAACTTTTTGTCATCTATAAACTTCTCAATTGTCCCAACACCTTTATTGAGTAGCCTGTTCCTTCTCTGTAATTTTCCAGTAGGCAGGATTTCTGGAGACAGAGGGCATGAACACAGGATGTAGGGACCCTTACCTGTCCAACAGTCTGGCTGACCCCTTAGTAGCAAGGAGAGCATCTCAAAAGGAGTGGGTAGAGCACTCCCAGATGCCAACCCACAGCTGAAAGATGAGGATATTAAGTGTACCATAAAGACAAACTTAATCCTTTAAATGACTATCTTTTGGTGTTCTTTCAACAAATGATGGTTAACAATAAATGGAAGCATTTCAGATTTTAAGTACCCTTCCAGAGCAGGTAAAAAATTGGTATCTTTATGATCTCCCCCATTTGAAAAGACATGTACTGGTGTGTGAAACTGAAAGCCAGACCAGAAGACTGTCAGGTGGCAACCTAAGATTTTATGATGGGCATGTTGGGAAGTTCAGGGTTCACAGTGGACTAGTCAGTAGTCCTTACACCCTATCTGTTTCAAACCAGGACCAACCCCAACAAAGGAACTGACTTTTTCTTCAAATATTGGACAACATGATTTGGACACAAAGACTAAACAGATTCAACAGTGGATTAAGAAAGAACGCCAAGTCCAGATTACTATAAAGAAAGGAAAAAATGTAGACGCGTCAGAAAATAAAGTGGTAAGTAAAGAAGGTACAAGCCATTGCTTGTGCTTTTGGTCTTCTGATCTAAAAATACAATTGTAGGCCAGGCGCGGTGCTCACGCCTGTAGTCCCAGCACTTTGGGAGGCCGAGGCGGGCGCATCACGAGGTCAGGAGATCAAGACCATCCTGGCTAACACGGTGAAACCCCGTCTCTATTTAAAATACAAAAAAAATCAGCCGGGCGTAGTGGCAGGTGCCTGTAGTCGCAGCTACTTGGGAGGCTGAGGCGGGAGAATGGCGTGAACTTGGGAGGCGGAGTTTGCAGTGAGCCGAGATTGCCCCACTGCACTCCAGCCTGGGCGACAGAGCTAGACTCCGTCTCAAAAAAAAAAACGTAGAAAATCTGAAATATAGGCCGGGCGCGGTGGCTCAAGCCTGTAATCCCAGCACTTTGGGAGGCCAAGACGGGTGGATCACGAGGTCAGGAGATCGAGACCATCCTGGCTAACACGGTGACACCCCGTCTCTACTAAAAAATACAAAAATCTAGCCGGGCGAGGTGGCAGGCGCCTGTAGTCCCAGCTACTCGGGAGGCTGAGGCAGGAGAATGGCGTAAACCCAGGAGGCGGAGCTTGCAGTGAGCTGAGATCTGGCCACTGCACTCCAGCTCGGGCGACAGAGTGAGACTCTGTCTCAAAAAAAAAAAAAAAAGAAAAGAAAATCTGAAATATAAAGACAAAGTGACTGGTAATTATTCCACCCAGTGATGTTAACAGCTTTCTAGTTTGCTTTTCAAAACTAAGCATACCGTAGATACGGTTTCCATTACACTATATTTAGCCATATGAAAACGTTTCATACTTTAAAAGCAATATACTATTGTTTTATACATTGTAGAATAACCCTTAAACAGGAAAATTAGAAACTTTATAGATTGATCTTTTGTTTCCTCTTTGTACTTATGAGGGGCATTAATTATGTAGACTGTCTTCTAGAAAGTATGTAGTTTGCAATCCCGGAAGTTTATGGAATACCTGTTCTGCTTTTTTTTTTAAGTTAGATAACTTTAGCATCCACTAGTAATCCAGCTCCACAGTAGAGTCACTTAGCATAGGTCCCAACCCAGCTAATTCAGACTTTCTTGAGTCCAGGTATCCATTTGTTTCAGCCACTGAGAGTGACTCTGTTAGGGGCAGTAGAGAGTGCTGAGAACTGCTCGGCTGACATCTTGGGGATGAGGAGGTATTTTGCCAATGCCCAAACCCAGTGCTTTCTGTTTGGGGGAAGAGGGTAATCTGAGCCAAACGTAGCCTCTTAGTGCCATGACAAAGTGGAGATTTAAAATTAGGAAGCATTCAGCATGTCAGTTTAGTTACATGGTGTTACTGTACAGATTTCAGTCAACCTAACCAGATACATATGAACTCATTAGCTAATCACTTATCCGACAGCAGCAATTCAAGGGTGCCGGTTTTTGTGAATGTTCAAGCAGAACACTAGAAAGCACCAAAGCCTCTGATTTTAAATTAATCTCTGGCTGTTTCCCTTTTTTAGGAGGAGATATTTCATCAAATACTCCAGACTATGCCTGGAATAGCTACATTCTTATCTAGGCCACAAGCTGTTCAAGGAGGAAAAGCTTTAATGTGTGTTCTTCGTCCTTTAAGCAAAAATGAAGAGAAGGCATGTGGAGAAACTCAAAAGACCCAGAAAAGAGACACTTTGAACCAAGACCATGGAAATGATAAGGAATCAAATGTTCTGCATCAGTAATTTTAATAAAGAAAAGTATGATCTGAGAGAAAGTAAGCTCCTTGGTCTACCGTCCTTTAAACAAAGCAGTGCAGTTCTTAGCTGAGGGTAAGTACTGCAACTGTTGAGAGCACCTTGTCTTCCACACAGTTGGGTGACTCTCCGTTTTGATACAAAGATAAGCCTTGCCCTTGTTTCCTTTTGGGAGGGATATATCCACTGAGACGAGAGGCCAAACTCCGTTTTTCACGAGATTTTTTGACCTTTGGGAATAAGGAAGACACACGATTAGAATTCAAAATCAAAATTATCTGAGTTAATTTTACGATAGTCATATGTACCAGCAGGTATAGTATACAACATTGCTTTATGAGGAAGTAAAGTCTTCAGCAGTAGTGCAGACTCACACAGTCAAGCAGCTGAAAAGAATTCCAGACTCCTTCTGGCTTTAAACAATTTCTGTTTGAAAACTAAGCTACCTAAGTAGTTTCAACTTACTTTGAGCTTCATTTTCTTCTTGTCAGGATCATGTACAACAGCATGCCTAGTGAGACTTTGCTAAAATGAAAGAAAGTTATTAATGAACTATTAATATGAAAACTGTGTTGTGAAAGCATAGACTACAGGACCGCGACTATGAGGGTGAGTGCTTACTTTCATTGCAAATGTTTTGCCACAGCCGGCATGTTCACACACAAAAGGGCGCCTTTCCTCATGGAAGGAGAGGATATGGCTTTGGAGATTAAATACAGTTGTGTAGGTTCTTCCACAGCCTTCTCTTGGACAGCGACATACATCCCTCTCTGGGGCATGAGTTTTCATGTGTTGCTTAAGGTAATCTTTCCGTTTAAATGTTTTCTGGCATACTTCACATAGTACTTCCTCTGGTGGGACAGATAAACAAATTTCACCAATTTCCCCAGATATCACCATTTAGAAAAAATTAATACATAAGTAACATTCAGTGCCTGCAAATACAATCTGATTTGCAAATACAAATCAGAAATTCCCAAGGAACCCCAGTTCTTATCACCTAGGAAGATTGTCTCAATTCTCTGAAGTTCTTAAATGCCACAAAGTCACTGCT
>NW_012112364.1:1021859-1031541 GCF_000951035.1 Colobus angolensis palliatus
CCAACATGGCACAAGTATACATATGTAACAAACCTGCACGTTATGCACATGTACCCTAGAACTTAAAGTATAATAATAATAAGAAGAAGAATAATAAAAAGAAACCTTTTTACTTTAAAGCGCACAGCATTTCACTCTTGAAAAGCACAAAACAAGTTCTGTGGGGACAAACATTTGCACCATGCCTGCCATTCATGCCTGCCTTACCTTTATGGGTTTCTCTCACGTGTTTCAGAAGTTCTGTCCATGTTTTTGCCACAAAGGAACATCCTTTTTGACATACATAGCCTGTGTAAAAAAATTGGTACATTGTCTGTCATGAATATTCAGTGTAAACACTGACCAGAACTACAAAGAAAACTTAGGTGCCTATATAATTTTCTGTTCCCCTCCTAACAGTATTCAAGTCAGCCTCCTGAGGTAGGAATAAAAACTAAAAAAAGAATTACGTTACAGTAAAACTGAGTAGTGGCACAGCAAGGTGCCTCCTTTAAGGATTTCACTTTCCTGTGAAGCAAACTTCACAGAGTTCCCATCTTCTCAGTATGATCATGGAATAGGCAAACTTCACAGGAAGGATGCCTTTCCCTCTCTCAGCGTTCTCAGGAAGTTGGGTGGGCTGTGTATGGACTCCTATCTCCACGTCTTAATTTCCCTTCCCCTGCCTGCTCTATTCTTGCCTCTATTTTCCTCAGCAAATATACTCTGTGGTCGGTCCCTTGTCTGTGGCACAGCACCAGCACCAACTCTCAGTAGTGTTACCATGCCCAACCCTGGCTTCCTCTAGTCTGGCCATCTTGTGTCATACTGCACAAAAAAAGTAGGGTACATTACATTTTAACTCGATCACAAAAAAAAAGTTTTGTTTTTTTTTTCAAAGAGTATAGCTAAGGAAGAAAATAAACTGGAAGGACCCAGAGAAAAACACTGAAAACAAGGGATATGTGCAAAGCACTGAAATGAGATTAGTAAGTATACAACAGCAAGGCTGAGTTCCACCCAACTAGAAACTAAAAACAATCAGGCTGCCTCTCACTGTTACTAACCTCTTTAAAAAAAAATCATAAATTCTAGGACCTAGGAAATTGAAATACAGATTAGCAAAAATCCCTCAAGGAAACAGGTAATAGATTCAAGTAGTTAATGTAATCAAGTCTTTTTTTTTTTTTTTTTTTTGAGAAATGTAACATCTGAAGGCTCTCAAAATGTCACACTATTATCCAAGCCTTGTGAATGGTCAACAAGGAAAAGAATGGCACAGGCAGTAAATATTAATAGAAGAGGTTAAAAATGACAGAAGCGTCAAAGCCATGGCTGGAGCATCAGCACATTCGTCCGTGTAACGTGTACCCAGGCACTTGTGAACAAACAGCACATTACACGTGAACAGCAATGACACGGTAGTGGAAAAACAGACATATACAGTGCCTCTTTGGACAAGAATGTAAGACCCAAATAAGCACGATGGTGTCCCCTGCCCACAGAGTTCCCTTCTTTTCAGCATGATCACGGAACAGATTCAAAGGCACCCAGGATTTGGCATCCCCCTCAGAGGAGCACACCCAGGCTGTCCGTACACACCCTCGTGGGTCTTGGCATGTCGTTTCAGCTTGCTGGGTGATGCAAAGTGTTTCCCACATCCTTCCTGGGTACACCTGCATTGGCAACACATGAGGTATTAGCCAATCCATTTTCACAGAGAACTCCACTCAGGGTCAATGGCACTTTGTCCTGTTTCTCCCACTGAAGTCTCTCCTCTTCCCATAACCAAACCCATGTTAAAATGTAGACCTCATCACAGGTGAGATTCAAGTTTTAGGGCAAAACAAGCTTTAGGGCAAAACAAACTGTTGGAGGAAAAAGTCACGTTACTTTTTTTAACCCAATTAAACAGTTTTCATCTTTATACCTCCGACAATATAGTCTGCTTTCATGGTTACAAAAAGATACTTCGAGAGGTTATCTGACTTGGCTTAGGTAAACCCCTAAGCCAATCTGAATCACTTGTGACTAGCTCTCCTAATGATGGTGCACAGGGGGTGTGCAAGAGAGCACAGCGGTAGATGCATCTGCCTCTGGTGAGCAATAAAAAGCACGTCCCCCTCTGTGCTAAAGCCATCAGCAGCAAAGAAGCAGCAGCAGACCCACAAGCAAGGAGAAGCAGGGTCACTGCAGCAACTCCAAGGCACAAGGCAGCCTGTGCAAGCTGAGGGAAAGTGCCGGATGACCAGAGCCATGCAGAGAGCCACTGGCCCTTTTGCAGGTCTACCCAACTTGTCCAGCCACCCTCACGTTCCTCAAAAAACCCTCTCTAACTGCAGATAAACCCAATTACTTGTTTTGTTCTACAGGAAAAGCATAATGAATGTCTCCATAATGACATTTCATATAGTTGCACAGGCTCTATTTGAATAGTTAAGTAATTTCGCAGCCTTTAAGCTTAACTACAACTAGAATAATCTCAAAAATTATTTTCAAACACATTAAGTATTTCTTTTAGAGCAAAGTAAACCTTTAAAATGCTCCCAATACGTAAATGTACATATGCAGTACATATTATCAGAAAAATGCTGATTAGGAAGCTTTCAGATTTGTCCCACCGTTGCTTTAAATTTCAATGGCTTTTCAGGTTACAAGTGTTTTTTCATTACATGGATAAACCCTATAGTGGTGCTGAGATGTTAGTGCACCAGTCACTCAAGCAGCATACACTGTAGCCAACGTGTAGTCTTTCATCCTTCACCCCCTCCCCGAACTCCCCACTCTAAATCCCCAAAGTGCATTAAATCACTCTATGTCTTTTTGGCCTCATAGCTTAGCGCCCACTTGGTGAAAACTATGGTATTTGGTTTTCCATTCCTGAGCTACTTCACTGAGAATAATGGCCTCCAGCTCCGTGCAAGCTGCTGCAAAAGACATCATTTTGTTCCCTTTTATGGCTGTGTAGTATTCCATGGTGTATATACACCACATTTTCTTTACTCATTGGTCAGTGGGCACTTAAATTGGCTCCATGTGTTTGCAGTTGTGAACTGTGCTGCTATAAACATATGTGCATGTGTCTTTTTCATATAGTGACTTCTTTTCCTTTGACTAGACTTCAGATTATACTATGAGGCTACAGTTACCAAAACAGAGTAGTACTGGTATAAAAATAGGCACTTAGACCAATGGAACAAAAGAGAAAACCCAGAAATAAAGCCAAATACTTACAGCCAACTGATCTTGAACAAAGCATATAAAAACATAAACTGGGGAAAGGACTCCCTGTTCATAAATGGTGCTGGAAAAACTGGGTCCCTATCTCTCACCTTACACAAAAATCAGCTCAAATTAAATTTATGACCTGAAACCATAAATATAATTCAAGAAAAAAAATTGGAAAAAACTCCTCTGGACATCAGCCTAGGCAATGAATTCTTACTAAGACCCTGACAGCAAATGCAACAAAAATAGAAATAAATAAATGGGACCTAATTAAAAAGCTTCTGCACTGCAAAACAAATAATCAGCAGAGTAAACAGACAACCACAGAGTGGGAGAAAATATTGGCACATTATGCATCCAGTAAGAATGTATATCCAGAATCTACAGAGAAATCAGCAAGAAAAACAATCCATCAAAAAGTGGGCAAAGGATATGAACAGACATTTCTCAAAAGATATATAAATAGCCAAAAAACATGAAACAATGCTCAACACCACCCTTGCATTTCCAATCTTATTCACACCTAGAATCCAAGGGATTTTCAGCCACATGAAGTACCTACTTGAACAGAGGTTCACTGGTGTGCTGGCACTGATGGATTTTCAGCTGCTGATGTTTCTTAAAGGCCTTCCTACAGTCTTCAAAACTGCACTGTTAATTGTAAATTGTAAAGGCTCGTTAGTCTTATGGAAAGTCAAAAAAAAAAAAATCAACAGTTCATAACAGAATCCTCAAGATAAAACTATTTTGGAGATTATATAATTGTTACTTTCACCCTTTTGTTACTGTAAAATTCTGCTTTATCTCAAAAAGATTTGAAGAACCATATGACATTTGAAAAAGGAAAAATGTTTCCATTGGAATAGTCTCCCAATACACTTTTATTTGCACAGTGTTTGCTTCTAAAATAAAACCTTTATCATTATGATGGCATTAAGTAAATTCAGACATTTGACAGACAAAATTGGGTTGACGAAAACCTTATTTTTCACTTTTATTTTTTAGAGACAGGGTATCTCTCTGTTACCCCAAAATTTTTTGTTTTGTTTTCTGTTTTTGTTTTTTTTTCAGAGACACCATTTCACCGTGTTTCCCAGGCTGGGCTCAATTTCCTGGCCTCAAGCTATGATTATAGGTTTGAGCCACCGCACCTGGCTGAAAATGTCAGAAACACAGGCAGTAAGTGCAAAAATAAATTTAAGCACATAAAATCATACTTACTATATATTGTTTTTGTTGATTTTCATGTTTGCGTTCAAAATGTTTCTTCAAGTTTGATTTTGTGTTGAATTTTTGATCACAGCCATTAGCTGCACAACTGTAAGAAGTTGTATAAACCAAAATATTAATAAACCAAGGGAAAAGAAGTTTTCAGACACACATATCCTCCTCCTTTATAAAAGCGAATTATTCCAAAGCACAGTAATACTATCAAATAGTCTTAGCGAATTCCAAAGTGTTAAGCCATACCACATAGACCTTTCAACCTGATGGCTATCATGTAACAAGATGCTTTTTCATATTAGGCTTCTGAAATTATACACACTACATCAGTCATCTTTTATACACACTGGGCAAAAGCCTACACCAGGCCTAAATCATGCTTAAGATAAATTATCCTCAGCTTAGAATCTGAAAACCTTAATGCTGCTTGAGATGTCATTATAAACTGCATTTCCGGAAAGGCCTCAATAAAATTTGTCTGGGCTTATCATTAGAGGTGAAACAGATACTTAGAGCAGAACCATAACCATTACGTTCCCTGGCTTATCAAGCCATTCTAGTTCTTATTTTGGCATCTTGGCTTTGAATGATCTGAATCCTCTGCAAAGCCGGTTTTTTTTGTTTGTTTGTTTTGTTTTTTTTTTTTTCCCAAAAGAAAATTTGTGCCTCTTGTGATGAGCCTTTGTAAGCTTGAGGGATGAAGCAGGACTTCCCTTCCCAGCATCAATCTTAGCCATCACTCACTGATAACCCTAGGGCAGGCACTGTCCCATTCCTAGGGCCAAGCAGAGACAAACAAGCCAGCAGTGACCATGGGAGGCACAGCACAGAGGCCCACAAATGGGAGAGACCCTAGAAGCCCCCACTAACTGCAGGGACAGAATGCTGAGTGTTAGCTGGGCAGGCAGCCAACAGTAAGCGCGCTCTCCGGCCTCCCCTGCAATAAGGGCGGCTCATGGCTAAGTCCAGCCCACCTCTCTAAATAAGGGGGCGTGCCCCTTATGTCCTTCCCTCCTTCCTGCCAGCAGCATGCTTATGCAACAGCTGGGCCCTAACAGATAGCACAGTGAGGCTGAAACCCAAGATGAAGATAGCAGAGACAAGTTAGAAGGGGCTCCAGAGCTCCTGCCTCTGTATTTCTGTATTTCAGTCACACAAGACAAAGAGCCCATCTTGTTTAAGCATCTCTTACGCTGGGTTTCTTGCCATTCTTCACCCTAAACCTGACACAGGCATCTAACCTAACCGAGTGTGGGGCAGGAGGACAGGCGGGGAGGAGTCCTGACAGGAACCCAATGGGCGTGAGAGACCCCGGCACACCTGGAGAGAGGGCTGGTTAGTTAGCAGAGCTGGAGCACAAATTCATGCCTGCAAGTCAAGCAAATGGGGCAAGAGAAGCAGAAAAGGACCCAATCACACAGGCCACTGCAGGACACACTTGGAACCTGGACTTCATATGTAGGCCGTGCTTGAAAGCACCGCATAGCTTTCAGGGAAGCACGCGGGAGGGCACTGGGGGAGAGGGCTGGCCTACAGACTGTCATTCCAGCCAAAGGAAGGGACCGAGATGAGACGGTGGCTGCTGGATCTGACGGGTCAGTTACACGACCTGGCAACCCACCTGTTGCAAGGGATGGGAGAAAGAATGGAGAGTCCAGGGAGCTGCCTTATCTTTGCTGTGGGTCACTGGACAGACAGTGAGGCCACCTCTCCAGACAAGACCATGAGAGAAGATCAAAGAGAAAAGTGAGTTCAGTTTGACTGTGACAAATTTGGGCCACAAGGAATTTTTTATTTTTTTAATAGAGATTGACCTGACCATCTTGCCCAGCCTGAACTCTTAGCCTCAAAGCAATCCTCCCACCTCAGCCTCTCAAAGTGATGGGATTACAGGCTTGCGCCACCACACCCAGCCTACCACATGGCATTTAAGAAGACACAGAGACAGCCAAGTAGCGCTGTCCCGAGCAGTGGGAAACAGGGATCTATAGCTAAAGAGGGGCACAGTCTGGGCTAGAGCACAAGCTGGAAGAATCACTGTCCAGTAGTTCCTGGTTGCATGGCATTTCCTACCATATCCACCCCCTACTTGGCCAGGACCCCCCACTGCTGCCAAAACAGATGACATTTTTAGTTTTGTTATGTAACTTTCAAGACTTCTTTACAAATAAGAACAAATACAAATATGGTTGCTTCCTGCCTACCCAACACCCACTACTCACCCCTCCCCCCACCCCCTAGCTTTTTTTACACACATAAAGGTAGGCTACGGAGGACTCTTCTGCACCTTGGTTTTTCAATTAAAGTGCCCTGGTGATTTTCTCATGGCTTTGCAGAGAGCATCTGCATTCATTTTCCTGGCTGTAGGGTATCCCACTGTGTTGATATGCTTTAACTTGTCCCCACTTATGAGCATTTTAGCTGCTAAGATTACAGGCACAAACCACCACCCCTGACTAATTTTTGTATTTTTGTAGATATGGGGTTTCACCATGTTGCCCAGGTTTGTCTCAAACTCCTGGGTTCAAGTGATCTGCCCGTCTCCGCCTCCCAAAGTGCTGGGATTACAGGCATGAGCCACTGCACCCTGCCAGGCTTCACATTCCTGATCTCATGAGTTAACAATCAATCTTCTTACCAGGTCTATATGCCCAACACAGCCCACTTCAAAAGCCTAAAACCAGGTCTCTACTTACACAAACGGCTTTTCTCCAGTGTGAGTCAGAATGTGGCGGCTCAGATGGTAGTCCCTGATGAAGGCCTTGCCACACCCTTCATAGTCACAAACAAATGGTCTCTAGCAGGAAAAAAGAAAAAGCATGTCACCCCTGCACTAGTTAGTAACTCTGGTATCATCTAAAAGCTTAAACTGCCTAGTGTTAAGGCCACAGGCTTCCTATGCAGAGGTGGTTTCTACTCAGTAAGAGCTGTGCACCTGCTGCAAGACACAGCGTTCCTGCACAAAGTTACACAACATTAACGCCACCACCTCTCACAAAGTCACTACACAGATTTTTGTTCCATGAACGGCATTTAAAATAAGCAGGCACAGCATTTTTAACCTGCTCCCAACCTGGCAGCAGGCTTTCACAGGGCATCTTAAAGATGCCCTGGCTGTTAGCATGGCTTGTCTGCACAGATGCCCACCGCCACATGATTTAACATGTAACAAGCAAGCCTAGGGCAGAGGAATGAGGGAGGCCTGTCTCATCCCAGACAAGCCCAGTGTCTGTGCTAAGAGAATGCCAAGCACAGCTATAGGAAAGTGTGTCACACCTGAAAAAGCTCACAGGTGCCAGGGCGAAGCAAACGAAACAGCTCAACACCCTAAATGCAACCACCTTTTGTGATCCAGGGGTTGGGAGGGGGTGACTCATTTTGAATCTATAGTAAAAGCCAAACACACACCCAAATAACCAGTTTGGTGCATCTAACTATGAAAAGCATACCACCAAGGTGTCCAGGAAGGAGGTACCCAGGCCTCCATGAGAGTACTAGGAGCAAAGCAAGCAAACAGGTACACAGTGAGCTGTATCACCAGGGGCACAGCCACAGAACCTTGCACAGTGGCAGGCGTGGAGTAGGCTCAATAAACATGTCAAATTAATCTACATGAGAGATTTGGGACAACAAAGATGACTCCAAGTTTTTCAACCTGTATTAAGGAAACTGGTAGTGCCAGTATCCAAAATACAGCACACAGGTCTAAAAGGAAAGGCAAGCTTTTATTTGGATCTACTGGTAATACGGAGCCCAGAATTTAGAGGCTAGAACGGGCAAGAAGAAGGACAGAGGAGCAAAGCATAAAGGATGTTATGAGTGATGCCAGTGGCTACATAAGACTGCAAGAGGGAGTGCGTGGGGTGGAAATGCAGAGGGCAGAAGAGGATCCAATGAAAAGGGCAGACGAGGAAGAGGAAAAGAACCAGAGAAGGTCTCAAGGAGGAAGCCGTCGACCTTCCCGTGCTGGAGAGGGTAAGGAATGAGGCCCATGAGGACACCTGGAGGAGGTGGCCCATAAATTAGAGGAGGTGCAAGGGGCAAAGGTATGGACTGCAGCCCCGTGGTTTAAAAATTAAGGGCCTTCAGCTGAGGCAGCGTGAAGCCTAGCTCTGCCAAAAACTGGGAAAGTGGGCAGATTCCTCGACCTCCATGACCCTCGTTTTCCTCACTTGTGTGTGACATGGGCTGCCACGTCCTATCATGGTATCTGACATTCTCCTGCCCTCAAAATAAAATCCAAACTCCTACTAGACCTACTTCTCAGAACTCATATCGTGATCTCCGCACCTAAACACACCCACCTGCCTCCCACCCCGAGGGCCACAGGCTCCCTTTGCGTTCTCTCTGCCCAACCCAAATGTCTGCATGGCTAGATCCTTCTTATTCGGCTCACACAGAGAGGGCTTTCCTGACCACAACACTGCATGTCACTCCCACCTATCCTGTGGTCGGCTCGACCCAGGAACGAAGGTCCATGGCAGCAGACACCCTAGGTTTGCCTGCTTTGCTCACTGCTCTCTCCAGTGTAGAGTTATGAAGAAATGAGCACATGCTGCTTTCACGACCCCCGGTACATGTAACCCATCTTCTGTACCAACTCCAGGGGCCAGTAATTGGCAGGTGTCTAGTAGTGGTGGGCCCCCTCAAACCTCGCACTTATTTGCAGATTACCGGAGGCACCTGGCTGGCCGAGACTCACGATGAAAGAAGGGGAAATGATTGCTTAGTAAGCCCGGAGCCCCTGGCATAGATACCAAGGTCGCAGAACGAAGGTCCTAGAACTTCTTGTCTACTTCCTCAGCTCCTTCCCTAAGTCCACGATGTCAAAGCTGAACGCCCCGCACAGCGGGGCCTAAGGCCCTAGCCATGACTGCAGTGGCTGCTGGGGGGCCACGCGCCCTTCCCAGGCCGCTGGGCAGAGCCCACTGGCGAGCCACCGCCATCCCTAGGTTCAGGGTTGGCCGCCTCGCCCCGCTCACCTCCCCCGTGTGCTTGCACAGGTGCGCGTCAAGCTTCCAGGCCTTGCTGTAATTGGCGCTGCAGTCAGGGAAGGAGCAGATGAACCTCCTGGGAAGCGCGGGGCGCGGCGGGGTCGGAGCTGAGCTCTCGCCGGCTGCGATGAACGCTTCAGCGATGGTCAGGGACGACACCGACTCCGCAACCACGGCCGGCGGATCCAGGGCGCTGGCGCCTCCACGCCCCGGGCCAGGCGCGCTGCCATATGCCGAGACACGTGCCGGGAACCGGC
>NW_012112364.1:1031736-1078339 GCF_000951035.1 Colobus angolensis palliatus
AGGCGGGGCTTCTGCGTCCTTTGCAAAAGGCTATTGCGTTTCACAGGCAACTCAAATCTCGAGGCACTACTTAAATGGGACTTGTTTCCCGTCCTCCAGTACCCTCTGGAAAGCACTAGCCTTACATAATTTGTTAGCCTGTTGCCACATTGCTAATGTGTCCTCTTTGTGGATTCGTTGCCTTGCATGCTCTACGTGCTTCCGCTGCAAGCCCCCGCTCAGAGGTTCCTAAGCTCAGATTCACGTGGAGAGCTTTACAAAATTCCGAAGCCTAGAGTATACTTGGACCAATTAAATCACAATTTCTGAGGGTGGGAAACAGGCATCAGTATTTTTGGAAACTTCCTAGGTGATTTCAATGCGCAGAAAAGTTTAGGAACCACTATCCCGGCACAGTGGTGCGCACCTGTAGTCCCAGCTACGCGGGAGAATCGCTTGAG
This sequence comes from Colobus angolensis palliatus, assembly GCF_000951035.1. NCBI lineage: Eukaryota > Metazoa > Chordata > Mammalia > Primates > Cercopithecidae > Colobus > Colobus angolensis. The sequence continues at coordinate 1,032,177 of NW_012112364.1, forward strand.
CCCAGAGTGAGACCCGGACCTCTAAAGGAATAAATACAGATGTCTCCCCATCCTACCCTTCCCCAGCCCCGCCAACTGACCAGGTGGTTGGAAAAAAAATAAAGGAAAAATTTGGGAACACTGCCCTGGAGTCTTGATGACCTACTTGAAACAAATCTCCAGGTGACTCAGTGCATATTAAAACCTGAGAAGCCCTTTTGAGACGCCCGAATGAATATAAGTATCTTAGTTTATGAGGACCACGTGCCTAAAAAACGTCCTTGAGTACAGGTAACTGGCAGGATGATTTGTGGGATGATCGCCAGATCCGTATTTTTCACATCCTGCATTATTCCAAATCATTAAGCCCTTGTCGGAATCTGATGAACAGGTCTCTGCACAGCAGTGCAGTTCTGGAAACAAGCCAGGGCTTAACATCAGCGCTTATGAACTGAGTATTCCAGTTCATGAACACTCCTTTGCCTCAGTCTCCTCATCTTGAAAGTGGGAAAGGTGATAACGCCCGTCTCGTCTTCCGTCCGAAGATAACGGGGCTGTGAGAGAGTGTGTGTCGTGGGTCCACCTGTTGCTTTCTTTATTTGCCACTCCAGCCCACGTCCATGGATGAGAGAATTCTACACACATCCCTCCCACAACTCCGGAAGTCAAAAATGGTTGCCCTTGCGCCAGTTCTGGTTTTCTCCTCCCCATGCCTCATGCCCAGGGCCAGGGTGCACGGTAAATCTCTGAGATCCTCCTTTCTTTTGGCCTTTCTTGGCCACTGACCCCATGCAGCATAGCCACACTCATGGCTTCCCCCTGCCTTCCTGACTTATCCTGTCTCCTTGGACAATCGTTCTTCCACCTTTTTAGCTTGGTTCTTAGCCCTGTGCGCCGACGTATTACATAGCAGGCGAGCGCTGGCTTTCAGCGTCAATCCCTGACATTGAATTCCAACTCTAAATTTAGTAACTGTAGGATTTTGGATAAGGGTTGAGTTTCTTTTCTTATCTCTAAACTGAGACTGTTAATACCCACCAGTTAGAGCCATTTTAAAAATTAAATGAGATTCTATTAACCAATAGTTGTATTTATTAGGTGCCATCCCCTGTGCTAGAGACATTTACCACCAACCTACACCTCTTCCAACAACTCTCCACGTAAAGCAGCTAATAGGATCCAGGTCATTCTGTATACTCAACAACTGTTGGTCTTTTTTCTTTGTTCTTTCTCACCGTGTCATCCATGGCTCCACCTCCTTTCTCTCTGCAGTTTACTTCCCAATGTGTTTTTCTTTTTTTCCTATTTTTTTCTTTTTTTTTCTTTTTAGACAAAGTCTTGCTCTATTGTCCAGGTTGAAGTGCAGTGGTGGAATTTCAGCAATCTCAGCTCACTGCAAGCTCTGCCTCCTGGCTCCCAAATGATTCTCCTGCCTCAGCCTCCTGAGCAACTGGGACTACAGGAGCACACCACCACACCAGGACAATTTTTGTACTTTTAGTAGAGACGGGGTTTTACCATGTTGTCCAAGCTGGTCTCGAACTCCTGACCTCAAGGGATCCATCTGCCTTGGCCTCCCAAAGGGTTGGAATTACAGGCGTGAGCCACCGTGCCTGGCGCCCAATGTGGTTTTCTAATTTTTCTAATATCCCACATTTCTAGATGACAACTGGGGTTTGTGTTTTTTGTTTTTTTTCTTTTTTCTTTGTTTTACTTGAATGTCAGTCACCTTAAACTCAACATTCTTTGTAAGTCAATCTCATTGCCTTTGTCTGGCTATACCTCTTTTTGCCCTTTTTCTCTCTGTCAATGGTGGCATAATTCTGTCTCCAGTCATGAAAACTTACAACAGTGGTTCTCAACCCTGGCTGCACGTTAGCCACCTGGAAGCTTTTGAAAATGCTGATGCCACCATACCGGTGAAATGAGTCTCCGATTCAGGGTTGGAAACCACTGACAGTATCACCTGTCTCATCTGCACTTCCCTAGCTGGCTTCTGCACCTGTCCTACCCATTTTCCTTGGCTAGAAAGCTAGGCTTTTCTTTGCCCGAAGCTATTTGGGCCTGGGGAAGAGCTTGAACCCCAATTGGGCTGAAGGTTCTCTTTCAGGGGTCATTAGCCATGGGGAGTTAAGGGAATAGATTACATAAGGTCTGGGCTGCTTGGGTGGAGTCTGCATTATGAGAGAGTAGAATGCCGTGGGTCCACCTGTAACAGCCTGTCAACAGATTTTCCTCCTTTACACTCTCCTGCCTTTTAGTCTCTCTTGCATATAGCTGCCGTGTCATCTCCCTAAAACACCTGTGCCAATAGCGCTAGGGTAGTTTCGTTATAGGTTTAAATTTACAAGACTAGTATCTGCAAAGCATTTTTATTCCTGCTAGCAATTATTCCTACAAATCAGATAACAGTGCTCAGGTGGGACACAGAAGCCCCAGGTGCAGGCCGCCTCCAGGCCCCTTCCTACCTGAGGCTCAATTCCAGGCCCAAATCAAGTTCTGCCTCCTCTAGATAAGCCTCCCCTGGTGACTGCAACCCTCACCCGCCTTCTCTTCCTTTGAACTTTTGTGACCCTTTCGTTCTATAATAATCCTCAAATGTGTTGGGCTATTTTTAACTATTCAGGCACATAATTTCTTATTTCCCTGATCTTGATTTAACCTCTATAAGGCTAGGGACTGGAAGATACTCTTTTCGAGTCCTCAGTAGCAAGATGACATGCATACATGAAGGGCTAACCTTATTATTTGTTACTTGAATGAACAACTGTGAACTCATTGTGCGAAGCCTTAAAGATTTTACATGAATGTCTTCAGCAAGTAATCTTTTGTGTGCAGGGAACATAATTCCATTCAAACTAATCTAATGAAAAGGGAGTTATTCTAAGGATACAAAGGAATCTCATGGGACCAACTGCAGAAAGGCCTCAGGGTGGGAGAGTTGTCTGCAAACGCTTTGGGTCTCCGTCTGTCATCACTGGAATCTGCTGTCCTCCTTAGTCTCGCTCCCCCTTTGCTCTCCAGGCATCTCTTAGACTGCTGCATTCATGTCCTGTGTGCACATACGTGTGTGTTGCTCAGCTCTCCCTTCCCTGACCTTTCCTTTCCTCCCTCCTGCCCACCCACCCTCCCAGGTTTCAAGTCTTCACAGGCCCAGGCCTCTCCTCACCTCTGCCTGTCTCTCCACTATTTTCTGTGCAGATCAGCTTCATCCATAAGGCTGAGTTTCTGCCTCTGTGAGTGTAGTTTTCCGAGGGCTTTGACTCCCCCCAAACAGCCCAGACTTTATGTAATCTATGCCCTTAACTCCCCATGGCTAATGACCCCTGAAAGAGAACCTTTGGCCCGACTGGGGTTCAAGCTCTTCCCCAGGCCCAGAGCTTCGGTCTGGAGGCGATAAAACTGTGGGTCATGAAGGTCAACCTCGAAGGTGAACTTAAACAGAACTATGGTGTGCCTGCCCAAGCGAGTAAATGTCATGTACTAGCAGCCCTTTACCATGTGGCTTTGTTTTGCCCATAAAGGGGGCTGGAGATACTTTCTCACCCATTGTCTATAAGTCCATCCACATGACATGCTTCAGTTCTGTAAGTTGGAACTGACAGTGTGCAGGTTCCAAGCCTAGGCCTCAAGAGACCTCACGTATTGCTCCCTGTGCTCTGCCATTGCCACAAGGACCACATTTCTGCATTAGTCTGTCTCAGGAAGAAGAGAGATGTGAGGGGCAAAGCCGAGCCATCCCAGCTGAACCTGGCCTCCCATCAGCTGACCTATCAGCCAATCCACAGATCTGTGACCATAAATGACTATAAGCCAATAGCTCTAGGGTCATTTTGTTATGCAGCAATTTTGTGGCAATAGCTAGCTGATACACCCTCTTTGCTGGTGCTTCCCCTCAGCCAATACACATGTTCAGGTCTCTTTGTCTTAGCCTATTTTTGATATAAAGGAATACCTGAGGCTGACTAATTTATTAAAAAAAAAAAAAAAGGTTTATTTGACTGATGATTGTGCAGGCTGTACAAGAAGCATGGTGCCAGCATCTGCTTCTGCTGATGGCCTCATAGTGGGAGGGAAGGGAAGCTGACATCACATGGTAAGAGGAAGGGAGCAAGAGAGAGAAGAGTAGATGCCAGGCTCTCAAGCCAGCTCTTGCATGAACTAACAGAGCAAGAACTCTGAACTTGCTTCTGAATTCACAGCCTACCTCGGGATGGCACCAAGCCATTCATGAGGAATCTGCCCCCACTAACCGAACACTTCCCGTGAGGCCCTACCTTTAACAATTTGATCCCTATGAATTTGAATTTGGGGGTCAGATTTCAACCTGAGATTTGGAGGGGAGAAATATTCAAACTATATTACTCTCTCTTCTCATAATCAGACAACTCCCTTTTATGCCTCTCAGTCATTGCTGGATCTCACTCCTTCCCTTCATGGCCAAATTTTCTGAAAAGATTAGTCCCATGATCTTCTTCTTGTTTGCCTGTTCACACTTTCATCATCATCACAGAAATTTTAAGCATATACAAAAATAGAGTAGTACAAAGAACCCCTTTGGACCTATTATCCAGTTTCAACAGCCAATTTTTTGCCATTCTTGTTTCATCTAACTGCCTCCAGGCCCAATCTACGACTCACAGACCTCAACGTCAGCATATTCAAACCTGCTGTCCCTGCTGACCGCAGGGTTTCCCTGTCTCCATGAGCAGTGCCACCATCCACCCAGCCGAATGAACCCACGGCTCCTTCCCTTCTCTCACCCTTGCATTTATGAAATGATCTGTCACTGTTGATTTCATGTCCCCATCTTCAGTTACACCCAGGGGAGGCTCTGATCCTCTAGTTCCCATCGTCAGCTGTGATTCCATCAGAAAAGGAGTGTTCACAGAGCAAACCAGCCACCCCCCAGTCATGTGGAAAGAGTCCTGCTCAGGGGCCATTCTCCCCCAAACAGTTCCACATCTCCCCAGTTCTCCCATTAGTCTGCCAAGCCTGGGCCTTCTTTCTATACTATCTGAGTGAGTGTGATTTTATCATGGGCATAGCATGTGGAAACCCACGTTAGCCTCCCCCCTTGCCACTATCCAACTTATGAACGAATCTGCATCAAATAGAAAGCCAAGATCCCTTCCAGCTCTGACATTCTGATTCTTTGATACGAAATAGGGAGATGGTGAGACTTTTTTGAGCTAGAGGTTGGCAAGATAAATGTGATACTTCCAGCTCTAACGTTCTATGGTTCTATGATAAGAAAGAGGGAGGTAGTGATAACTTTTTGAATCAGGGCTTGACAGGATAAATATGGTACTAAAGCAAATAAGGATGTAGAATAGGATTAGGAGAGAGTCGTAGAGTAGGAATGCACACTACTCTCCTGACAGTATCATCATTATCATCACCAGAGTAGGAGGTCTGGACTCCAGGGTGTGACCATGGAACCAAAAAGAAGGGGGCAGGTAGAAGAAATTTGAGTGTTTAGGTTAAATGGCAATTGAGCAATGGTGGTGGTTGGAGGCACGGGCTTTGGAGGTTGGTAGACCTGACTGAATCCTGGCTCTGGCATTTACTATTTGACCTTGAGCCAGATATTTAATCCCTCTGGAGTTCAGGTTTTCTGTACAAAAAGATAATATTTATGCCACATTGTGGTCGTGAGAATTATATGAGATAATTCATGCGAGGTGTTTAACACAGAGCCCAGCACATAGTAAGCAATCAAAAAATAGTAGTCTTTTTTTGGTTTTTTTTGCAATTAGATTACAGAAGGTTGAGACTTGCATCTCGCTAGCAGGCTCTCCTCCTTGCCTCCCTGACCTTCTTGGCATCCACACTTTGCTTTAACCAGCTACCCTGTTGGAGACATCTACAAGGAAAATAATTGCTGGTGGCCTCTGAGCAACAGCCAGCTAGGAACAGAGGCCCTCAGTCAGGAGCCCAGAAGGAACTGGATTCTGCCAGTGATCGTGCAAGCTTAGAATTGGCTTCTGCTGCAGTCAGACCTTCAGGTGAGACCCTAACCTGGCTGATTTCTTCGTTGCATCCTGGGAGAGGCCCTGAAAGAGAATTCATTTAAGCCATACCTTGATTCTGGGCCCACAGAGCCTGTGAGATAATAAATGTGTGTTTGGTTTAAGCCTCTGCGTTTTAGGGTAACTTGTTATGCTGCATAACTGATACACAGAGTCCAGGCTTTTCATGCCACAAAATGACTCTAGGCCTGGTGGTTCTGAACTCACATGGAAGAGGGAGCATTTTAACAAAGGGGGTTCTGTCAGGGCGTGGGGCTCTGACACAAAATCCAGCCATTTTACAAAATGTCTTCCTAACCATAAATCAGATACAGTAAGTCCTCAATTAATAATATCAGTAGGGGCCAGGCACAGTGGCTCCTACCTGTAATCCCAGCACTTTGGGAGGCCAAGGTGGGCAGCTCACTTGAGGTCAGGAGTTCAAGACCAGTCTGGCCAACATGGCAAAACTCCGTCTCTACTAAAAATACAAAAATTAGCTGGGCGTGGTGGCGGGCACATGTAATCCCAGCTACTCAGGAGGCTGAGGCAGAAGAATCGCTTGAACCCGGGAGGCAGAGGTTGCAGTGAGCCGAGATCATGCCACTGCACTCCAGCCTGGGCAACAGAGTGGAATTCTGTCTCTAAATAAATAAATAAATAAAATAATGTCAGTAGGTTCTTGGCAACTGCAACTCTTAAAGTAAATGACTTTGAATGAAAACATTTTATTTTTGCCATCAACATTATAGAAATGGCCTTCTCCAAGGACCAAATGGATGTCATTTTACTTTTAAGTCGTGGTTTTCAAAAACCCATCAACAACATTAAGTGAGGACTTACTGTACACAGTGTGACAGGAATGAGTGTAGTTATGATAACTGCACAAACTGTCTCAAATGTGGACTGTCCTGGAAAACTCTTCAATGGGTGGTCCCTTGTATGCCAATTTTCCTGTTATCTCCAACGTTATCTCCTCCCAGATGGATGCAGCACAGCCAAGGTGGTTAGTGAGAGCCACTGCCCATGCAGGTCAGGCAAGGAATCAGGACGTCACCACAGAAACACACCTTTAACTAAAGAAGCAGACTACATGCTCTGTTTCTCCTCTTATCGGCCACATGGCATGGTAGAAAGACCTTCAGATTGGACCCTAATTGCCATTCATGACTTGAGTCTGACTTTAGGCAACTCTATCCAGCCTACATAACCTCTTCTAAAGAACGGAGGAGACCCTGCCTGCCTCACTCACAGGGGTGTTACAAGCATCCCATGAGGTCTTGGCAAGTTAACCTCTCTCTGCCTCATCAGTCGATGATAGTGGTACCTACCTCCCAGTTGGTAAGGATTCAACAAGAAAACACATGTAAAGCACATAGCAAAAGACACAGCAGAGAGGAATTGCTCAGGAAATGTTAGCTCTTCGCATTGTTGTCATTATGATCTGCCTGAACACCTGTGTCAGTGACAAAGTGCCACCCATCTGACAATAGTGTCTGACAATAGGTTCTCAAATATTGGCCCAGACAGAAAGTGAATGAGTGGGTGAGCACCATTATGTTGGCAAGGTGAGCTGGAAGACAAGGGATTAAAAAAGTGCTCTCCACTTTGCCTCTGGATTGAACAAGAAAGATTCTCACTTCTAGGCCACTTTCCTGCTATATCTCAGTCTCTGAGGAAGCCTCAAGGAGTCACTGACTGTCTAATCGCCCAGTTAGGACAGGTCCCCCAGGCTGTCACCTGTGCCTTTGTCCTGGCTTCCAGCTGAACTCATCAGCTGATTTCTCATCCTCTCTCAGGGTCAGCTTTTTGAATGCTCCCCACCACTTCCCTTGGATGTGTGCTCATCTGGAATCATCTAGCGGCTGGTGTTTAGACACAGTACCATCTTGCCTTCTCGATGATGGGCTCATCTGCGATTCCGGCCTGGCTTCTCTAATTAGCCCTCCTCTCACTTGGTTGGAGCATCACGTTTTCCTGCAGCTGTAATTGACCCTGCAGGGTACCGCCACAGGCCTGGGCTTAATGACTGCCATCCACTTCAAATCCATTTCAGGCTGTGGTGGCCAGATTCCATCTAGTAAGCGAGGCCTAATTGCTCTCTGATTACCCACAGGGTCAGGTGCTTGAATGTGCACAGTTCCATCCACAGCACATGCAAGATCCTTGTGTTCGCTAATTTCCTCTGATAGCTTTTTACTCTGAGCCACCAGAGATGCCCCTGGCAGAGGTGAGCAGAAACCTTTAGGGAGCCTTCACCCCATTTCTCGATGGCTCCTTGGCTTACTTTAGGGGTAGAATCCATCCATCTCCCCTCACCTCCTGAAGAGGACCGGGAAGCCCAGGCTCTCAGCCCAGACTACCAGGTGCCTGGTGGCCTCCAGCTCCTGCAAGAGACTTAAAACTTGAGGCAAGTTCTCTCCTGCTTGGAACTTGCAAACTAATGGGTTTGTTCATATTTGCTCAAAAAGGTTCATGTTGAGGAGATTCCAGCCTCTATGTTGACCTCAACAGGAATGTAAGACAAAAGAGATGAGGAGAGTACAGGCTGGTCCAGTCCTTTCTTGCTGGTCGCTGGGGCCAGCTTCAGAGATAGGAACCATCTCTCTTGGGGTGGAGGGCTGGACTGAGAAGGGATAGAAGAGGAGGGGTTTCTGTTCTCATCTGGGGACATCTGGGGTCCTGTCTGAGAACTTGCAGGATGTATCCTGGAAAACCACTATTCTACTTGACGTGATGATACAAGCTTGCCCCAGAATCTCAATAGGACTTCTATAAATACTCTCTTACCCATGGAGAAGAGAAAACAGCTGGTCTCAAATGTTCCTTCTTCTAAAAATAGGGATTAGAGCAGATGTAGGCACAGTTGTTAATTCTCCTGACTGTGCGCTGCCCCGCCCCGTCCAGAGGGAGGAAAGGATCGAAAAAGGGAACATGCCCTCATCTGCTTGCAGCTGGAATGGGATGGGATGGGATGATGTGTTTCTATTCAGCTTTTCTCCTTCGCAGGCCTTTTCTCATTCTTTTCCCCAATGGAGATAGGGTTAAAGACACTGAATTATGTGGGCGTTTCCTTTAGCAAATGTAGAAAAAAAATACAGCACACCAAAAGCTCTTCCTTTGTCACCCTTACACCCTTACACACCCATACCACTATCTCACTACAACTGGAGGACCATCCCAGAGCTGCCTCCCCGGAATATACACACACAAGCAAAACATATGTCATGCAGTTTCATGGACTTCGGACCCCAGGTTCAGAATTCCTGCTCCTGAGGTGAGTAGAAAAGGATCTTTCTTTCACCCTTCCTTTCCTTTCCTCTCCTTTCTCCTCTCCCTTCTCCCCTCTTTCAAGACAGGCTCTGGTACAGTAGTGATCATGGCTCCCTGCAGCCTTGAACTCCCAGATTCAAGCAATCCTCCTGCCTCAGCCTCCCCAGTAGCTGGGACTACAGCTGCATGGTTGTCTTTTAAATATTTTTGTGGAGATGGGGTCACATTATGTTCCTCTAGCTGACCTCAAACTCCTGGGTTCAAATGATCCTCCCACCTCGGCCTCCCATAGTGCTGGCACTACAGGCATGAGCCATGGCACTCAGAAGAAAAAAAAATTTTGAAAGTAACTTAGAGCAGCTGAGATAGAATGGGGACAGCAACATGGTTTGAAATTTTAGATCTTGCCGGGGGCGGTGGCTCATGCCTATAATCCCAGCACTTTGGGAGGCCAAGGCGGGTGGATCATGAGGTCAGGAGTTGGAGATCAGCCTGACCAGCATGGTGAAACCCCGTTTCTACTAAAAATACAAAAAAAAAGAAAAGAAAAAGAAAGAAATTAGCCGGGCATGGTGGCACATGCCTGTAGTCCCAGCTACTTGGGAGGCTGAGGCAGGAGCATTGCTTGAACCCGGCAGGCGGAGGCTGCAGTGAGCCCAGGTCATGCCACTGCACTCCAGCCTGGGCGACAGAGTGAGACTCCATCTCAAAAAAAAAAAAAAAAAATTAGATCTTTCAGTTGGTCTTCATTGTCACAGTTTAAGTCCTGGAGCTGTTGACTGTTTCCAGCTCAGTACCCTCCTCCAGCATCCCAAAGGTGGGTGGCCAGGATCCTCCGGAAGGGAGCCTGTCCTCCCATGGGATCGTTTGTGACAAGGAATCTTGTGTGTAAGCAGGTGGTTTTCTTACCTGTGACTTCACCTCCCTCAGCAACTGCCACAGAAAGACATTTGCTTATGGTGGCAGTGACAATGGAGTAAACCGGCACGTAAGGGCTTCAGGTTGGTTCTTTCAGTTTTGTTTTGTGTTTTTGAGATGGAGTCTCACTCTGTGGCTCAGGCTGGAGCGCAATGACACTATCTTGGCTCACTGCAACTTCTGCCTCCCAGGTTCAAATGATTCTCCTGCCTTAGCCTCCCGAGTAGCTGGGATTACAGGCGTGCACCACCACACCCAGCTAATTTTTTGTATTTTTAGTAGAGATGGGGTTTTGCCAGGTTGGCCAGGCTGGTCTCAAATTCCTGACCTCAGATGATCTGCCCACCTTGGCCTCCCAAAGTGGTGGGATTATGGGCGTGAGCCACCGCGCCCAGCTGTCTGTCAGATGTATTTTGGGCATCTCCATGTGGCATGCTGTGCCAGCCCCAAGGTGATGCTCAGGGCATGAGCCACAGAACCTTCCAGCTCCTTGCTGTCTTGAGACAGCTGGGGCCAGTGCCATATCAGTGGTAAAAAGTATTTAAAACATTAGAGTGTGAGGTTACTCATTTATAGCAGGATTGGTAAAGAGAGATTTCCTGTGAGCTTTGTTCATATCACATACAACCTTTTAATTAAGCTTCCATTTAGTTTATTTTGCTTAATAAATCAAAGCATGTAAAACTGGGAGAAATTTAGGTTATAGTCCTCTGGAGAAAATTAAAGGGCCAGTTTTTCTCTTTCAAAGTTATTTTGAACAACAAGGAGTTTTTTGTTGCTGTCTGTATTTGTAAAAAAGATAAAATACTTTCTGAATATTATCATTGTTCTAAAATTGACTTTGCTGAAGCACTACTGTTTTTATTGAATAAATTATACAGGAGTGGTAATAAACAGCAAGAATTAATCTCCAGAGTGTAGCCCACTCATAACATTAATGCCGACCTAGAAGTAAGTGGCTGTCTCCATGGAATGACTCTGGGGTTCAAGAAAGAACCCTACCCCATAATCGTTCCTCTCCTTCAAGCTTGAAGGCACACAAGGTGTTGGATACCTGGAAAAGCAAAGCACATCTTCCTGGGAAGCTGCGCATTAGCACCCACCAGCACAGATCTCTGGGACCCCCGAGCTTGAACAAGTTGGGTTTATTGCCCATCCCATGTGATGTACAAATCTGGAAAAGTCTGGCTGGGAGATGCAAATTGCAGCATATTGAACTATATGTTAGGACGCGTAGGTATTTCGAGGTCACCACCCAAATCCTCTCAGATCCTCTTACATCTCAGAGGTATGTCGCCAGCTTTCTGGGAGCCCTGGGGTGCAGGAGCCTCTCCACCTGTGGCCCTTGGTGCCCTTGGCCCTCTCCATCTCAGTGCCTGGCCCTCCAGAGGCGCTGGAGGGAGTGACGAAGCCCAGCAGCCTTGCCTGGAGCTAGAGCAGGGTCTGGTGCAGTCTGGGATGTGCTTCTCCTGCCCTTACCAGTTTCCCCTGGGAGCACTTTCTTAATAAATCACTTGCACATGAATCTCCATCTCTGGGTCTGCTTCTGGGGAACTCAGAGTCAAATCATTTTATAAAGCTTATTGTGAAACACAATGTGCCATCATCCCCTGGATTCCGTTCAGTTTCTTGTTCTCCAGAAGCAACTGTTCATTCTACATTTGTTTTAGCTTTTTTCCCCCTATGTTCCTTCAGATCTCTGAATAACATTCCTATAGTGCTGCTTCCTGATTTTTCAGTTTTAGGTATTTCTATTGATTTTCCTCTATGGAATGTGACAGACAATTAAGTTCCCACCCTCCATCCCCACCCCCACCCTCAGCTCACCTCTTTCTCTCCATTTTCCTAACATGATTATGAAACAATACTAGAGGCCAGGCTCGGTGGCTCACGCCTGTAATCCTAGCACTTTGGGAGGCCGAGGCGGGTGGATCCTAAGGTCAGAAGATCAATACTATCCTGGTCAACATGGTGAAACTCCGTCTCTACTACAAATACAAAAATTACAGGTGGCTCACGCCTGTAATCCCAGCTACTCAGGAGGCTGAGGCAGGAGAATCGCTTGAACCCGGGAGGCAGAGGTTGCAGTGAGCAGAGGTCGCACCATTGCACTCCAGCCTGGGCAGCAGAGAGAGACTCCATCTCAAAAAAAAACCCAAAAAAACAAAACAAAACAATACTAGGTTACTCTTATATAGAACTTACTACATTCCAGGCATTGTTCCAGGCATTTTACATGTGTTAATTCACTCAATACTCCCCCAAGCCCTAGATAATAAGTTCTGTGATGATCCCCGTTTTACAGATAAGGAAACTGGGTCACCGAGTGATTAAGCGAATGGCCCAGTCACACAGCTAGCAGGTGGTGGATACAGATTTGAATATAAACAGTATGGTTTCAGAGTCTATGCTCTCAATTACCACATCATATGCTGGGATTATGCCATAATTTTAGTTAGACCAGTCTTCAGTATTTATACTAATATGATTACATCAGTGCTATGTAGGTGGTAAACTGTGTTTTCTCTTTCTTTCTTGCAAAACGTTTTATTTTACCCAGAGTTTAAAATTATTTTTTTGTTTGTTTATCTGTTCTTCTGTGTCTTATAAATTTATCACAAATTCAACTTACCTGAATCGCAGCTCAATATTGCATCAGGTATTTGATCAATTTTACCTTTGGGAGAAATTTCTCCTGGAGCATTTCTCAGACTCCTGACCTCAAGGGATCCGCCTATCTCAGCCTCTCAAAGTGCTTGGATTATAGGTATGAGCCACCATGCCTGGCCTCTCCTGGAGCACTTCTGACCTATTCCCACGTGGACTGGGAGCTCCCAGAACCTGCAACAGAGCCCTCATCCTGGGATCCCCTTTCCTCATTTTCCATGGGCTTCCCTTTGCCCATCTCCTATTTCTTGGATCCCAAGTCTTCGTCTTTTCTGGTTTACTATTTTGTTTTGATGGAATGCTCTGTAGCTTCCTGGGGATGAGAGGAGTCAACACAGGAAGGAAATTTGGGAAACCTTGTATATCTAAAAATATCTTTTGGTAAGGCACAGTGGCTCATGCCTATAATTCCTGTACTTTGGGAGGCCGAAGTGGGCAGTTCGCTTGAGCCCAGGAGTTTGGGACCAGCCTAGGCAACATGGCAAAACCCCTCTCTACAGAAAAAAAAAAAAAAAATTTCCTGGGTGTGGTGGCACCTACCTGTAGTCCCAACTACTTGGGAGGCTGAGGAGGGAGGATCGCCTGAGCCTGGGAGGTCGAGGCTGTAGTGCACCATGATCACACCAGTGCACTCCAGCCTGGTGATGGAGATCTTTTCTCAAAAATAAATAAATAAATAAATACAAAATAAAAATGTATTTTGTCTGCTTATGCTCATCATTCATTGATTGCTTGACTGACTATAGAATTCTAAATTTGAAATATCTTTTCCTCAGGATTTTGAAGGCATTGCTTCATTGACACCTAGCTTCCAGCATTCTCCTGGAAAGTCTGAAAACAAAATATATTTTGACTCCTGATCATTTATATATGCCTCTACTGGCTTTGTTTTTCCTCGACCACTCTAGAAATGTTTAGGATCTTGTCCTTCTACTTAGTGTTCTGAAATTTCACAATGATGTGTCTTGGTGTGGTCTATTTCATCCATTGAGCTGAGTACAAAGTGGGTTCTCATGATCTAGAAATCTATATCTGTAGTTTTAGGATATATTCTTGAATTACTTCTTGAATGATGCTCTCTAATCCTCTAGTGTTCTCATCTTTTCATTAGAAAATATTTCATTTCTTTTTCTTTTTTCTTTTTTTTTTTTTGCTCTATTTTCTGGGAGATTTCTCCAGCTTTATTTTCTAACCCTTTTATTAAGTTTTTAAAATATTGTATAATATTCTATCATATTTTTATGTTTTAAAATTTCTGCTATGTTTTAAATTTAAAATGTTTAAGTTTAATCTCTGCTTGTTACTTTTTCATAGCATCCTGTTCCTGTTTCATGCATGTGCTATCTTCTCATCTATTCGAGGGTATTAATAGTAGTGATTTTGAAATTTGAAACTCCCAAATGATCTGTTTCCTCCACTTTGCATTCTTCTCTTCATATTGGTCCCTGTCTTACATCAGATAATTCTTCAGCTATTTGGTGATCTTCTGGAACTCAGAACACACCACCCCAAAATACATAGGGGATTAGAAGATACCACCCCCAAAATATACTACTTGGGCATATTTTGAACTGATTATTCTGAGAAACTGCAGACACAGGAGTAGTTCTGAAAAGCTGTCCTTTTGTAAATGGAGGTAACATCTAGAAAGAAAATCTAGTAGAAGTATCTGTATCAGGCCTGGTGTGGTGGTACACACTTATAGTCCCAACTACTCGGGAGGCTGAGGTGGGAGGATCATTTGAGCCCAAGAGGTTGAGGCTGCAGTAAGCTATGATCACGTCACAGCACTCCAGCCTGAGTGACAGAGCAAGAACCTGTCTCAGATAAACAAACAAAAACTTCTCTCTCTTATAATGTCATAACTTCCTTTAAAAATGAAAACAAAAAAGTACCTGTATCAGGAAGACGGATGCTCCAGACAACTTTTATTACCTGAAAGACCTTTTATCTGCACAAGGCAACTTTGTTCACCATGCATTTCCACCCCTCTTCCTCCCATACCTTGTTGCCATCTCCTGCTAGAAGCCCCGAGGCCCTATTTCTTTCTGTAGCTCAGGATGGGATATAAGCTTTGGTCATCTGGCCCTCCGTCAAGTCTCATATATTGTGGGACTGCTGTGCATATACACATGATTAAACATGGTTTTTGTCCTGATAATCTGTCTTACGTCCATTTAATTATTTGTAGCCCAGCCGAAGGGTGGAGGGAAACCCTTTTCCCTCCCCTACAGATCCCTGGCTGCTTTCTCATGTTTAATTAAAAACTGATTGAAGTCCGGGCGCAGTGGCTCACGCCTGTAATCCCAGCACTTTGGGAGGCTGAGGTGGGCGGATCAGGAGGTCAGGAGATCGAGACCATCCTGGCTAACACGGTGAAACCCCATCTCTACTAAAAATACAAAAAATTAGCCAGGCGCGGTAGCAGGCGCCTGTAGTCCCAGCTACTCAAAGGCTGAGGCAGGAGAATGGTGTGAACCTGGGAGGCGGAGCTTGCAGTGAGCCCAGATCGCATCACTGTACTCCAGCCTGGGCGACAAAGCGAGACTCCGTCTCAAAAAAAAAAAAAAAAAAAAAAACTGATTGAAGCCCTGGACTCATGAGTGATGACCAAGAGCCGGGCCATTTCACTGGGAGCCCTGGTGTCTGTAGGGCTTTCCTCTTGGGGTGGTCACAGCCCTCAAGTCCCTGCACATTGCGTTCTTCTGGCTGCTCGTTGAGGGGAAAGAGAGTAGGGGTTGCCCTGTTCATTATATAAACTTTTCCTTAGTTTCTGTACCCTCAACTGTACCATTCCCATCAATCCAGAGACCCGGTGCTTTTACATCTTCCTTGGGTATAACTATCTCCAGGCGTCTTCTGGAAAGAGAAAGGGGAAAGTGCCCACAGTGAGGAGTGAGTGCATGTGTCTGTGTGTTGTTGCATGTTGTAAGACCTAGAACATCCTGTGCTGCATGATGTCTGAGAGCCGCACAGGGCCCCAAAGGCCTGACTATGAGTTTCCCCGCTCTGGTCAGATATGCTCCCCCAAGCAACAAATCTCCCCCACCGGGCCAGTTCCCCTCTCAGCCATACCGGCGGCACTCCACCTGATCCTCCACCTAACGGGCTTCACCTGCTTGCCAGTCTGTGGAATTATTCAACCAAACCAATCACATCCTCCTGTGGAAACCAGGGAGCATCTCACGCTCCTGTTACTACAAAGCCTCCTCCCACAGCCCCTATTGGTTCATTTCAGTGCAGCCGCTGTGTGGCCCTGCGCGGTGTGTGGCGTCCTCCTCCCCTGGCTGTGAGTATGTGTGACTGATGAACTGTTGTCATCTCATCAGCCCAGTGCTGGGTGTCATGTGTTCAGCCATCTTATACTGTTAAGGGCAGAAGATCACCCCTCACTAACATGGTAAATAGGAGAGAATTGGTACAGAGTGTGTGTCTCTGTGCGTATGTATGCATGCATGCCTGTGTGTGCAGTGTGCTTAGGGGTCTAACTACTTCTTAAACAGAGCGTCAGTCAGTTTTCTATTTCTACCACCTCCCCTCTTCTAGGGAAAAGATGATAAATGCTGGAGTCAGACTGCCTGAAATTGGATTCTAGTTCTGTCCCGCTTCCTGACGGTGTGGTCTTGGCAAGTTATTGAACTTTTCAATACCTCAGTTTCCTCATCTGGGAAATGAGGATAATAACAGTGCAGGATTATTGTGATGAGTCCATGACACTACATGCAAAGGGCTCACTTTGGGCTCCTTATTAAAGATGTTGGATTGAGTATGAGCATTTACTTCTGCTTCCTCTGAACCCTCAAATAAGTAATGGTGAGGTCCTTTCTCAAAAAAGCATATTACCCCAGAAGGACAAATGAACCAGAGACAAGAGACTATAGCAACAACATTTTTGGATGCTGGAAAGCAAAAGTTGGATGGTACTGATTGAGCAGAGGCCAGAAGCCATGGAGAGAATTGAATAAGTTAACACAGGCTAAGCACTGCAAACAGTCAAGTGCAGTAAAACTATTGTGGAAAGCTTTAGGCTGGTAGAAAAAGAAAATACTTTGAAGAGGCTAAGTCCACAGACTTCCTGAGAAAAGAACTGACAGCAATTGGTACTGCCTGGGAATGGATGAAGAAATGTGAATAAGGCTGACTTATTCTCGACTGGAAGTAAGTTTTGAACTACACAGGGTTGGGGAGTTTGCAAGGGAATTATCTTAATATAAACAGGCAAAGGAAATAATTTGTGTATTAAAATTATATAAAGCTTGACCACCCTTCCATGCAGGGAGTGAATTTCGGGCAGTGCACCCTGAAATGGAGGTAGCTACGACCTGGAATCGACACTGACTCCCACAGGTACTGCAGCCTCCACCAGCACACCCCAAATTTCTAAGCACAATTTCAGGCACTGCTCTAAGCACTGGGAAGACAGTGGTGAACAAAATAGGCAAAGTCCCTGCCAACACAGAAGGATCCAGATGCTGGGTTTTTTTTTGTTGTTGGTTTTGTTTTATTTTGTTTGAGAGACAGGGTCTCACTCTGCCGCCTGGCTGGAGTGCAGTGGTGCGATCTCGGCTCACTGCAACCTCCGCCTCCTGGATTCAAGTGATTCTCCTGCCTCAGCCTCCCGAGTAGCTGGGATTACAGATGCGTGCCACCACACCTGGCTAATTTTTATATTTTTAGTAGAGACGGGATTTTGCCACATTGACCAGGCTGGTCTCAAACTCCCGACCTCGGGTGATCCACCTGCCTCCCAGAGTGCTGGGATTACAGGTGTGAACCACTGCAGCCACCCCAGATGTTGTTTTAAACTTCGATAGAGGAAAGTCAAAGGCACTGGGTGGTTGGGGAACAGAGTGGGAAGGAGAGGGTTTCTCTCAGCAAGGAAGGGAGGTTGAAGTTACTGGTTCAAACCAAATGTCCAGTTTCGACAACACCATTGCCCAGAGTGTGTGTGCTATTTCACACCCATGCACTTGTCCTGCCACCCGTGTGGTTTCTGAGAAGAAACCACCACAGAGCCATCTTGTGGTGGAAAAAAGACACACAGGTTTCACCATGAACACTATTGGATTTTAGATGGTATTAGCAAGTGTAAATACATCTGCATGCTATTGTACCCCTGAATCCTCCCATATGGTCCAGCAGCATTTTAAAGTGGTCAGCAAATGTTTACAGCAATCTATACTTGTCCCACTAACACATTTACCACAGGTAATTAACTTAACTACCTGATAAAAATGTAATTGTCGTGTTGTAATGCGAGCTATTGTCTGAGAAGACTTTGACTGACAGTTACTTACATTTGCTTCTTGGTTATCTTTATAGGCACATAATCAAATCCAAATTTGATCATTATTTTGTGATTTGATTAAAGTAAACAGTCAAATTGGGTAATCGTGGTCCAGAAAGATTCATTATTGGCTTCAATTATGTGGTTTGGATTTTTATATTGTTAGAACATAATAAGAAATTAGTCTGATTGCTCTGTCATGCTGTCAAATGCTGTGCAGCCACACCCTCCACATCAGGGAGAAACCCGATTCAGCAGAGATGATTTCGCGAGGCCGTGGAATATCGGTTTGTATAATTCAAGGACCCATGTTGCTTCTCCTGGAAGCATCCATGATCGCATCTGAGTCATTCAGCACATCGCAAACCGCAACAACACACACTGAGTTCGATGAGACCATGGAGAGCATCACCACCCAGCACAGGGGACAGAATTTCAGTGCATGGATTGCAAAGCAGCTGATGCCCAAGCATGACCCCTCTGCTGCTCCAAGCAGTACTGTCACCTGTGGATACACGGCTGTTATAAACAGCTTGAACAACAGTGAAAAGCCTCCTCAAGTTGCTTTGGCTATGACTGGTGATACACAAGCACCACCAGTCTGCATATAAACTTCAGCCCTCAAATAAGCAAACAGCCTCCTGCATAAGCTCAACAAGACGCCCCTGTCGTCAACACTCATAAGAGACACTTCAAAAATGTGACTTTTAAGGCTTCTTCTCACTCTGCTTAGAGAGTAGTCAGGTTTCACCAGGCGCTTCCACAGATTTGGGCAACTTCGCAGTGGCCTGCCCAAGAGCGAGGCCTCTGCTGAGCTGTGTTTATGAAGACCAAGTCTCAAGACCACAAACAACGGAAGCATAAGAGCCTCAGCTTGGTGCCAGTGTTTGCAGGCACTAAGTCACAGCCCCAGACCCAGTCCATGGGGACACTCTGCTACAGATGACTTTGACCATGCCCTGGAAGTTGGTTAAGACAGAATTCAGTTGAATTTTTCCAGGCAGTGGAGGTTGCAGTGAGCCGAGATCACACCACAGCACTCCAGCCTTGGTGACAGAGCAAAACTCCATCTCAAAAAAAAAAAAAAAGAATTCAGTTCAATTTTTAAAACAACTAGTTTTCCCCATTTCCTTAGGGAAACCTGGAATGTGTTTCCTGCTCCTCCACACCTGTCCTGCCTCCCACCCCAGCGCCAACCTGATCTTTGCCCAGCAGACACGGAGGCGCCTGCCCAACCTCAGCGCTGTGCCCACAAGGGCCTCGGAGCTCGCGGACTTCCTGCTGGGACCTGCTGGCCTTGCCCATGTTTTAGCTCCTGGCTCTGCTAGTCTTTTCCTGCTGTCTCATGGTCTCACGTGTAACACCCACATCACCCCAGTGAGACAGTAAGTGACGTGGAGGCAGCAAGCAACAGGTGTAGGGCAGGTCATACAATCCGTGTGTTCGCTCAGCAAATACGGAACGCCTGCTCCACGCCGGACCCTGCTTATACCCGAGGAAGACAGCGACGACCAAATAAACCCATCACGCCCTAGATGCACAATCTGAAGCATGCTCCCAGGTCATCCAGGACGGGAATAAAATCAGAGCTTTCAATGACGCAAGTTAATCAGAGCCCCGGCTTTCGGTTTTACTGTGCATCACTGTGAACTGATGGGCATGCCTTAGATGGCACATTTCCTGATGAGGGACAGGCTCTGGGAAGTCCATGGGACTGCTAACACCTCAGTAATCCAGTGGTTCTCAAAAGATACACGGCATTTGTCCCACCGGGGGGACCTGATGACCATGAGCCCTGCAGCGCTCACCTCAACACAGTATGCAACAGCAGGAGGAAGTCGGGGCCATTTGCACTGCTGATTTCAAATTACCCTTAGCAAATATGGTTCACTTTATAGAGCAAACAGGATCAGCCAGTTAATCTATGGCACAAGAGAGAAAGAACTTTACCCATAATTAATGTTTTACTACCTTTCTCAAAAAGCGTAGCCTTTAACCCCTAAATCAACTCTAACCTGAGGCGAAGGAGGAACAGCTCCTGGTCAGTCCCGGTGCTGGCTCTGTCCCTCCGCCAATGCTGTGTCCATCTGCAGAAACAAATAAACAGAAAGATAAGCTCTTTACAGCACACGGTAGAGCAGACCCGCAATTTCCAGACCAGAGGCAGCCTCGAGTGGAGTGATGTATGGCTATCTTCCCGAGCGCTGCCCTGCCTGAGACCGAGCTAGGCCCCAGGAGTAAACTGGCGGTGACGGAAACCCTTCCATGTGCCTGGAGAGCAGTGTGGCAGGAGGTGGGCCTGCCTAGAGCTGACTGCAGAAATTCTGTCGTGGGCTTAGCTCCAGCAGCAACTAATTGACTATCTCAAGGAGTTAATGCTTCCACAAATATGCCAGACAGTGCCAGTAACTACCAGCAAGGATCTCATTTAGCACAAGGATTGCATTAACTCCAAAGTTGAAATCAAACTTGGTGGTGATTGGAAATGACCTTAGTGAAGCCCGAGCCAGGAAGACAGCTGTTCTGTGTAAGGTATCAGTGATGCGGTAGAATTCTCTAGAGCCAGTACTGCTAACCCAATGCCCAGCCTGCCTCCTGCTAGGCAGATGACTGATACAACCACTCAGGTTCTTTTTGCATGTCTACTGTGTCAATGACAGGCAGTTCCAGACACTTTCATTTTTATAGAAGCCTAGTTATTTGTGACCTAAGGAGTGAGTCATTAGGAGTCGGTACAGTTTATTATTCACACACTAAAACTAGCACAGAACTAGCTTTTACCAAGGGTTTAACTTCAGTTCCTTCCCAGAGATCTGGCGGCTGTGCAGGGCTTAAGGCTCTGTGGCCCACATATGCAGCATAGTTGGAATTCCTGGAGTTTGGAAGAGGAACACTGTGCTATTAGTGCTATCTTGAGGTTGTCATGCTTTACAATTGCTGCTTTTCTTGCTTTTGAATTATAACTTACAGTTGGTTTTGTGTCTTTATTGCCAACTCAGTTCGCTGTGGGGGGTTTGGTTAGTGTGCGATGGTATATTCTAGCATCTGCCTATGCTGTTCTGGTAACTACACTTGAACACATAAAATGCACTGGGTTCAAATACAAACCACCCATGCTGCTATTTCTAAATAAAAAATGTTTATGACTCTGCGAGATGTATGTGGGGATCCCTTTTCCTATGCCATATGGAAAGTGAATGAGGGAGGTAGGCCATGAAGCTTCTGACTTGTCAAAGTAGGGTGCTGTCAAAAAAGTTTTGCAGGCTCCAGTCCTAGAAGTCTGGAATTACGTTACACCAGTGTATGCAGTGGTGTGCTAGTACAGATGTTTGCAGCCAGCTTTCAGGGGTAAAAAGTGTGTCTGTGTGTGTGCGTGTTTAATATATGTTTATTATAAATGTTGATACAGATGTGCGATGTGCAACTTACAAATAAATATACAATTAAATATATAATACTCTTAATCATAAATCCCATATAACCAACTCTCACTAAATGCTTTCAGTTGATTTTTGTTGAATCTTGTATCCATAGCCAAACTGTAGTTGCAACTGATGAACAAGTGTAGTTCCAACATAAATGTTAGTTGTCATTTTGTTTAAGAGTAAGACAAAAGTGGCTGGTCTGAAGGTAGTGAGTTATCTCAACTGATGGTTCATAGTTAGTTACAGATCCAACTCTTTATTCTACACTTTCCTCCTCCTCACTCCTGCACTTGACTAGTCAAAAAAAAAAAAAAAAAAAAAAAACAGCCAGGTGTGGTGGCGGGCAACCATAATCCCAGCTACTTGAGAGGCTAAGGCAGGAGAATTCTTTGAACCTGGGAGGCCGAGGTTGCAGTCAGCCGAGATCGTGCCATTGCACTCCAGCCTGGGCAGTAAGAGCAAATCTCTGTCTCAAACAACAACAGAAAAGTGTGAAATAACAAAGACTATGTCAAAATTTCAGTCCTTTATCAATGATGTGACTGTTTTGCCAAATCAGATAGTATTTTCAAAAGCTAGAAGAATTTTCAATGTTTAAGCAATTTGCAATTTAATGGCTGTGCACATTACACAGTTGTAAGTTTAATCTGCATCATTAACATTTTCTCCATCACTTTCTTAAGTCTAGGCAATCATCTAAACAATCAAGCCCTGGCTTGTAGTGTTTGCTCTTGTTCTGGTAAACATTTCCATCATGGCCGATTTCAATCTGCTGATAGGCATCACTGACCGCAGAGTTGGGGAAAGATTCATAGTAATACACCTTTCTATAGTATTCCTACCATACACCTTCAGCAGCCTAAGTAATCTCAAGAACGTAAATCGTAACACAATGAAGCAAAAAACAAATGAGGAAGTAATAAGCTTTGAGCATTTTTACCTTTGTTTTTTATACACCTTATTTCAGTGTACCTTTATAAAACTCAATTATCCATAGTGGCTATATTTAATAACGGGGAAGTTATTAAATATAACAGATTCGTGAAGATGCTTGCTAGCCTATGCCAGCCAGCCTCGGCACAACATTGAGTGCAGCAGTGGTTTAGGAAAGCCTGTTTTTTCCTTGTGTTTCCCGTTCCCACTTCCCTTGTCACAGTCACTGCCAGTGCTCCGCTCTGGGCCGAGCTGTGGCTAAGCAGTCTGTCTACAGCCAAGATGGGATGGGCAAGTCTGCACTTCTGGAGGTGCCGGAAGCCCAGCCCCACCATAAAGAGGGAGTGCTGGAAGCATTTCGAGAATTAGGAAGAAAGTGCCAGCCAGTGACTAAAAGCCTAGTGCAGTCATAAAACCCTGCCACGGGCTATGTCCTGAGAAAAAGCTGTTGGCTTTGAGAGTATTTCATTTTCTCCCCCTTAAAAACTTAACTGGAAACTTTAATTATAAGCAGATCATAAAACTCAAATTGCAATACCAAAGGACATTTCCAAGGACATGTATACATGGTCCACACATTTTATAATACCGATCCAATGACTAAAAATGCTTTTCTCCTCCATGTCAGTAACTGTATTAGTCCTTTTATTGGCCAAATGTGAATTTTAAAAGTTTTTTCTTTTCATGTTTTTTGTATTTTGTTTTTGAGACGGTGTCTTGCTCTGCCATCCAGGCCAGAGAGCAGTGGCTTGATCTTGGCTCACTGCAATCTCCACCTCCCAGGTTCAAGCAATTCTCAAGCAATTCTCCTGCAAATCCCAGCCCCCCAAGTAGCTGGGATTACAGGTGTCTACCACCACACTGTGTCCAGAGTTGGAGTTTCTTCCTTCCGGTGGGTTCCTGACATTGCTAACTTCAAGAATGAAGCTACGGACGCAACGAGTGTTACAGATCTTAAAAGTGACAGGGCCCCAAAGAATGAGCAGCAGCAAGATTTATTGTGAAGAGCAAAAGAACAAAGCTTCTACAACAAGCAAAAGGCCCGGAACGGATTGCTGCCACTGGCTGAGGGCGGCTGGCCAGCTTTTATGCCCTTATTTGTCCCTGCCCACATCCTGCTCATTGGTCCATTTTACAGAGTGCTGATTGGTCCATTTTACAGAGTGTTGATTGGTTTATTTTACAAACCTCTAGCTAGCTGAAGAGCACCAATTGATGCGTTTTTACAGAGCACTGATTGGTGCATTTTACAAACCTCTAGCTAGCTACAGAGCGCTGATTTGTACATTTTACAGTCCTAGCTATAGAGTGCTGATTGGTGCATTTGACAATCCTTTTGTAAGATAGAAAAGTTCTCCAAGTCCCCACTCGACCCAGGAAGTCCAACTATCTTCACCTCTCAACACCTGGGTAATTTTTGTATTTTTAGTAGAGACAGGGTTTTACCATATTGGCCAGGCTGGTCTCGAACTCCTGACCTCAGGTGACCCACCTCCCTCAGCCTCCCAAAATGCTGGGATTACAGGCATGAGCCACTGTGCCTGGCCCATGTTATCTGATTTTTAATGACAACGGATCTGAATTTCTTTCAAAAAGGATCCATTCATTTAGAAATAAGCCAAAATATTCCCTCCATCTTTTGCTTTGTTGGAATGAGTGAGGGTGCTGGAGGTGGACGGGCCCTGTTTCCTTGCCCTGCTTCCATTAAGGGCTGTTTCTGACCTGTCCCAGGTTCCAACTCATCTGGGATCTCCTTGTGAGAAAAATCCTTATAAATTTGGAAGCCATCTTGAAGTTTTGAGTGCTAAAATCTGCCCTTTGGAAAATGCTACAGAAAAAAATATATTTAAATAAGCACTATCTATTCAATAATATTTAATAAGTTGAACAACAAACAAATAAACAATTCTTGACTTAAGAAGCCTGAACAAAGTGGGCAGAGGCCTAACTTCCTTTCTTTAAGTCAGGGAAAATGGCAACATTTTGAGATCCACCAGTTTGCTTTAGGAAGAGTGCAGACAGCACTGGCAGGAATGGAACTATCACTTACAGTCTGAATAACGTCGACACTGATAGCCTTCGTGTACTTCCAAATAGATTTGTGTCTTTGTGCCCAGATGGCGCCTTGACATAACTGCTTTAACGAAAAGATCTTTTAATAGGAAATGAAATGCATTTTGGTTTTTGAGATGCTTCTGCATTTCTTGCCGGCTGGGCTTCCTTGATGAGTTTTAAATGTTCCTTTGTTTCCAGTAAGCCTAGCTCTCAACTTGACTCATTTTGGTAGTGACCAGGGTGCAGGGAGCAATGGAATGATGGGTTTTGCGATTTGCCTACACCTCCCAGTGGCTCACTGAATCCTGCTTTCTGGGGTCTGCTTCCTCTGCACCTTCCTATCCATGTGTGTTTTATGGGTATCCTAACAGAACAGTCACTTCTCCCCTGTTTCTGGAGAGGCTGTGAGCCCAGTAAGACAAGACATGTGAACATGCTTTATCTGGAATATGCTTTAGTCCTTCATCCCTGCACCAGCCCAGGTGGGGGCAGAGTTCTCCAATGGGCCTAGAATATAAAACTGGTTGTTTGAACGAGACTCTTTTACGAGCTTAGGCAGGTGTCTCCTGTTGGGCCACAATGAGTACATTTGTCTTAAAAACTAGAAGTCCTGAGACTAGTGGATGAGGAGGATGAGACGTGACCCCATCCCAGACCTCCTTCCTGAATAAAACGACAGCTCTCACAGCAGCATTTTGAGGAGAGTAGCTGTGAATCTAGAACATCATTCATTCAACAAGTTATTGACTAAATAGTGCTTAACCCAAAGTAGAAAACGATTCTCCGAATGTATGCCAAAAATACATATGGGCAGGTGACTAAAGTAGTTGAAATAAAAATCTTGTTTAAATAGTCCCATCTGTATTTTGACCAAATTTCAAAATCTGAGGATAAAGTTAGATGTTATAGCAACATCAGCCTAAATTGATAAAAGCACAGGACAAAACTTTAATAGAAACTGGACATTTCTGTCACATTTGCCCAATCCAGAAATGTGGGGCAATGTAGCTGAGATGTCACCTACAGGAGCTGGCACTGACAGCATCTCCTAGGTCATTAGTCATAGGTGCAGCCAAATGCGTTTCCACTTTTGGCCACATGGCTCCTCACTGTACTCAGAGACAAACTGTCGCCTTTACTGCTGGGTCCAGCACACCACGAAAGTGAAAACTGGATATTTAATAAATACTCTTGATGCTAATGAGAAGTATTTTACAAGTTTGGATCAGTATAGTCAAATACCTATATGTCTGTATCAGCCATATATTTTACTCTTTCTTGTCTAAAGTGCAAAGAATAATACTTCATTTCAACGTGTGTACAATATCTAATATGAGGCTCTCACATTCTGTGGACGTGGGCATATGCCACACCTCATGCTTTTAAAGCACAAACTCATATATTTGAACTCGACAAAAGAAAGAAGACCTATAAGAAAATGTGTGGTTATTCCCAAGTGATTGATACATAAATTAGAACATGGAAGTTTTTCCAATGTTGGATGAATATGGGGGAAATGATTTGCCCAAAGTTACATAATTCTGTAGTTGAGCTGACATGATACTCAAGTCTCTGGGCTCCTGGGTCACTGAAACTTCGAGTCCCGTTCAGAGCACTGTCCAGAGAACCTTCGCAGGTTGGCAAAGGCCTGAAAGAAACACGGTCCTGTCATCTGCCCTTTCTGGCTCACCCTTTGTCTGGCGTTCTGGGGCTGCAAGGTCAGGAGGGTTACAAGGTTTGATTTGAGAAGATATTTGGATTCCCCTAACTACTTGATAAGGGAAACGCATAAAAGATTTGTTTTTGCAAGGGGATGATGTTGATCATTGTAAGTGGAATAAAGAAAAATGTTTTCACTCTAATGATTGAGAATTATTTGCAAATATTTGTATATACACAAAAATTAAAAAGAGAGGACAAGCAATGGGTGGGAAGAGGAAAGAGAACAGGGAGGAAGAAGTGCTCTGGGAAGCAGGGAAGAGCAAAAGGAGATGAAGTGAGAACATAAATAAACATTCTTTCCTGGTTTCCAGACATCGAATGAGGACAACTCTGATAGCAGCTCTTCAATTCTTTCAACCAACACATTAATTCTCTCTAATACATGCTTATGTTGTCATCACCAAATGAAATAATACAAGTGAAACTCTTATAAGAATACATTTTAGGCTGGGCGCAGTGGCTCAAGCCTGTAATCCCAACACTTTGTTAGGTCAAGGTGGGTGGATTACTTGAGGTCAGGAACTCAACACCAGCCTGGCCAACATGGCGAAACTCCATCTCTATTAAAAATACAAAAAAAAAAAAAAAAGAACCTGGCATGATGGCACACACCTGTAATCCCAGCTATTCAGGTGGCTGAGGCATGAGAATCACTTGAACCCAGAAGGCAGAGGTTGAGGTGAGCAGAGATCGCACCACTGCACTCCAGTCTCGGCAACACAGTGAGACTCTTGCCTCAAAAACCAACAAACAAACAAGAGTAAATTTTAGTCAATAAATATTAACTAACAATACTAACAACTGCGACAATAAAAGTAGTGTAGCCGGGCGCGGTGGCTCACGCCTGTAATCCCAGCACTTTGGGAGGCCAAGGCGGGCGGATCACGAGGTCAGGAGATCGAGACCATCCTGGCTAACACGGTGAAACCCCGTCTCTACTAAAAATACAAAAAATTAGCCAGGCGTGGTGGCGGGCGCCTGTAGTCCCAGCTACTTGGAAGGCTGAGGCAGGAGAATGGCATGAACCCGGGAGGCGGAGCTTGCAGTGAGCCGAGATTGTGTCTCTGCACTCCAGCCTGGGTGACCGAGTGAGAGACTCCGTCTCAAAAAAAAAAAAAGTAGTGTAGTGATGCAATTGAGTGACAATTTATGGGGAACTTTGTATTCTGGGGCACTGTGCCTGGCACTGTGAATGATGCTGGGTCTAGAGGACACTCCCTTTGCCTTCACCATGCTTACAGTCTCCCTGAAAGAACAAGCGTGTAGGCATCTAACCCATAATCTAAGCAGAAAAAAGCAGAAGTGTATGCAGAGAGCCAGTGCCCACATCTCTTCCCAATCCCAGGTTCAGCAACGTCATGGTGGTGGCTTGAAATCAGCCACGGGGGAATGTTTACACCACAGGAATGGCAAACACGACAAAGCAGGCCTTATTCTTTTTCTCCCCAAAGAGCTAGTTGTTAAATATTTACCATTACTGTTCAAAGGTGAGAAGACATTTGCACTGGGCTCATAGGCGGAGAATGATCTTTGTTCTTGGGAAGCGTGTTCTCCAGCACTCTGCCCCATCTTGCCATTTTTCTCTCAGTTACGGCTTTGCTTCTCAGCTGCAGGCTCTGAAGGAGAGAAGTAACGGTGGACGCAGGTCTGTGGAGCACCCAGTACCCTCCTACACATCCCTCCCAAGTCAAGGCTGAGGTGCACAATGCTGACCCGTGTGCTGGGATCACATCTAGTGGGAGAGTGTTTGAGCAGAACGTCTCTAAAGTGAGAGGCCAAAAGCTGATGAAAATACAGCATTGTGGACAGGAAAACTCTCCCTGGACATTTTCCTATTCAATTTAACCTAAATTATCAAAATCACTGAAATCAGATTTGTCCTCCAGAGATCACTGGATGTATTGATTTGCATTAAAAGAAAGTAAGTAGAGGTCCCCAGTCTCCATTAATTTCATCTTCTTCTTGCTGTAATTTTATAAATTGCCTTCAAAACAATTATTGAACCATTAAGGATTTACGGAAAAACGTTCATTGTCCAAGTAAGACGCTATTGCTTTTTGTAGCTACACACACAGTCTTAAATACAAACAGGAGGAAAGCAGAGTTATATCCATGAAGTGGGAAAGGGATGTATGCTTATTATATATCCTCTGATGGCGGGTTTTGAGCCAGCTGGAGTGGCCGGTGAGATTACTAAAACGTTCTCAGTAACTACCTATATTTGACTTTGGCACCTTTTTAAAAGTCAAAAGAGGCATTTGCAAGCAGCCATAAAAAGTCATTACATAAGCAGAACAATTGAGGCTCCTCAGCATCTGGGGAAGGCAACGCATCTGTCTTCTGTCTATTTCTTCCCTAAATGTCTCCCTGAATCAACTTTTATGGTGGTGGGGGAGGTAGGAGGGTGTCGTAAATATCCCATTCTATTTGAATCCCAGAGTTAACAATACCCCCTGCGACTATAAACACAAGATGTTGCATTCAGGAGTGAGGTGCACTCAAGTAAGCAGAGATCTTTGTGACAGTGGTCTCGGTGTGGGCCACAGGCCAGCTAATCACATTACCATGAGAGCCAAGAGGTGGCCCGCAGACAGTGAAATAAAGAGGAGGGGAAAAGCAAGACTAATCTCGTTAAAAGGAAAGCCATGATAGACGCTACTTTTACACAGCTGCTTAAAACGCCCGGTTTTCCCAGGACTGGATCACCTGGGCGTCCTCCGCGGCCGGGCTAGTTTCAGAGCATTGTTCAGTCCCGCCAAATGCTGGAGCCTCCTGAGCGCAAGCAGACCTTGTCTTCAGAGTCTTGTTTATAAGAAGGGAAAAAAAAACTTCACCGCCTCCTCCGAAAAAAAAGCCTTCTGGAGACGCTGTGTTCCCTCATTATCCCATTTTCAGTTGACTATTGCCCAAATTTTTTAAAAAGACCGCATTGCCCAAAGACTCGAATAAAAAAGTCCAGCTTTGCATATCTACTGCAACCTAGAGGAAAGAAGATTAAACCAAACCTGAGGAAATCTCCTAGATCAGCCATTCTCAAAGTGTGGTCCAAGGATCCCTGGGAGACCCAAGACACTTTCAGAGGTCCCCAAGCTTCTCCCTTTCCCAACGGCATCTCTAGGGATGCCAGGTGTTCTTAATATGCTGCAACTCAACAGCCTATTACAACAAATGGAAACAGACGTGAGAACCAGCTGTTACAGGGATTTGCAAACTACAAAGCAAGACATTAAAGAGATTTGCAAAAATGAAAAGCAATACTACTCTTTCCACTTGATGTTTTGTTTTGAAAACTATAATTATTTTTGATAAGAATATGTACGTTGACATGTAAAGGATTTACTAGTGTTATTTTAAGTGAATTAACAAATCAGTTTTATTTTTTTCTCTCACTGTCACCCAGGCTGCAGTGGGGTGGCACAATCTTGGCTCACTGCAACCTCTGCCTCCAGGGTTCAAGCGATTCTTGTGCCTCAGCTTCCTGAGTAGCTGGGATTACAGACGTGTGCCACCACACCCAGCTAATTTTTGTACTTTTAATAGAGATGGGGTTTCGCCATGTTGCCCAAGCTGGTCTCGAACTCCTGACCTCAAGTGATCCACCCGCCTTGGCCTCCAAAAGTGCTGGAATTACAGGTGTGAGTCACCACGCCAGTCTCAAAATCATTATTTTTACATTCCTCTGTTCATGGTAAATAGGGGTAGATGTATAACCCACACAAACAAAAGCTCTTTGTGTAAAGAGGTTCGAAGACCAAAAAAATCAGAACTCTTGCATTAGAAAGACATCAGCCTGAGAAACATACCAAGACCCCATTTCTAAAAAAAAAATTAAAGACAAAGAAACACATGAAAATGTTCACATGTACGTATTGCTCATTGCTCTAGACCTTAATTGTGAAGACTATGGCTGACCTGAACCTTTGGATGACAATAGGGATTTTCCTCAGTCTGCTCATCAGGCCTTCTTTTTTTTTTTTTTTTTTTGAGGCGGAGTCTCGCTCCGTCCCCCAGACCGGAGTGCAGTGGCCGGATCTCAGCTCACTGCAAGCTCCGCCTCCCTGGTTTGCGCCATTCTCCTGCCTCAGCCTCCTGAGTAGCTGGGACTACAGGCGCCCGCTACCGCGCCCGGCTAGTTTTTTGTATTTTTTAGTAGAGACGGGGTTTCACCATGTTAGCCAGGATGGTCTCGATCTCCTGACCTCGTGATCCGCCCGTCTCGGCCTCCCAAAGTGCTGGGATTACAGGCTTGAGCCACCGCGCCCGGCCTCATCAGGCCTTCTAAGACCAAAGCTTTAAACTAGCCTTCGATCAAAGATACACATGTTCAACGGATAAACTATAGAAATCCAGTGAAGTCGGGAAAATGACAAATAGGCAAGCTAAGTCGTTTACCAAAAGCAGCCCTTTTTATTAATACCACTTCCCACCAGTCCCCACCACTACTTAAGTTCTGGCAACCACTAATCTGTTCTCCATTTCTATAATTTGGCCATTTCAAGAAGGTAATGTGAGTGGAATCCGATAGTATGTAACCTTCTGGGATTGGTTTCTTTCACTCAGCGCCATTCCCAGGAGACTCATGCCCGTTGTTGTGTGTGTTCACTGTCTATTCCTTTTTGTTGCTGTTATTCCATGGTCTAGATGTTCCACAACCTCACACATTCACCCACTGAAGGGCATTGATGTTGGTTGCAAATTTTTGTTATTAAAAATAAAGCTGCTATAACCATTTGTGTACCAGTTTTTCTGTGGACATAAATCTTCCTTGTTCTGGGATAAATGTCCAGGAGTGCAATTGCTAGATCATGTAGTAACGGCATGTTTAGTTTTTAAAGAAACTGCCAAAATGTTTCCTACACTGGTGGCATCATTTTACACGCCCTCAGCAGTATGTAAGTGATCCAGCTCCTCTGCATGTTTGCCAGCATTTGGTGCTGTCACATTTATTCATTCATTTAGTTAGTTAGTTAATTTATTTTTTGAGACAGTCTCTCTTGTTGCCCAAGCTGGAGCACAGCAGTGAAATCACAGCTTACTGCGGCCTTGAACTCCTGGACTCAAGCAATTCTCCAATCTCAGCCTCCTGAGTAGCTGGGACTATAGGCACGGGCCACTATGGCCAGCTAATTTTTGTACTTTTCTTTTTTTTTTGTAGAGATGGGGTCTCACTGTGTTGCCCAGGCTGGTCTCAAACTGCTAGACTAAAGCCATCTTCCCGTCTCGGCATCCCACAGTTCTGGGATTACAGGTGTAAGCTACCATGTCTGATTTTGTCACTGTTTTTAATTTTAGCCATTCTAAAAATTTCATGGTTCTACATTTTACATTTCCGTATGTCACCCATTTAAAGTTAATTTTTGTATTAAGGTGTGAGGATCAGGTTAGGTTCTTTTTGAAAAGGGGATCCTGCCTTCCTCCACTGCATCTTTTTCAAAAATTGGTTGTGCATATTCATATGAGTCTATCTTTGGGTTCTCTATTTTGTTCCATTGATCTGGATGTCTGTCCCTCCACCGATACCACCTACTCTTGATAATTGTGACTACATAGTAAGTCCTGAAATCAGGTAGACTGCAATGGATTACCTGTTGAATATTTATTTTACGTAAGCTAAGTGCTTAGTCTTGATTTATAACAAATATATTAGTTAAAGCATCAACATTTTCTTAACATCTTTTTTTCTTTTTCTTTTTTGAGGCAGAGCCTCACTCTGTCACCAGGCTGGAGTGCAGTGGCACCATCTCGGCTCACTGCAACCTCCGCCTCCCAGGTTCAAGCAATTCTCCTGCCTCAGCCTTCTGAATAGCTAGGATTACAGGTGCGCACCACCACGCCTGGCTAATTTTTGTATTTTTAGTAGAGGTTTCGCCATGTTGGCCAGGATGGTCTCGATCTCTTGACCTCATGATCTGCCCACCTCAGCCCCCCCAAAGTCCTGGGATTACAGGCGTGAGCCACTGCGCCAGCCTTAACATCATGTCTATTATCACAATTTGCATTTTTTATTATAATTTTTTATTTTGCATTTTTTATTATAATTTTTACCTTTCCCCTGGTTCTGCCACTCACATTGCTCAGGTTACTTCACCCCTCTTAATCCCAGTTTCCTCATCTGTAAAACGGGGAGAGAATGGTCCATCCCTTGGTGTTTGTGCATGCTTTCCAGGAGGTATTGGCAGTAGGAGCATATGAGAGGACCTGGCAAAGCCGCCAGCACGGTACCAGGTATTCAGTGAAGTTTAGGAACTTCCAGTCCCCATGTCCCCCGTCTCAGAGTTATTCCATTGCTGAGGTTGAGAATATGCGGAATGGTCAGTTGCATTTCTGCAACTTAGTCTCATTTCTAAATGCAGCACCACATGCCTGATACACAACTCTTTTGTAAAGACGTATCATGCAAAGGCTATGTATTATATTAATGAACGTAAAATCTAGGAATGCATCTTAAATGATCCATTAACTGGCTGATAGCTGGGATAATCTGATTCTTGAAAAGGCTTCCCCCGCTGCCTAGAACGGGGCAAATCCATGGAGGCCTCTAGAGGCTGCACTTACAATAAAAGTAACGTCATTTCCCCTCACTACTCAAGAGTCCTTTCTTCCTTGCCCTACACAGACACCCTTTGACCCAGCAATTCCTCTTCTACAAATCTATCCCAAAGGTACATTGGCCGAAACGTGAAAATACATCAGCATTATTTGTAATGGCAAACATGTGAAAATGATCCAAATGTCCATTAGTAGGGGACTGGTTGAATAAATTGTGATACTTCTCATGGTACTTT
Organism: Colobus angolensis palliatus; assembly: GCF_000951035.1. Taxonomy (NCBI): domain Eukaryota; kingdom Metazoa; phylum Chordata; class Mammalia; order Primates; family Cercopithecidae; genus Colobus; species Colobus angolensis. Next base: position 1,065,232 of record NW_012112364.1, read on the forward strand.
TATGCAATGCAGCTGTGCGAATGAATGAAGGAGATCTCTATATACCGATAGGGAGGAACGTCTAGGATTTATTGTTAGTGCAAAAAGTAATGTAATATGTTTTTAGTAGATGCCACTGTTATCTTAGAAAAGACACACACACATTTAAAAAGGATTTTTTTTTTTTTTTTGAGACAGAGTCTCACTCTGTCACCCAGGCTAAAGTGCAATGGCATGATCTTGGCTCACTGCAAGCTCCACCTCCTGGGTTCAAGTGATTCTCCGGCCTCAGCCTCCCGAGTAGCTGGGACTACAGGCACGTGCCACCACACCTGGCTAATTTTTGCATTTTTAGTAGAGATGGGGTTTCACTGTGTTGGCCAGCCTGGTCTTGAACTCCTGACCTCGTGATCCACCCGCCTCGGCTTGCCAAAGTGCTAGGATTAGAGGCATGAGCCACTGCGCCCGGCCAGGATGAATTTTGTGGTATGTAAGTTATGTCTCAATAAAGCCCTTATAAAAGTATATACAAATATTTAGAAATGGAAGAATAAGCCATAATTTGTTTTAACTCTTGCTAATAGAAGAAAAGAATAAGATCAAAGATGCCAGGAAAAAAGGTGGACCTTTTTCTTTTTTTCTTTTTTTTTTTCCTTTCATACTCTGTACAATCCATGGGATGAACTTTTTTCCTATACCAAATTTTTTTAAGAGTTTATTTTGGAGCCAGTAAATATTCTACATAATTACAAAACAAAATTAAATCAAGAAACGATTCCTAAAAATTAAAAGTAAAAGGAAGCAAATGGACCCAGGTGTGTCCCCACCCAGACAGGAATGATTGCAATTGACTTGAAAGCACAGTCACTTGACTGTCCATGCTCCGTGGGATACACCCTAAGGACAAAAAGAGCTGCAAACAGAGCCTTCCATGGTTTCCAGTCATGTTGTTGATGGGCACATTGATATTGTTGTTCTGAGACTGTTGTCTGTGTATATTTGTGGAGCAAATCAAATGAGTAATTGTGCTCGCGTCTCTGAGAACTTTTCTCTATGGTTGAAAGGAGATAGGGTGTAAGATTGATGAAGTATAGTCCTTGTAATACCGGGTTTACACTGAGGTATCAAAATAACACTTTATGGGGAGTTGTATCTTTACTAAAGTACACATATTTTCTACATGTGTTCACAGAAAAGGCCTAGAAACGATGGTCCCCCGGGGGTCATTAACACTCCCGGTACCCAGGTCATGATCCCTACACAGCATTTCCCATGAAACACAACCAGGAGTCCTTGGAGAAACAGCCCATTGCATGTCTGGGGCAGAAAAAGTACCGTATTTTCTCATACCAAAAAGCAAGCAAGCTCTCAAGGCTGTTTAGGTGGCACCAAAAGACTTGGAGCCAAGCCATCCTGACACAGCATGGTGGAACCTCATCTCTACTAAAAAAATACAAAAATTACTGGGGTGTGGTGGCGCTATAGTAGATTAGCTACTGGGGAGGCTGAGGCAGGAGAATTGCTTGAACCCAGAAGGCGGAGGTTGCAGTTAGTCAAGATTGTGCCACTGCACCACTGCACTCCAGGCCTGGTGACAGAGCAAGACTCCATCTCAAAAAAAAAGCAAACAACAACAACAACAAAAAAAACCAAGACCTGGAGCCAAGCTTGAAGTGGCCAAAGATAGGACAATGTAAACATTTTTTTTTCGAGATGGAGTCTCGCTCTGTCGCCCAGGCTGGAGTGCAGTGGTGCTATCTTGGCTCACCACTACCTCCGCCTCCTGGATTCAAGCGATTCTCCAGCCTCAGCCTCCTGAGTAGCCTGGATTACAGGCGTATGCCACCACACCTGGCTAATTTTTGTATTTTTATTAGAGACGGGGTTTCACCATGTTGGTCAGGCTGGTCTCAAACTCCTGATCTCAAGTGATCTGCCCGCCTCGGCCTCCCAAAGTGCTGGAATTACAGGCATGAGTCACCATGCCCGGCCAAACATGTTTAATAAGGATGAAAATTACAGTGGATTGAAACAGGTCAAATATGTTTAAGTCCCCAAGTTCACAGTAATATAAACACCACCACAACATGACAGCAGCTTATCTGGTACCTTTGGATGATTTTAAGGAATCAAATCTTTATTTTTGAACTGGTAAATCAAGGGGAAAATATCAGGCCTTTGTCCTTTATTTTCTATAAGATCTGGACCTCAGGGTAACCAAAGAGTTGATGAGAGAAGCTTTGCTTTATAGTATACAGTATTGCTAATAGATAAAGAAGGATTGCTAGAATTAGAAGGCCGGATGTGGTGGCTCATGCTTGTAATCCCAGCACCTTGGGAGGCTGAGATGGGCAGATCACTTAAGGTTAGGAGTTCAAGACCTGTCTGGCCATCATAGTGAAACCCTGTCTCTACTGAAAATACAAAAATTAGCTGGACCTGGTAGTGGGTGCCTGTAATCCCAGCTACTTGGGAGGCTAAGGCACAAGAATTGCTTGAAGGTTACAGTGAGTGGAGATGGCACCACTGCACTCCAGCCTGGGCGACAGAGTGAGATTTTGTCTCAAAAAAAAGAAAAGAAAAGAAAAAAGAAAGAATTAGAATATCATCATTTTGCAATCCAAATAAATGAATGGCCCTAGGCAATGCCCATCAATAGCTAGTAACATTACACAAGGGGATACAAATAGTCATTGTGTACTTCCCAGTAAGGACACACACCCCCCATGAAGCAATCTTGCAGACACACACCTGACCAAGCCTCTAGTTCTGGGAATACAAGGAACAGAGCACATATTAAAGACCCCTAGAGGAATTTCAGCAGCAAAACTTAGGCTGTAGGAGAAACAGGAGAAACAGTTCAGTTTCTGAGGGAGCGGGGGCGGGTATCTACATAGATTAAAAGATACTCAAGAGACATATCCCAATGCACAGACCTTCTATGGATCCCAATTCAAACAAGTAAACTTTAAAATAATTAATAAGCAATAGACAATTAAAGAAATGTGAACATTGACTGGATAATTGAATGATATTGAGGGGTTATTGTTAATGTTTTAGATGAGATAATACTGTGGTTATGTTTTTTAGAGTTTTAGCATTTAGAAATACTTATTGAAATATTTATCAGTCATGAGCTATATGGGATATAATTAATAATAAAATAATAATGAAATATATTTTGAATAAAATGTATTTCAAAAGAATAGGGGTGGGGAAACAAACTTGGCCGTGAGCTGAGCGCTGGAGTAGGGGATGGGTACATGGAGGTCATTATGCGGTGCTCTCTGTTGAAGACTGTCTAACCTCTCGATAACTCCAGCAAGGCAGGCAGTAGTAATTGCTGGGGCCTACGAGGTTAGGAACAGGAACAGGATGGTCTGCACACTTCTGTGGGTTGGAGGCAGCAGGCTCCCTGGCCACCCAGCAAGTCCCTGGCCCTCACACAGATGAGTGTATGTTAAGCAAAGGAGAGGGCCAAGCGCTGTGAGGTGTGGCAGGGTGTGAAGAATGGGAAGACAGTTAGCATCTCCCCGTCAGGAGATAACAGATCTTCAAATAACTGGATAGTAATCTGAACTCAGTGGCTGGGAAGCCTTATTTAGATACCAAAGCAGATGACAGAGGAGGCAAAGTAGGTCAAACTTGCCTGGAGAATAAAGAGATGCAAAAGGACAATTTTTGTTCTTATCTGCACTTTCTCTCTCTGCATCCCACCCATTCCCGCCTACAACTCTCCCTTCCCCCTCTCTAAACCTTCCCTCTCCCCGTCCCATGCTCCCCTCCTCTCTCTCTCTCTCGCTGCTTCCCTGTGCCTCTCACTCCTGACTCCTGGTCTGTGCGAGGAGGCCTCAGGGCACATACCCACAACAGAGCAGCGTTCAAGCATCTTCTCCACAAACCTGAGGCCTGTGTAGCCTCTGCTGTGTGCCTCTGCCTGTTCCTCTCTGCATCTCTGTTTCTCCTTAGAATGTGTCACTAAGAACCCAAAGTGAAATCAGAACTCTTCTGCTCAGATGCGCCAGCATCTGTTTATTAATGTATCTTAAGAGACCATAGCTCTGAGCTCTATTTCCAAGCCACCCCACAGAAAGGGAACAGCCCTTGTCTTATATTTTCTATCCCTTTTTAAAAAAGGGGTGGGGGGAATGGGGGATCGTTGCTGATGTTTCTGCAGCTGGAGCATGCACATTACACGTTTTCAGAAAATCAGACTCAGAAAAGTTGCTGCGTAGTGTCTCAAAGACTCGAGCACCAGACTGTGGGCTCTGGGCGCCCCAGCCTGCCCATCCCTCTGCAGCCTCCTACGGCCACACACAGCTGGGCCAGAGGGGAGCTGCCAGTCAGAGGCCACAGGAAATGGACATTAGCACCTGGTGCAGTCCTCACCCCTCACCTCCTCCCCAGCTCCTCAGCCCTTTGCACACTGGTGGTGCTGCCAGGTACCAATCACACGAGACTTAGGGACTAAAATGAAGCAAGTAGATGGCCTGCCACAGAATTTCGGCTAAATTGAAAAAGCAGGCCAGGCGTGATGGCTTATGCCTGTAATCTCAGCACTTTGGAGAGGCCAAGGCAGGAGGATCCTTTGAACCTTGGAGTTTGAGACCAGCCTGAGCAACATAGTAAGGCCCTGTCTCTACCAAAAATACAAAAAAAATTAGCTGGGCTTGGTGCCATGAACCTATAGTCCCAGCTACTCAGGAGGCTGAGATGGGACGATCGCTTGAACCCAGGATTTCCAGGCTGCAATCAGCTGTGATCACTTCACTGCACTCCAGCCTGGGTGACAGAGCAAGACCCTGTCTTAAAAATGAATAATTAAATAAATAAAAAGAAGTCTGTAGACTTGCAGCCGCCTCCTCCCTCCAGTCTCTCCTGTGCTAGCAGCCGACCTCCTGCTTCCAGCACCACAAGGTGTCACGAACCCACAACCGAAAGTCTTATAGCAAACCCAAGACTTACGTCCTTGAACAAATGGATCCCCATCTTGCCATTAGCAGTTCATCTCCTCCCCAGCAGTCCTCCTTACTGTGCAGCCTCCTGGTGTCCACACACTACACACCAGAGTACCACCTCCAGGATTCAGGGTTCTCAGAATGTCACCCCTCCTCTGCACCCAGCCACACCTGCCTCTCCTGAGAGGTGCTCTCCTGGCTTTGCCAGCCCTCCAGACCTCTGGCCCTCCGAATCCCTGTTGTATTTCTAATGCTCATCACAGCATTCAGCACTCAATCAAAGCACTTTCCATGTGAATCACGGCAGATGTGAGCATATCCTGTGATGTACAGGGCAGGCTGAATCAATGGGCTCTGACTCAGAGTTCCCAGGGAGATGGAATGATGCAGGCACTTTGGGTGCAGAGAAGGGCACAACAGGGTGGAGACCGATAATAAACTTCAAATGTCTTTGAATATCATGTTTTCTTTTATTTTATTTTATTTTATTTTATTTTTGAGACAGAGTCTCACTCTGTCGCCAGGGTGGAGTGCAGTGGCATGATCTCGATTCGCTGCAACCTCCACCTTCTGGGTTCAAGCAATTCTCCTGCCTCAGCCTCCCGAGTAACTGGGACTACAGGCGAGCGCCACCAGGCCCAGCTAATTTTTGCATTTTTAGTTGAGATAGGGTTTCACCATGTTGGCCCGGGTGGCCTCGATCTCTTGACCCTTAACACACACATACATGTTGTGTTCTACTCCGCGATATGTTCACATCTGATGGAGTTTAAAACTGAAGTTTATATCATGTGCCGTAATGAAGACAAAGTAACTGAGATTTGGCCCTCATCTGCCAGCACCCCACTAAGCACATATGGTGAGGAGTAGGAGTGTTCTGGTTTAGGAAGCACAGGTGTGCAAAGCATGTGGAGCGCACAGGTGGAGCTCAGGCTTGGCTCCGAGGCTCACTGGGTCCTGGGACAGGTTTCTCCAAGCCCTAGCTCCCCGAACTGTAAGAGGGACCGTGCCCATCTCCAGAACCCATGTCACCATTCAATGGATCGTGCCTGGCTTGCAATAGATGCTCACTAAATATTGGGTTTCCTTTCCCTCTTTCCATCTAGAGCCCATCTCTCAAGCACCATCAGGCTGGGACTCTGGGAGGAGGCTTAAGAAATCAGCATGCAGAAGTCGGGGGAGGTGGCCAACCTGACCAGATGCCTCTGATCCTGCATCTCCTTTGCCCTATCTAAAGTCCTCCCCAGCACTGCCTGGCCTGGACCCACTCCCCAGCGAATTCTGTAAGATGAGTGCCTCACTTCTCTGATAAGGGTTACTGCAAAACGCTTTACAAAGAGATAGGCTGTTGCTGCCCAGCCAAGAGCAAATTCTGAGGTTCCAACCACCTACATGCAGGGCCAAGAAAGGAACACAGACCTGCAAAGAGTGGCCCCTAAAATAATGTAGTGGCTGAAAACTAGGAACTTTACAAATGAGAAGCCACTCAGTTTCAATATACTTTTTATGCACTTCTAGCAGAGAATCAGCTATGCTGATTATAGTGTTTTTTACTTGCTTATTAGAATACAAGCTCCTTAGAGAACAGGTCATTTTTTTTTTATTTTTTTTTTTTTGAGACAGAGTCTTGCTCTGTCTCCCAGGCTCCCAGGCTGGAGTGCAGTGGTGCGTTCTCGGTTCACTGCAAGCTCCGCCTCCCGGGTTCACGCCATTCTCCTGCCTCAGCCTCCCGAGTAGCTGGGACTACAGGCACCGCCACCACACCCGGCTAATTTTTTGTATTTTTAGTAGAGACGGGGTTTCACCGTGTTAGCCAGGATGGTCTCGATCTCCTGACCTCGTGATTCATCCGCCTCGGCCTCCCAAAGTGCTGGGATTACAGGTGTGAGCCACCATGCCCGGCCGGGGTCATTTCTTATTCATTTTTATACATTGTATCTCCACATCTGTGCAGTTTCACGAGTAGACACCCAGGAGCTGTTTGTCAGGAGACCTTATACAGAGCAAATCCTTATTCCTGTTTAATCCACCACTAATCATTTCTAATCAATTTTGTTGATGCTTAGTTGACATATCTTGAAAGTTCAGAAATTTATTTTCTACAAAAGACATCACTTTCTCCGGAAGAGTAACCTCACCAGAACCCCATTCTCCCAGCTCCTACTCCAAGTCAGGCGGGGCACTCCACTATCTTTCCCCAAAAGCCATCATGCCTTTGAAATTATCTGCTTCAGTGTTCATTTGCATTGTGCTTAATGATCGATCATTTCATTCATTTTTATACCTCCATTGTCTGTTCCAGTGCATGAACTGGAAGTACCACTGCAACACTGTTCCATGTATAGGGACAGTGAAACTGCATTCCTTTTGATGAAGGAATTTGAAATGTTTCATACACAGGAAGGGCTCATCTATAGGGTTTAGTATTTTTGTTATATTTCATTTTTCAGAATTTGTGGGGAGTGATGCTAAATTTTGTTTCACAGGAAGAAAGGGAGGAGGGAAAAAGGAAGAAAGGGAGAGAAGAAGGGAGGAAGGGAGGGAGGCAGGGAGGGACTCATAACGCCGGAAAGTTTTATAGACATCATCTCATGTAATCCTCGTAACAAGATCCTGGGAGGTGGTACTTATTATCCCCATTTTGCAGATGAGAAAACTGAGTTATAGAGATGTTAAATAACTTGTCCGATTACTAAGTTGCAGAGATGGGATTCAAAACTGACTCAGATTTGAAAGTTCATGCCTTTTCTCTGCACTGTTTTCTCCTCTCACCAAACAGATCCTTCAGGACGTAAGAGCACGATCTCCATGTACTCGCTTCTCTCAGGATCTTCCGGGCTGGCTGAGCTGACTCTTCTGATGCTGAAACGGAAAAGTTCCCCTGTTCCCCTGGCAGGGCGTGCGATGGAGGGTGCGGCTCGCCTTTTCAGTGTCCAGCTGCTCAAACCTCTAGAAGACGGGCAGGTTGTGAGGCTCCAATCCCACAGCAGTGGCTAGGGATGAATGTTTACGGCTCCTGACGCCTCCGTGGGCATGTGTTACACGGTGCTCTTGTAAACGTTTAGCTGTCTGCAGGCAGCTTGTGTTAGCTCAGTTAGATGCCCTTCCGTAGTTCTGTATTTCTGTATCCCGGGGTTTCCTGCCTTGGTGTACTGGAAGAATTGGATCACACGTGAGCTTGGAGAATGAGCGCAACATTTTATTGAGTAAAAGTAGCTCTCGTCAGAGAGGAGCCAGAAGGGAGATGGTTTTCCTTGTGGAGTTGGGCCACTTGGCGGCCCAGGCTCTCCTCAGACTGCCCCGTCCAAACTCCGCCTCCTTCCGCCAGTCAAGGGCCTGCGGCCTGCCGGCATCTGTCTGAGTGCTCTTCTGCCAGCATGCTCCCCTGGATGGCTCTCGATGTCCAGCCGCTTGTCTTCTTTCATCGATGTGTTTCTCTCCACGTCCAGCTGCCTTTGTGTCTGCCTGCTAGCATCGCGGTTTTTATAGGCCCGGGATGAGGGCGTGCAGGTCGGCCAGGGTGGTCTTGGGAAATGTAACAAAAACGCCTGTCCTCACCCAGGTCCATGGGGTGGAGCCTTAGCCAGGGACCACGCCCTCCTCTACCCAGCACTTCCCTTCCCCGCTTCTGTATCATTTAAAGGGACCACGTTCTTCCCTTCCCAGCACCCCCATATCAAGGGTTGGTCCTCCTCCAGCAGCTATGCATCTGAGAGGCGCCTGGAGCAGTGGCTCAGCACCAGTTGAAGGACACACACTCCTGCCTTAGAGCAATGGGGAGACCCACAGGAACCGGTTCAGCAAAGGCAGCAAGATGCCAGCCATCAGAGATAAAGCCTGCTGCCACCTTTTGGACCTCACAGTGCACAGCCCACAGTCTCCAGACTTCTCCCCCAGGGAGCTGAGTTTTGGGAGAGTAGAGAATTTGCATCAGTCACTGAAAGAGACAAGAGGGGCCAGTGCCTCTCACACCAGTAAATGGTATATATATTACCAAATGCTGGAGGGCGCAACATGCTTCCTAACTGTGTGATTAGGAATGTGATTCCCACCAGCGCAACTGATCAGGCCACTTTGCTACTTAGAATCATATCTGGGTTTTGTTGTTGTTGTTGTTGTTAACTAAGCAGGAATGCAGAGATTATAAATATGCTTATTTTACAAATAAGGAAATGGTCCTAGGGAGGTCACCAGAGTGGCCAGGCTTAGACTAGAATGTATTTGAAATCAATTTATAAGAAATGAAGTCATTTTAAAGATGAAACTGGCATCTCCGCTTATTTTCTGAACTGTTCTCCTAATGAAGAAAACATACTGAGTATTACAGAACAAAGCTCATCTCTTTAACTGGTCAGGCTGATCCAAGAATTGAATACATGAATGTCAGAAGGGACATTTTCACGGGGACTTTTCTCTTTAAGAGGCCCCCCCCAGCTGCCCCACTTCCACAAATGTTGCAAGCTCAATGTCTTAAGGGGCAAGAGGGACCTGATCCATCTTGTGCCTCTGACTATTCATTTTCCTTATTAGTATGGGTGTGGCCTCAGTGTGAATTTTTGCAGAAAAGTCTGGCAGCCTTTCCTGCTGAGCACAAACAACCAATTATGTGGGGAGCACATCAGCACGATATTCTTCCAAGGACCATGGTAGCTTTATGTGGTACTGCCATTCTCCAAAGGTATCACGTTGCCTGGACACATATATTCTTGGGGAGCATTAAAACATGAGTATTATTTTAAAAACATGAGTATATGCCAGCTGACACGTCCTGAGAATATTATTGCTAGTCATCCCCAAACTGCCCTACTTTCAGGACAGAGACTGTGTCCTGTACCTCTGTGGCCCCTGTCCTGGTTGTCTGCCCTACCAGAGGTGCTCATTAAACTTACGGAATGACTGACTGACTGACTGTGTGATGTTTATGTATTCAGCATTGCTAAACAGAGCAGAGGACAGAAATGGTGGTAGGTGTGGGGGGCTCAGGGTTGGGGACATGTCAGATATAACCATATTACTCCCTCGGGCCCTAACCCTAACTTTCCCAGCCTGGTAAGTGGGGACTAAGAGGCATGTCTGTGAGGAACAGCTGTCCTCACACCCTCTTATTAGTGTAACTCCCTCAGGTCTGTTATGAAGGAATTGTAGAGAAGCAGAGAAGCTGACTGTAAGCTCTGTAGCCCCAGGCAATTCATCTCTCGATGGCGCAGACCCGGGCTGCCTGCCCCGTGCCCCCAGGTTGGAATGCGGGATTGCCCCTCGACTGCCGGTGTGGGTGGGGAGGGCCGTCCCTCGTCGGGTTTGAGTCTGTGATGTTGGAGCCCCCCGGTACTAAGAGGAAGCCCAGGCCAGGCCAGGCCGCACCGGCCCCGCTCCCACATTGATCCCGGCCAAACGAATCCCCCAGCACCTGGGTCTCCCTTGCTGTAAACACTTTTATTTCCCTCCTCGGTTTATGGCCTCCCCTTCCAAAGGATCACAACTTGTTTAAACCGGCTCTAAACAAAGGGCTCTCGTGATGACAGACCTGCTGCTGGTTTTATGGTGAGCTTCCTTTGTCTAATTCTCTCCCACTCCCTTCCTTCCTCCCCACCCCCCATGGCCAGGTACCCGGGCCTTTCAAGAGAGAGGCCTTCTAGCCAGCTGCTGGGAAGGGAGGGTGAGGGTGCGCTTCCGACTCTCACATCTGGTTCCCCTCGGCTGGGGCTGGCTGCCCTGACAGGAGGGGGATAGGACAGGTAGGAATCCCAGTGTGCCTGGGGTCAGGCTGCAGCACGTCTCCTGCCCCTAGAAATGAGAAGGGGGTCTGAGGGTGTCCTCAGGGGGTTCACCTGCCACCCTGCCTCATAGGAGCGGGGTCCAGAGGGATAAAGAAGTACACCACAGGGCCTGTTCTGTTCCTTCAGCCATCCTGGCAAAGGCCACACGCCCCTCAGCACTCAGGGAACGGTGGAGGCAGGTAGGACAGCTCCCCAAGCCAGCTCTGCCCTGCCCAGTGTGGGGCTCTGCCCCATTGCAGGGACATCCAGACTCCGCCACAGACACTGAGGACTCTCCCCAGGCACCTGGGCTGAGCAGACTACATCCAGCATCCTTCTCTCCTTTGCTGCCTGGCTGCCGCTTTTCTCAAGAGGGTGCTAACTCCCCTACTGCCCCTCCCACACCCGCCCCCGACGGGGCTTCCTCCAGGAGGCTAGATGGGCAGAAGTGTTCAGGGATCGGGGGCACCTGAGAACAGGAAGGTTCTCCAAGGTTTGTTTGGGGCTCACTCAGCACTCAGGAGAGTGGGCCCTGGCTTTGGATAGAGGCACCACCTCTGCTAGACACTGGCCACTGCAGACACAGGTTTCCCTCCCAGGGGCTCCCTGAAGACCAGGACAGGACAAAGACTAGGACAGGATGAAGGAGGCAGAATGGCTTGTGGGAGGCAGTACAGTGGGGTCACATTTACTGCCCCTTGTTTCAGCCTGGGGACGCCGCTTGGGAAAAAAGTATTTGTTCAGGGGACTGCAGTGAAAGCTTTGAAAGAAACCACTGGGACTGGCAGGCCGAGGCTGGCAGTGTGGAGAGAGGATGTGTCAGACCCTCGCATTTGCTAAATGTGCTGACTTCTGAGAAAGACGGTTGTGTCCCCTTTATGCCCTGGTCACATAAACACACAAATGGCCTTAGGTTGGCTCAGGACATGCTCCAGGGAACAGAAGGGGGGCCATAGAGGCAGTGGGGGATCACGAGGGACTGTCTTGATGCCCTTTCCCCACTGGCACATCTGGTCCTCTCTCCAAGTGTGCCATTCTGTACAGAACAAGAGAGGAGGTGAATCCACGCAGAGCTGGGCCTGACACACAGTGGACACATTTGAAAAATAAAGGTAATGTGATTGCTCTGCAGTTTCCAGTCTACAAAGAAAAAGATGCAGGAAGGCAAACACACAATTATCAGAAGGAATGTGGCGCCCCCTGGAGATGGGATGGGAACAACGGTGCAGGAAAAACCCAGGGCCTCTTCTTCCTGGACCCAAGCCTCTGAGTTAGAAGCCAGCCTGACTCTTAACCAACTGCAGCCTAACAGCCGGTACTCCAGCAACCTAGGCCAGTGCTGCTGGAGAGCAACCAGATTCCAGAGTCACTCCGACCTTCTAGAAATCCGCCGTAGGCTGACTTTGCCCCAGTCCTTGCCTGTGTTCCTTCTCGCTTTGTAATAAAAATCCAGCATTTCTATAGTGATTTTTTCCAGTTTCAAAATTGCTCAGTGAGCATTTTTCCTTCCTTATTTTTTCAGAAGAGAAATGTAGGACTTAGAAAAGTTAAATCACGTATTTTCCAAACTGAACTACAGATTCAATATAATCCAAATAAAAATGCCAGCTTTTTTTTTTTTTAAATAGAAATTGACAACCTGTTTCCAAAATGTATATGGAAATACAAAAGCCCAAGAATAGGTAAGACATTCATCAAGAAGATTACAATTGAAGTTTTTATATTACTGGAAATCAAGACTTATTATAAACATACAGTAATTAAGACCAAGAGGTATTGATGCAAGGATAGAAAAATAACAGGCCAGGCACAGTGGCTCATGCCTGTAATCCTAGCACTTTGGGAGGTTGAGGCAGGAAGATAATTTGAGCCTAGGAATTCAAGATCAGCCTGGGCAACATGGCGAAACCCTGTCTCTACAAAAAATTAGCTGAGTGTAGTAGCACTTGTAGTACCAGCTACTTGGGGGCTGAGGCAGGAGGATTGTTTGAGCCTAGGAATTCAAGATCAGCCTGGGCAACATGGCGAAACCCATCTCTACTATGGGAAAAAAAAAAAAAAAAAAAAAAAAAATGCAGGCGTGGTGGCATGTGTCTGTAGTCCTAGCTACTTGGGAGGCTGAGATGGGAGAATCGCTTGAGCACAGGTCGAGGCTGCTGTGCGCCACCGTCACACCACTGCATTCCAGCCTCGGTGTGCAGCCAGATTCTGTCTCAAAAAAAAAAAAAAAAAAAAACCAAACAAACAAAAACCCAAAGAGTACAGAAACAAATCCACACATACATCGACAAAACTGGATTTATGCCAAAACTTGAAGCTCAGAGGACAGAGGAAAAAATGGTCTTCATAATTGGTATTAGGGCAATTGGCTATCTGTATTTCTTTTTTTAAAATAAATTTTGACTCCAGCTCATA
>NW_012112364.1:1078689-1095244 GCF_000951035.1 Colobus angolensis palliatus
AAAAAAAAAAAAAGAAGAGTGAAAAGGCACGCCACACAGTTCAACACTATATTTGTAATACATAAAAATGATAAAGGACTTATATTCGTAATACATAAAGGACAGCCACAGGTCAATAAGTAAAAAAAAACATACATTGCCCGTAGTATTGGGTGGCATTGGAATGGGCACAGGCATTTTTGGGATCTTGCTAAGAGAAAGTTGAATAGGGATACACTTGATTTGGGTTAGTGAGACGTATCTGTGTGGTTTGCAGTCACTTCTGTGTACAGTTGTCGTCAGCTGTTCTGCTATAAGAATGGGTTCCAGAATGTGCTTGCTCCCCCTGCACACTGTTCCCAGCATCAAGACACAAGGTACGACATTCTTCTAATCACAAGCATAAAATTTTTAGTGGAGAAGCCAGTCCTTAATGACGTTGGGTCTAAACAGAAGGTTTCTCCCTCAGGGATATACTCAATAATGCAACTATTATAAATGGAATGCATCGTATTTTTATTGATTTAATCATTTTTTTTACTTTGAGACATGGTCTCACTCTGTTGCCCAGGCTGGAGTGCAGTGTCTTGATCACAGCTCATTGCAGCCTTGACCTCCTAGGCTCCAGTAATCCTCCTGTCTCAGCCTGCTGAGTAGCTGGGACTACAGGCACGGGCCACCATGCTCAGCTAATTTTTTATTTTTTGTTTTTTGTAGAAACAAGGTCTCACTATGTTGTCCAGGCTGGTTTTAAACTCCTGGGCTCAAGAGATCCTCCCACCTAAGCCTCCCAAAGTGCTGGGATTACAGGTATGAGTCATCGTGCCTGGACTATTTTTATTTTTTATGAGAATCAAGTGTTTGTCAGGATTTCTGAGTTTGTAGGACAGAAGTCTATAGCAGTGCTATACATGGTAAATATGTCTGTGTGAAGTCACGTGTTTATAAATCCCAACCACTGTGCTAGAAGAAATACTGAACTGACATTCTATAGAAGATGCTATTACAAAAACATTGACATACAAAGAGGAAACCGAAAAGGATGAAGTCACAAAATGAAGGCACTACTTCACCCATTAGAATGGTTCTCTATTATCAAAAGACAGAAAATAACAAGTGTTGCTGAGGAGCTGTTAAAATTGGAACACTTGTGCATTACTGGTGTGAATGTAAAATGGTATAGCCACTGTGGAAAATGGTATGATGATTCTTCAAAAAATTAAACTTAAAATTACCATGTGATCCAGCAATTCCACTTTGAGGTATACACTCAAAAGAACTGAAAGCACAGACTCGAATAGATGTTTGTACACCCATGTGTATAGCAGCATTATTCACAACAGTGAAAAGGTGAAAGCAACTTACGTGTCCATCAGTGGATGAATGAATAAACAACATGTGGAATATCATACAATGGAATATTATTCAGCCTGAAAAGGGAAGGAAATTCCGATACGTGCTACAATAAGAAGAACCTGTACGCTAAGTGACGCAAGCCAGTCAGAAAAGGACAAATAAGTGTATTATTCCACTCGCATGAGGTAGTAAGGCTTTGGGAAGAAACACAGCAAAATCAGCACAGCCCACCAACTCCACTGCATTGAAACTGCTTCTGCATCTGTCAACCTGACTGCCCGGCACAGTGCAGCAAATCCTGGGCATTCAACAAATATTGTGGACCGCCACTATGTTGGAGCCACCGAAGAAATATGATCAAAGCTGCATGAAGCAGTCAGGGCATTGAAGATCAACTGCTAATGAGTTAGGCTCATTTAATACTTAGAGTAGTTACATTCATAGGGACGGAAAGTAGAATGGTGGTTGCCAGGGACCGAAGAATGGTGAGCCGTTTCATGGCTACAGAGTTTCCATTCCACAGAGTGAACAGAGTCCTGGAAATGGATAGTGGCGATGGTTGCACAACAGTGGGAATCTACCTAATACTACAGAACTGGACACTAGAAAATGGTTTCAGTGTGTGGGTTTTTTGTTTGTTTGTTTTGTTTTTTGAGACAGAATCTGTCACCCAGGCTGGAGTGCAGTGACTCGATCTCAGCTCACTGCAATCTCCCGGGTTCAAGCGATTCTCCTGGCTCAGCCTCCTGAGTAGCTGGTATCACAGGCACGTGCCACTACCCTCAGCTAATTTTTGTATTTTTAGTAGAGACAGGGTTTCACCATATTGGCCAGGCTGGTCTCGAACTCCTGACCTCGTGATCCACCCGCCTCGGCCTCCCAAAGTGCTAGGACTATAGGCTTGAGCCACCGCTCCTGGCCTTGAGCCATCGTGCTCAGCCTGTGACTTTTAAATGTTCCAAATTCATTAGCAGTGGATCCTCAGTGCAGTGCTTCTTGCAGCCTTGATCATATTTCTTTGGTGGTTCTAGTGTAGTGGTGGTCCACAATATTTGTTGAACGCCCGGGATTTGCCACACTGTGGAAAGCAGTTGGGCCGACAGACGCAGAAGCAGATTCAAGGCAGTGGAGTTGGCTGGCTGCGCTGACTTTCATATGTTTCTCCCCAAAGTCTGAATGGCTAGATATTAGACCAGCTGGGAAACAAGAAGGGAAATGGGGAGAGTGGAGGGAATCTACTGCGGGATGGGTGAGTGGAGTGGGGGACCGGTGGAGGATGTAAAGAGAATCCAAGTGGAAAAAGAGTGAAGCCCCCTGGTGGGCAGAGGTGGTAGGGGTTGTGAGGGGCAGCCAGGGCCGTTGTCCAATTCTAAATACCCAGGAAACCAGCCAGGAGCTGACTTTGCAGGGCTGTGCATCTTAGACAGTGTTTCAATTGCCACTATCCTCGCCTGGGCCAACTATGGCAATGTATGGACAGCAAAGCCCTTTCCCACATAGTATCTGATTTTATTTTATTTCTACTCACTTTTTTTGTACATACTACGTAGTTCTCTTTTGAGGGTGCGGGTTTTGTTTGTTTGTTTTTTTTTTTGTATTTGCAACTTTTTTGTTTTGTGGTTGGCACCAAAGTGTTATTATTGATCCCAAATTTTCTTCTGTTTCATGTTAAGTCAATGTTGAAACTAGAAACAAGACTGCTGAATATTGTTTTCTAATGTTTGTCTTCAGCAAATCTAGGTCTTAAAAAAATAGAATAATGCAATACTTGGTTTTTAACACAATGCTTTCCTATCAGTATCTAAACACATACACACATGCAATTAAAACTGTATATTCTGTTCGTATCCAGCCTGGCCAACATGGTGAAACTCCATCTCTCCTAAAAATAAAAATTAGCTGGGTGTGTGGTATATGCCTATAATACCAGCTATTCGGGAGGCTGAGGCAGGAGAATCACTTGAACCCAGGAGGCAGAGGTTGCAGCGAGCCAAGATTGCACCACTGCACTCCAGCTTGTGCAACAGAGTAAGACTCTGTCGAAAAACAAAACAAAACAAAACTGTATTCTAAGCTTATTTGGGGGAAAAAGACCAATTTTCAAACTAATTGAGGAAATTCAGGAGCATAACAAGTTGGTGGCAATATCATTTATATCAATATAGTCATTTATATCAATATATATGTATTATATCAACATAGTGATTCTGACCCAAATCACTATATTCATTTTCACTTCAGCAACAAGAAATAGCCATTGATCATTTCAATCAGAAAAGATCCTGCTAAATGCGTCCCCTGACTTTGTGAAGATGTGGTGAGACAGCCGTTTCATCCGGGTGTTCTGGTCCAGGCTGGAGGTAGGTGGAGTTAGATTTCTGGAGCCTCCTGGAGTCGCTCTGTGGCTACACAGTGACCCCTACTGCTCATTGCGGGAGTGAGGAAAGCCTAGAGCGAAATCAGGAAAGGAATGTGCTAGCCGGGCGCGGTGGCTCAAGCCTGTAATCCCAGCACTTTGGGAGGCCGAGACGGGCGGATCACGAGGTCAGGAGATCGAGACCATCCTGGCTAACACGGTGAAACCCCGTCTCTACTAAAAAATAAAAAAAAAAAAAAAAAAAAAGAATGTGCTGATTCCTGAGCCTCAGAAAACTGAGAAGTAGGTGGGGCTATACCATTTTCTCTGCACTTTATGAGTACAATAATTCCTCAAAGGACTGGCTGCATCTACCAGTACCTACTAAATGGAAACCATCAAATAAAATGGGAGGCTCACGGCAGATGCCAGCTCCACCGAGCGGGTCTGGCCAGGGTGAGTCCAGGAGAACACCTGGCTGTCGCTGCAGAGGCTGGACACGTGTTTGCTTTGTGGGACAAGAGCTGATGGAATCAAGAAGAGCAGGGAGAAACTGACCCTCCCTTCACCTTTGCCAGGAAGTGACACTCCTTGGCACCAGAATGTCTGGGGCTGGGTTTGGGAACCGGGGTGTGACGTGTCTATCGCTCACCGGCAGATCTTCCATTCCTTTCCAGAAGAGTCACCGGAGGCGTGTCAAAGTCTCCCTCTCTGGTCCCCGTTGCCAAGTCAGGACTTTGCTGGGCACTCCTAGAGTAGGTGTGGCAGCTCATAGGACACCTTCGGAGCCAAGGGAAAGATGGCAACTTGGTCTGACTAAGGAGGAATCCACAGATGCGGCTCGTCTGCACAGCAGGCAATGCAAACCCAGGCAGGAGCTCATCATCTTTGTAAGCCTTATTCAGTGAGCCCCATTTTATTTTGCTGCTGATTAAAGCTATGTGTTGTAGAAGCATTGCCTGATGTTCAGAGGGCAGGGCCGCCAGGAGCCTGGAATGAAGGACCCAAGAACAACCAGTTTAGCAGTCAAGTATCCACGTGGTACCTGCAAGATGGAACAAGAGAATGTATGAGGAGACCCTTGGAGCTGCACAGACGTAGGAACAGTGGCATATACAGACACATACTGTCTTGCTGAGTCTGGAAATGGTTCCTGGGATGTGGTGGGGAAGGGTGGGGTAAATTCAACTGGGATAAATACAACAGAAGTGAGCGCAGAGCCAGAGGCCAGGGGCAGCCAGCTGTTATCACTCCTCAGCCTCTCTCTGTCAGAAACTATCTTCCTATTTCAGCCAAAGTCTCTGCTACATCTGTGAAGTAGAGATACTGACAAGCATTTCCCTCTGCTGATGTTCTGCCTGGAAGGACCCTTACTCTGGAAATAACATACCACCACCAATGCCAACAACCTCATCACTCAGTGCTTTTGGCCAGCAGAAAGACAAATACAATTCTACTACTTAGAGAGAGTCTATTGTGCACCAAGTACTCTATACCACTTAGCTTATTTAATTCTTCCAATAGAATTCTTATCCCTGTTTTACAGGTGAAGAAACCAAACTACAGAGAGGTTAAGCCACCTGGGGCAGGAACCAGGATGGAAATCCAGGCAGTCTTGTTGCTGAGACCATCTCCATAATCCTCTGCTGAACTTCTTCCTACTGAGAAAGACATGTTCTGGCAGAGCAAGGGCCAAGAGGCTGCTCCTTGGTGGGCATATTATTGTTCTTTCCACTCTCCATGACCTCTTTGTACATGTTTGCATGAGTGCTTTATTCCTTGCTATCATTTTTTGAAATGATGAAGCAAGGTAGCCGTCTGTTAAGGAAAAGCTGGAGAGTTTTCCATGTGCCTGCTGCTCCAGTCCCGAGTGAGGAGCGTTCCCAAGTGGCTTGTTCAAGGCGGTCTGTTTGCTGACAACATACAGTGCAAACAAGGGCTCTGGTGGGGACGTCAGAGGAGCAGCTGCTCGGTGTCTAGGAGAGCTTGAGTGTGGTTTGCAAAGCAAACTGACTCTAATTAGGACAAATACTGTGGTGGCCTGGGACCTCTGAAAGATAAAGCAGCAAGGAAGTGTTGACCAGGACGTTTCCAAGGGCCGAGGTGCAGAAATAGAGGAGCAGTCCAGGGATGTAAGGGTTGGTCTCTCACTGACCCTAAGTCTACCTGTGTCAAGGATTCTGTCTGTGGGGACCCAAGAGGAAGTCAACCTGCAGCCATTTGACACCTTTGGTATTTAAGGGGACAGCTTTGCAGAAGGAAAGGTGAAGGCTACTTGGGAGGAGGCGTCACTTGATCAAGGTGTTGTTTAAATGATTTTACCAGTTTAACAACCTTGCAGGTTAGCACAGGCCCACGTTGCACAGAAGCAAGCCAGCAAAAGGAAATAACATGAGCAAGTTTTCAGAGAGAGACGAAGGGAAAAAGTCTCAATGTCCTTTGCCCTACAGTGCTTCCTGGACTTTAACATGCGTGCCTGTCATCTGGGATCAAGGCGAGGAGATTTAGGTTTGAGCCTGGACATTGCCAGCCCTTAGCTGTGCATCTTGGGCAAGTCACTCAGCTCTGTGGGACATCGATTTCCTCATACAACTGGCAACTATCTCATAGGGTGGTGGTAGAGACTGAATGAAACGGTGTAAGCAAAAGAGCACAGGGGCTGGCACAGAGTGAACATTAGCAGCTAATTTTGTTTTCATCATTACTATTGACAAGCATTCATTGGACAAGTACTCACCTGTGCTGTGGTAGATGCTCCTGGTTCCCACCACCCCCATGAGAGTGTGTGAGTGCCGGCTGCAGACACAGTTGCCACCTTCCCAGAGAGCTGCCCTCTGCAAATGGCATCGCACCACCTGGCTATGCCTGGAAGGGCGTACCCAGTGACTGACTAATACAGGAGCAAAAACCTGGCCCCCAACACACAGTGTGACAACACTGTGGTGCATTCAGGTACCAGAACTCTTCAGGGAAATCAGGTCAGGTTACACTCATCTGAAGCCACACTTTTGCTTAGCTTTTCCCTGGATAACTTCCCTCTCCTCCCTGCGGATTCCCCCTGAGTGCCCACCCTCCAGCCTGACCTGAAACAGCTGTCCGCCCTTGCCAGGCTCAGAGGTGAGCAGTGAAGAAGCAGTTGCCCCTGCCCAAAATGAGCTTATGCTCTGCTGGGGGAAACTGATCAGTAAAGGGACAATTTTTTATCGTAAGGAATTCCATGGAAGTAACTCTGAGGTGGTACTCATAGGATGCTACTGCGGGAAGCAACAGCTAAAGCAGGCCTTCCTGGGTGGGGAGGACTGGCCAGGCAAGCAGGGGTGAAGGGTATGGGCAGAGAGAGGGCCACCTGCAAGGCTCAGAGACGGCAAGATGGGTTTTCAGACGTGAAGGGGCCCCTTAGAGGCCCCAGGACTAAGGAAAGAGTTTGCTGCCAGAACCTTTTCCTTCCGTGGACCACAGAGGTGACCCCTGGGCAGAATCTCCATGGCAACAACCCACATTCCCTGAGGCTGACTTTTGGGTTGATGCTGCTGGGGTAACATAGGGCAGCAACCTTCACACAGATTAATTC
Organism: Colobus angolensis palliatus; assembly: GCF_000951035.1. NCBI lineage: Eukaryota > Metazoa > Chordata > Mammalia > Primates > Cercopithecidae > Colobus > Colobus angolensis. Next base: position 1,085,952 of record NW_012112364.1, read on the forward strand.
CTTCCCCATGGATGGTTTGGTCCAGTGGGAGCCTCAGTTGCAGGTGGACTCAGCCCTCCTTCCCACCCTCAGCAGAGGAACACAGCTACCATCACAGCGTGACAAATACTATACAATTCTGCTCATGGCAAATACTATGTGATTCCACTCATGGCAAATACTATACAAATCTAATCATGACAAATACTAAGCGATTCCGCTCATGACAAATACTATGCAAATCCATTCACGACAAACACTATGCAATTCCAGTCACGGCAAACACTATGCGAATCCACTCATGACAAATATGATGTGATTCCACTCATGACAAATACTACGCAAATCTTCTCATGACAAATACTACACAATTCCGCTCATGACAAATACTATGCAGTTCCACTCATGGCAAACACTATGTGATTCTGCTCATGGCAAACACTATGTGATTCTGCTCATGGCAAACATTATGTAAATCCGCTCATGACAAATACAATGCAATTCCGCTCATGGCAAATACTATGCAAATTGGCTCACAACAAACACTTTGTGAATCTGCTCATGACAAACACTATGCAATTATGCTTATGACAGACACTATGTGATTCTGCTCATGACAAATACTATGCAAATCCACTCATAACAAACTCTATGCGATTCCGCTCACAACAAACACTATGGGAATCTGCTCATGTGAGACATCTAGCAACAGATTCACAGACAGGAAGTGGCACGGTGGTGACCGGGGCAGAGGGCCGAGGGTTGTTGTTTAATGGGTGCAGAGTTTCAGTTTGGGAAGATATAAAAAATTCTGGAGGTGGATGGTGGTGACAGTTGCACAACAATGCCAATGTCCTTAATGCCACTTTAAAATGGTTAAGATGGTGTAAAATATACATAGCATATGTATTACCTTTATGTTATGTATATTTTACCACAATTAAAAAAAAAAAAAAAAGACTATGTCTATTGCGGTGCTGACACTTGCCTGGCAATGTGACCCTGGCTGTATCTGTGATGATTCTTCTGCTCCAGGAAGCTCTTTGTGGCATCTCTGTCCACCTCATCGTTTTTTGTTTTGTTTTGGTTTGGTTTTTTGGGGGGTTTTTTTGTTTTGTTTTGTTTGTTTTGTTTTGTTTTGTTTTGTTACAATAGAACAGAACTGAAAGTCATAAGAAAAACACTAACAGCGATTCCTGGTCCTAGTTTGGGTTCACAGAACAGTGGTGTCATTTTGGGAGCCTCCTATGTTACAGCCAGAACAGAAATGACAACTGCAGCATCCACATGTGTCTTCTCCGCCTTGCCCCTGATGTGAGTTCTGCTGTGGACCAGTCACTTCTTACTGGCCTCGGTTTCACAGGACTTACTTAGGGGGATGTTCCAGAAGGAGGAAAGTGGGGAAGGGATGGATGGCTCTTAGACCTTCCAGCGCCTTAGAACCCCTCCTTGTTCAGATAAAGAGAAGTTTGCAAGAGCCAGGGAGGTGAAGTCCAAAGTCACTCTCTTTGCTTTTATAAGTAAGTGGTGACCCAGGTCTGCTGGTTCCTAACACAAGACTACTCCCACTGAGTTACCCTAAAACTTGACAGTCCAGACGCCGTTTGATGACTTTAGTTGTCTAATTAACTCCCACCTGGAATAACTGAACTTTTGTGTTTCTCTTATTTGTTTCTTTGATACCTAGTGTTTGCCCAGCTAAAGTAAACTTTTTAAAGATATGGAGTGGGGTGAGAGGATTTGCTTTTTATACCCTGATAAGTGTAAGAGGGTGCCTAGGTCTCCAGAAAGTCCATTTGACTAACAAATTGAGGGTTCATGAATCTACATTAGACTCCCAAACTGCCTCCCTCGTGTCAGGCCCAAAGGTAAAAAGAAACAAAAATGTATTGAGCACTGCCGGGTGCCGGCCCTGTGACAGTTTTTATTCAGCCCTCACAGAATCCCAAAGGTGGCATTGTCTGCCTTGTTTCAGATGAGGCAGCTGTGGCTTAGGGCTTAAGGAACCAGTCCAAAACCACCCTATGGCCGCTGCTGGGTGAGTGGCACAGCTAAGAGTTAGGCAGCACAATGCCTGGCATTCGGCAGGCCCCCAATGAAGGTTTGTTGAATGAATAAATGAACTCATATCCATCTGTCAATAACACCCCTACTCTCGCCCCTTCCCCATTGTCATTATGTGGATAGTGGACCCTAGACAGTGTCCTCAGGCTCAACCACTAGGGTGACAACATAGTCGAATAGGAGACAAAAACATCTGAAAGAGGATAAAACAAATAGGATTATTCTTGCTTTATAAAGATAATCAGTTTTATTAATCATTGAAACACATGGAGGTGACGTGAAGGGTTGGAGAGGATATTGCACAATTAGAGAGTTAATGTGTGTTGGAACAAAACATTTTATGCATGTATGTATGTATGTATGTATGTATGTATGTGTGTATGTATGTGTGTATTACAGACAGAGCCTCACTATGTTGCCCAGGCTGGTCTCAAATTCTTGGGCTCAAGCAATCCTGCTGTGTTGGCCTCCCAAAGTGTTGGGATTACAGGTGTGAGTCAGCATGCCCAGCTGGGAACATCACATTTTAAAACGATGAAGAGAGGGGGAAATTGATGTCTGTATGTCACCAGGTTGTCATTGTTTCTGTCACTATGAGTAAGGAGCAAAACCTTTTTTTCTTTTTTTTGAAATGGAGTCTCACACTGTCACCAGGCTGGCATGTAGTGGCACAATCTTGGCTCACTGCAACTTCCGCCTCCTGGGTTCAAGCAATTCTCCTGCCTCAGCCTCCCTAGTAGCTGGGAGTACAGGTGTGCGCCACCACGCCCAGCTAATTTTTTGTATCTTTAGTAGAGACAGGGTTTCACCGTGTTGGCCAGGATGGTCTCCATCTTTTGACCTCGTGATCTGCCTGCCTCAGCCTCCCAAAGTGCTGGGATTATAGGCATGAGCCACCATGTCCAGCCCTAAAACTTTCTTTTTTTTTAAGTTGGCAGGGCAGGAAGCACAGGGTATAGATTGGTAAGACAAGATCCCTCTGAAATAGCTCTCATGGTTCTCCCTGTCTTTCCCACAAACAGAACCGAAGCTAAAGCAGAAAGTTTAGTGGAGACACCTGGAAGCCTCTCTGTAAAGACTCTGGGGCAGGAATGGGGTCTGTTTGCAGGGCTCGGGGAGGACCCACGGCTGCTGTGGAGGTTTATGCGGCACCTGAGAAGTGATCAGTCAGGAAGAGGTACCTGGAGTACCTGAGCCCAACCAGATATTCCTTTCCCTGCTGCCTTCCCCGGGATCCAGCCATTGATATTCCTGGCCTCGGGAAATCTTGAAAAAGTTATTTCAGCAGAATGAAGCAATGTACCATTCTGGCAGAATGTAGTCAGGACCTGGTTACATGGGGGTTTGGCAATGATCAACGACCCCGGTGTCATACTCTAAATCTGTTTCAAAAGTGGCAGCAGGGGAGAAGGAGGTGGTGAAATCAATACTTGAAGTTTGTCTTGATTGGATGGGGTGTGTGCTTTCTTTTCCCCCCTAGTTGTTGTTGAAGCTGTTTACTGAAAGGCTGTGCAAATATGATTAGTCAGCTCCAGGGCCATTAATAACCTGCTGGACAGAGCTGGCTCCATTCCAATTGATTTTTGAGTTTCTGAAACTGTCCATTTTTTTTGGAGCAGAGATGAAAGCCCCAGAGGGGTTGGTCTGAAAGCATGAGATTTTTGTCTGCACTGGGGCTGATCCCACAAACGCAGGAGATGAAACATTCTTCCAGTGCCATTTGCTTTCCATCTGAATGAGACGGGGTCCTGCGGCAGCTCTGAAGAGGCAGAGACCATCACAGACGAATATTGCAGCAGGTCAAGGGGACACTGCTATTGTCTGCACACTGACAGAGACCCAGAGTAAAACGTGGCCCGAGGTTTGCCAGAATGTGCTTAAGAAGCAAACCTCACATACCTGAAACTCTCCGTTCCCTCTTGTCCCTCCAAAAACTCTCAGCTGAAGTATCCTGAGAAATGTCACATAGGTAAGCTGTAGGAGCACCCATGAGACGTGGCTGATGGTAAAAACCACTGGGGCCAGAAAACATGAATTTATATCCCAGCACTCTGGGCCATAACTTTGAGCAAATTAATCTCTTTGATATTCTATTACAGCAATTGTGAATTGACGATGTCATTATAACCCATATCTTATTTCTGAAAAAGTACTTTTTCTGGATCTCATTCACTTAAGAACTCAAATTCTAAACATGGAGACCATCAGAGCCAAGGTCCCTGTTAAAAGAAATGTATGTTTTATACATTAAAGTTTGAAAGAAATACACATATACATTGATTTTAGAGTCATTTGTGCTATTCTACTTAGCATTTTATTTTAAAAAGCAAACTTTGCTTTTCATGTGTCTCTCAAGCTACCTAAGACAAGAGGAGAAAAATGTCTTTTAAATGAAGAGAAGAAAACTGAGGCTAGCTTGCAGAAATCTACCCATACTGTTCATGTTGACTATTTCTGCTTTGTGCCGTGAATAGCTGCACCCTGGGATAGCAATCACTCTCTAGCTCTTTACAAAAGCAGATTCACTGTAAGAACCAAGACTAGAATTGTTGCACAGAGGTAGCAACAATTTCTACCAGCAACTTTAATAATTCTACACTTGTTGATTCATTCAAAACACATTGAAAGGGGAAGGAAGGGTCGGGCGCAGTGGCTCATGCCTGTCATCCCAGCACTTTGGAAGGCTGAGGTGGCTGGGTCACCTCAGGAGGTCAGGAGTTTGAGACCAGCCTGGCCAACATGGTGAAACTTCATCTCTACTAAAAATACAAAAAAATCAGCCGGATGTGGTGGCACATGCCTGTATTCCCAGCTACTCAGGAGGCGAAGGCAGAGGAGAATCACTTGAACCGGGGAGGTGGAGGGTGCAGTGAGCCAAGACTGTGCCACTACACTCCAGCCTGGGCAACAAGAGTGAAAAAAAAAAAAAAAAAAGGGAGCCAGGGGGAAGGAGAGAAGCCAAGACCTAAAGACTACAGGGGCTCAGAGGAAACTCCGTGTGAAGGTTTTAGCCATCTGCTCAAGCTGAAGCCCCCAAGTTTGTTTCAACTAAGCCCAACCTATTGTGGGTTGCCCTAAACAGTACTGTAAATTACCCCAAAGAATTTGGCTTCAATATACGTGTAACTTTACCTTGCCAAAAATTACAAAGGAGACAGTTCCTGGGGAACGTTTTTCAGCTACATTCACAATAAAATAAAGAAGAGCCAGGTGTGGTGGTGCGCGCCTGTGGTCCCAGCTACTCAGGAGGATGAGTGGGGAGGGCTGCTTGAGCCCAGGAAGTTGAGGCTGCAGTGAGCTATGATTGCGCCCTGCACTCCAGGTCAGGCAACAGGGCAAGATCCTGTCTCTTAAAAAAATAAGGTAAGGCCAGGTGCAGTGGCTCATACCTGTAATCCTAGCACTTTGGGAGGCTGAGGCAGGTGGATCACCTGGACCAGGAGTTCAAGACCAGCCTGATCAACATGGTGAAACCCTGTCTCTATTAAATACAAAAAAATTAGCTCGGCGTGGTCGCGGGCTCCTGTAATCCCAGCTACTTGGGAGGTTGAGGCAGGAGAATCGCCACTTGAACCTGGCAGGCAGAGGTTGCAGTGAGCCAAGGTTGCACCACTGCACCTCAGCCTGGGCAACAGAGCGAGACTCTGTGTCAAATAAATAAGTTAATTAAAATAAAAATAAATAAAATAGGTCAGGCACAGTGGCTCATGCCTGTAATCCCAGCACTATGGGAGGCTGAGGCAGGCAGATCACCTGAGGTCAGGAGTTCGAGACCAGCCTGGCCAACATGATGAAACCCTATCTCGACTAAAAATACAAAAATTAGCCAGTTGTGCTGGCATGCGCCTGTAATCCCAGCTACTCTGGAGGCTGAGGCAGGAGAATCGCTTAAACCCAGGAGGTAGAGGTTGGAGTGAGCCGAGATCGTGCCACTACACTCCAGCCTGTGCAACAAGAGCTAGAATCCATCTCAAAATAAACAAATAAATAAATAAAATAAAGATTTGAGGAAATTTGAAAAATTAACAAACTCCAGGAGGAAGACAGAAAGCCACTCAACTACCCAATGATTTTGCCTCATTTTCTCTCTTCAAGGAGAGAATAAACTCAAACAGGCGAGGACGGAAGGAACACGGCAGGGCGGGGCAGGAGAGAGTGCGTGTCCCCTCCCCCGCCGCTCATGCCAGGTGCGTCCCATCACACCCAGTCAGGGCCAGAATCCCGGAAGTGAGGGGGCATGGGGGATGCGCTGGGACCTGGAAGAGGTCGTTGCTGGCGTTCCCTCCACTCCCTGCACTGTCATTTAGGATCTCTGCCACTTACCTCTGTCAAAGCTTAGGAGGGATGACAAGCAAACAGGGGGACCACAGTGGTCATCAGGAGACCAGGCCAGGCAAACTCACCTCAGTCCTTCTCTGAAGAAGAAGTCAGCAGAACATGTGGATAAAATAAATCCAAGAATCATAGAAAATGGCACCTTAGACTCATGCACGGGTGGGAATCCAGGGTTCACTGAGATGAGGCAAAGTGCTCTGGTCACAGCTGGTGAGTAGCAGAACTTGAACTTGAACTTCAGCTCCTTACTGCTTCAGTCTAGGAGAAAGAAGAGAGTTGTCATTTGATGTGTGCTTTCCATGCTGGGCACTTTGTCTGTTTTCTCAACCAATCCCAACAGCAGAGGCACCACTATCCCCATATTCCACATGAGAGAACTGAGACTCAACGAGGATAGAAAATTTGCCCCATGTCCACCGATAGAAAGTGGCGAGATGCGTGACAAATGCCATCTCTTCCTACTGTATCATGCCCTCCCATTTGTAAAACCTAAGCATGTTCAATGTCTTTTAGGATTTCTTTGTGAGAAAGATGGAGAAAGGTGAACTTGATGGTGCTGTATAAAAGGACAGACTGTCCACGAGTCAGGAATACAGATGTTCTCTCTACCGACTGCTGTCTTCCGGGAGATGCCTGTGTTCATTCTCCTTGGTGTGAGCCTCAAGCACCCTGCAAACCATCCATAAGGTGGATTTGTGAATGGAAGTGGGTAGGGCTAACATGGGCAGAAGGAGAGAGAGAAAGCTGAGTGGAGAATGAGGAATATTATCTGCTAGGACACCCAGCAACAGCATTCATCCACAAAACAAGTCAGCGACTTCACTGACCCTTTCTGCGAGACAAGCAGATCCTATCAGGGTCTGAGTCAGAAAAGTGAACTTTCCTACAGGCTCAAAGCTACCCTGCTTTACCAGGAGGCCTAGGAATTCTGCCCCACTGCCCCGTTTTTTTTTGTTTGTTTGTTTGGTTTTTTTTGAGACTGAGTTTCACTCTTGTCACCCAGGCTGGAGTGCAATGACGCAATCTTGGCTCACTGCAACCTCTTCCTCCTGGGTTCAGGCGAGCCTCCCGAGTAGCTGGGATTACACATGCATGCACGCCACCACGCCCGGCTAATTTTTGCATTTTTAGTAGAGATAGGGTTTCACCATGTTGGCCAGGCTGGTCTCCAACTCCTGAACTCAGGTGATCCACCCACCTTGGCCTCCCAAAGTGCTGAGATTATAGGCATGAGCCACCGTGCCCGGCCCCCAACTCTTAAATGTAGAGAATTCTATGATCCTGAGCAGATGTGGTACTGCATTAAACTGTCATTGCCCTGTGTTTCAGAGTTGTGGACCATCACAGTATATAATAAAAACTTTTTTGGTTTGATTTTGTTTTAAAGTTAACCCCAGAAACACTGAAAGCCAGAAACACAGGCTTATGAAGGCAGCTGAATCTAGTAAAGGTATCAGGCCTTTGGGAAATGCTTGTTCCTGCATCCACCTAGTTCCTCCGGGCCGCTCCCCACACATCACAGACAGCAGGGCCTGGCAGGACCACTCCTGGGAGCCTAGCCTGGCCACCTAGCATGGCCTTATGCCTGCAGCGAGGACACCTAGGGAAGACCACACTGCAGGCCACTGACTCTGGCCGGGAGAATGTCCTTAAACCACACCTGCACCCCGCTAGGTACCCTTTATTGTGGGAATGGAGATCTGACCTGGGGTTGGGGGTTGGGGGGAACAGATCTGCACCCCCTCTGTCCACCTTCCCCTGATCCCTGTTGGTTGGCACAGGATGGCATAGTCCACCTTGCAGGTGGACGTGTCCACTGCTCCTAGCTGAGGAGGGAAGCCAGGACACACAGCGGGAGCGATGGGGGATTTATGAGCTGGTTTAAGACCGGGTTCTCCGGAACAGGCTAGCGGGGCAGGCCTGCCCTCCCTCCCTCTGCTGGCCTGAAGAAGAGGTTCCATCAAGCTGCACCCACCCCTCGATCTCCCTGGGACGTCTGATCAGTGAGTGACCTGTGCGCCCTTTAAATTATCCCACGCTGGACACAATCGTCAGCCACGGGGGCCCTGAGCAAAAGCCCTGCTCTTGGCAACCAGCCTTCCTACAAGGCCAACGAACTGCACCGCCCAAGGGACCTCTAGGTGTGGCAGCGATTCTTCAAGGAAGATGTCACATGGGGCCGGAGGCAAGGCCCCCTTGCCTCTGCAGAGGGGCGTCCAAGTCCCCAAACAGCAGCGACCACGGGGAGGGAGGGGACAGTCTAACCTAAGAGGTCCAGGACAGACCTCTGTGCAGGCAGCGATGGACCCGTGAGCGCCGCTCTGGGCGCGGGAGCGAGGCGAGGCCGTGCCACACGGGTCAGGGCGGACCCGGGGAGCTCGGGACTCAGAGCGTCAACGGAAAAAGGGGTCACAAACCACACGCACGTCCCCCAAAAGAAAACAAAACCGGCTAACGAGGCTCACTAAAAGATGAAACCCCAGAGCCAGGAAGTAGCTGATTTCCTTCGGGTCGCTGAGTGGCAGGATGTGAAGGACCCCAGAGAGCGCATTGGCTCCAGTTTTGTTTGGGGACCAGCTTGGCGGCCACTCCCAGGCGCTCCTGCGGCCAGCGCGTCATGCCTTGGGGGCTGGCGCCATCTGCTGGTTGTTCCTAACCCACTGCCGTCCTCACTCCTCACTAAGTTTCCTGAGACCGGTATGCAACAACAGGGAGGCTTGTATCCGCGGCTCCCTTACCTGCCTTTGGGCTCTTTTAGTCTCCAAAGCAGCAAAGATTTCCTAAGAAATGTCCATACCGAAACGCCCTTCCTCTAGGATCGCTTGAGCCCAGGAGATTGAGATTGCAGGAAGCTATGATCGGGCCACTGCTCTCCAGCGTGGGTAACATAGCAAGACCCCTTCTCTACACACACA
>NW_012112364.1:1097269-1101897 GCF_000951035.1 Colobus angolensis palliatus
GGCCAATTTTTATCATTATTATTTTCAGAGACAGGGTCTCACTCTGCCACCCAGGCTGGAGTGCAGTGGCATGATCACAGCTCACTGCAGCCTCAACCTCCTGGGCTCAAGTGATCCTCCAGCCTACAGAGCACCAGGACCACAAGTGTGCACCACCATGCCCAGCAGATTTTTTTAAGTTGTTTTGTGGAGATGGGAGTCTTGCAATGTTGCCCAGGCTGATCTCCAACTCCTGGGCTCAAGCAGTCCTCCCACCTCGGCTTCTGAAAGTGCTGGACTTACAGGTGTGAGCCACCATTCCAGATGTAGAAAATAAATTAGATATTGCATTCAGTTTTTAAATTATGGACAAATTTTTGTTTATGAGAAGACAGTGATAGTGTGGGCTACAGCAAGACAGACAACCATGTGGATGAAGCCACGAGGTGGAGCTGTAGCCTCAAAAAAGCAGAACCCGGCCCTAAACCAGCAGCAGTGGAGCCTGGAGCTTTTGGCTTTCTTCTCTCTCCCTAGAGGGAAGGGTCACTTTTAAACATCTCCATCTTACACATTACCCAAGGCCTGATTTTACCTTTTCTTTTCAAGAGCATGAGTTATTTTAACCCCCTCCCATCATCCTGTGTTCCATTGTCTCCTCCAGCCCACAGGCCCCTCAGTCACTTGGAGCCTCCCCAAGGGAACGAGGTAGCAGAAGGAATGGAAACTTGGCAAATCAGCCTTTCCAGTTCCCATCAGAAGGAAGGCTTGCAGGAATGTGCTTGCTGGAAGTGAGGATTAAAGAGGGGTGACGATTGGATACAAACTCCAGGATAGAAGAAGAGTTACCTGTAATAATAATTTAAGAGTCAGAGTGAAGAAGTAAGAAACAACCAACGCTTGAGCATTAACAACGTGCCCAGCACAACGCCAAACACTCTGCTCATCTCCACATCTTAACTGCGTAATTCCACAAGGTAGGTGCTGTTATTGGCCCCAACAGAGATAACAAGTCTGAGCCTCAAGGAGGTTAAGTCGTTGGAAGTAAGGGATTTGAATCCAGACACTCTGACTCCAGAGCCCAGGAAATTATTAGGTGTGAAAACCCCAAATTGGGCTTTCTAGATGGGTACAGGTCAATTCAGGCTATTCAGTCAGCTAATGCACTCCTAGCAAGGGGTGGAAGGTAACGTCCAAAACAAAAGACACCTGTGGTTCCACCCCCAGCCCCACTCACTGTAGTATTCATCTGCTGAGCTACCTGGATTGCTTGGATGCATCTCCACATTTCCCTCCTTCCTTCCTTCCTTCCTTCCTTCCTTCCTTCCTTCCTTCCTTCCTTTTCCTTCCTTCTTCTATTTATTTATTTATTTGTTTATTTATTTTGAGACGGAGTCTCACTCTGTCACCCAGGCTGGAGTGCAGTGGTGCGATCTCGGCTCACTGCAAGCTCCGCCTCCCAGGTTCACGCCATTCTCCTGCGTCAGCCTCCCGAGTAGCTGGGACTACAAGCGCCCACCACCAGGCCCAGCTAATTTTTTGTATTTTTAGTAGAGATGGGGTTTCACTGTGTTAACCAGGATGGTCTCCATCTCCTGACCTCGTGATCTGCTTGCCTCAGCCTCCCAAAGTGCTGGGATTACAGGCTTGAGCCACTGCGCCCGGCCCTTCTTCTCTATTTCTTTCTTTCCCTTCCCTTTCTTTCCTTCCTTCTTTCCTTCCTCCCTTCCTTCTTTCCTTCTTCCTTCCTTCTTTCCCTTCCTCCTTCCCTCCCTCCCTCCCTTCCTTCCTTCTTTCTTTCTTCTCCCTCCTTCCTTGCTTTTTACAAAGTCTCACTCTGTTACCCAGGCCAGTTGCAAACTCCTGGCCTCAGGTGATCCTCCTGCCTCAGCCTCCCAAAGTGCTGGGATTACAGGCATAAGCCACCATGCCCAGCCTGCATTGCATATCTAATGCTACATTGAAACTCTTGGTTTACATGTATATCTCCCCTATTTACTCAGAGGTTAGTAATGGCAGGAACTTTTTTACTATTTTGTATCCCAGCTGCTATAATATCCCCAGATATTAAATAGGTGTCTCCCACCTAATTAATATGACATTTTAAATTTTAATTTCATTATAGAGCATTTCAAACATACATAAAGTTTTTTAAGTTTGATAAACCCACAAATATGCATCACTCAGTTTCAATCATTAGCACTTTTTCATGTTTCATATTTTTAAGTGCAAAAAGAAAAAGAGCAAATCATCTATTGAATGTTTACTGGATATTACTCTGTTCTCAGCCTTGTACTGTCCATAGCCTTGAAGGAAGCTCCGAAGGTCAACATCGTCTAGCCAGTAGGGAGAAGGGGCAGGGTCTGGCCCCAGTCAGTCTCACTCTCGAATTCATGCCCAGAATTACCTTGACCTGCCGCTTGTCTCATAGTAGACCCAAGAAATATCATTTGAGCAGAATGTAATTGAATCCCAGTTTACATATTAGGAACAACCCTGACGAGTTAAAGGAGGTAACCAGATAGTCATGGGAAAGTCACCTAAAAAATACTGAAAGGGGGCCGGGTGCAGTGGCTCACACCTGTAATCCCAGCACTTTGGGAGGCCGAGGCGGGCAGATCATGAGGTCAAGAGATCGAGACCGTCCTGGCGAAAATGGTGAAACCCTGTCTCCACTAGAAATACAAAAATTAGCTGGGCGTGGTGGCGGGTGCCTGTAATCCCAGAGGCTGAGGCAGGAGAATCACTTGAACCCAGAGGCGGAGGTTGCAGTGAGCCGAGTTTGCACCACTGCACTCCAGCTTGGGTGACAGAGTGAGACTCCATCTCAAAAAAATAAAAAAATAAAAATAAAAATACATTTTAGAAATAAATAAATAAAAATAATAGATAAAACATGCTTCCTCTCCTCAGCCTGCATTTGGGTTATGAGGGCAGGGTGCGAGCACACAAACACACACACCACTTCACAGTAGAGGGAACCGACCAGCAACGGCTGACTAACTTGGAAAAGGTAATTGGAGAAGGATGTGAATCTCTTCCCAAACAATCTAAACCCAGCCTCATTGGACAGCTGCTCAGTGAGCTAAATAATAAAGTCAGTGTGTGCCTCAGAAACATGCCAACCTATATGTTCAACCATCTCACTGCTTCCTGCAAAATAACGGCTTAAAGCGGGACACAGGCATCTTTGTCATTCCTGTCATTCCCTGGCCCCTGGGCCAGCACACGATGGGGTGGACTGCTGTGCTGGTAGAGGAACCCAGTTCTTCTTCTTCCTTTTTTTTTTTTTTTTTTTTTGAGACAGGGTCTCAGTCGCCCAGGCTGGAGTGCAGTGGCGTGATTTCCATTCACTGCAACCTCCGTCTCCTGGATTCAAGTGATTCTCCTGCTCAGTCTCCAAGTAGTGCCAAGTAGCTGGGACTACAGGCACCCGCCACCAGGTCCAGCTAATTTTTGTATTTTTAGTAGAGATGGGGGTTTCACTCTGTTTCCCAGTTTGGTCTCGAACTCCTGACCTCAGGTGATCCACCCGCCCCAGCTTCCCAAAGTGCTAGGGTTACAGGAGTGAGCCACTGCGCTCGGTCGGAACCCAGTTCTTAAAGATGGAATTAATTGATTCATTCAACAAATAAGTACTGAGTGCCTCTGAGGTGCAGGCACTATTTGTTGCCAAGAAACCAGAGAACAAATGTGGAATGTTAATGATGCATGCATGGTAGCTGGGAGAAGCAGACAAGAAATAACGAGAAGAAAAATCAGCTACACTGATGAGTGTAGCTGTTACAAGGGAGACGAAATGTCTGGTGATGATTTTATAGTAGAGAGGGCTCAGTGAAAAGGGATTCCTTAGAGTGGGTCTGAATGACTCTGAAAAACCAGCTTGGGTGCAAGGTGAGCATTCCAGGGAGGACCCCTGAGGCAAGAACAAGGTTAGGTTTGAATGGGACACTTTGCTGTGTATCTACAGGAAGAGGAGGAAAGACATGAGTTGAGCATCTTACCTGTGCAGGTATCATTCTAGAACATGAGTTTTGTTTTGTTTCATTTTATTTTTATAGGAGAGAAACTGGCACTTCCATACAATACAAGGGAGTACCAGATGTATAAGTAACTAACTGAAATGCAATTTGAAAACGATGTCTTCCCCTGCAGAAAAGAATGCTTTCCCAAGATGAAAATCTCATTAGGGCAAGAATGAACATAATGTTTCCAGTGTTTTACCATAGAGAAAATAAACCATTATGATTATTTTTATTTATTTATTTATTTTGAGACAGGGTCTCTGTCACCCAGGCTGGAGTGCAGTGGTGTGATCTTGGCTCACTGGAGTGCAGTGGTGTGATCTTGGCTCACTGCAACCTCTCAGGTTTGCTTCAGTGATTCTCCTGCTTCAGCCTCCTGAGTAGCTGGGATTACAGGTGCATGCTACCATGCCTGGCTGATTTTTGTATTTTTAGTAGAGACAGGGTTTCACCATGTTGGCCAAACTGGTCTCCAACTCCTGGCCTCAAGTGATCCACCTGCCTCAGCCTCCCAAAGTGCTGGGATTACAGGCGTGAGCCACCACGGCCGGCCAATTTTTATCATTATTATTTTCAGAGACAGGGTCTCACTCTGCCACCCAGGCTGGAGTGCAGTGGCATGATCAC
>NW_012112364.1:1106862-1110951 GCF_000951035.1 Colobus angolensis palliatus
AGACTCCATCTCAAAAAAAATATAAAAATAAAAATAAATTTTAAAAAATTTTTTAAAGTACTGAAAAGATGTTTAAGTGGAGGAAGGTAAAGAATCCCATGACAAATGTGTTTAGAAGAGGGATGAGGCCCATTCTGCGTGGCTGGAGAGGAAGACCAACAGGGGCCCGGGGAGGCAGATTTTCATTCAATATAAAGAATTTTTAAGCAATTAGAGAAGAATGAAAAATAATCTGGACGATCATTGATCAGAGATCTGATTGCTCTAAAGGTTGCCCTAAAGGAGATGCCTGGATTTGTGGGCAGGTAAATCAGACAGTATCTGAAGTCCCTTCCAACTGCTATGGCCTGCAGTTTTATGCTTTGCACATACAGGGTTTGAGGGTGATGGCAAGACAGGAGGAACGTGTGTTTTTAGACCTCAATGACTGGAAGAAGAGCAGGACCATGCCCAGAGACAGAAAAACCGAGAAGGAGTCAGTTTCAAAAAGGAAGATAAATCTGGTTTTGGACAGATTTGTCTCTTAGTGTGAAAGGAGGAGAGTTTTTGTTTCCAGAAGTATTTTAGGAAGTCTCCATGAGAGGCAAGTGTGAAAGAGAGGAAAGGAAATGGATAGGAGAGGACGCCATGTCAGGTGTGCCCTGGACAAAGGCCTGGGAGTAGGACCGAGCCTAGGACAGGCTCCGGGACAGCCCTGCGTCCTCACACAAAGCAGCTCAGTAGTCTGCTGTCATATGCGTCCTGCTGTCATCCACTCTGCACCTCCCACCTTTCCGGCGCCTGGAGTTCCGAGGCTTTGAGTTTCCAACCCTTGGCTGAGAGTTTGCAGAGACTTGTGCTGGTTAAAGGGTAGTAGCAGAAATCTGCCCAGCAGTAGGTGGGGATCAGGTTGCACAGTGCCTGGGCACTGCAAGACACTGGGGTTTTTATCTCAAGCCACAAAAGACTGGAGCAGAAGAGTGACATGGTGGGAACCGGGCTGGAAGAAGAATAATGCCGTGGTAGATTTTGACTTGATCAGCAGTGGGGCGATCTGGAAGCAGGGGGTTGCCAGAGGATTACTGGGCCACCCAAGGGCCTGTGATTTCTCATCTGTGCAGTTTACACCGGCTGCTCCCTCAGACTGAAAACTGCTTTCCTGCCCTGCAGTCCTCCACCTGGGTCAGCTCCCATTTCCCTTTTAGATCCAGCTGAAGGTTCTCGTCTCCGAAGCCCTCCCAGGGCCCTGCCAGCCCAGCCCAGCCCCTAGGCAGGGAGGCTCTGTAGACCCTTTAATGTGTCAGTCTCATTTCTAGACAATTAGTAGCTTGAGGACCGGGATCATGTTTTATTCAGTTTTAAAATTTCATTTGTAAATATTTAGGGGTGCAAGTGCAGGCTTCTTACATGCACGTATTTCCCTGTGGTGAAGTCAGGGCTTTGAGTGCACCCATCACCCAAACAGTGAACACTGTACTCAACAGGTAATTTTTTCAACCCTCACCCTCCTCCCACTTCCCCACCTTTTGGTGTCTCCTGTCTATTTTTCCACTGTCCATATGTACTCATTGTATAGCTCCCACTTGTAAGTGACAACATGCAGTATTTGACTTTCTGAGTCATTTCACTTAGGATAATGGCCTCCAGTTCCATCGCTGTTGCTACAAAAGACATTATTTTTATTTATTTATTTATTCATTCATTCATTCATTCATTCTGAGACAAAGTCTCACTCTGTTGCACAGGCCAGAGAGCAGTGGTGTGATCTCAGCTCTCTGTAACCTCCACCTCCCAGGTTCACGCGATTCTCCTGCCTCAGCCTCTGAAGTCGCTGGGATTACAGGTGCCCATCATGCCCAGCTAATTTTTGTATTTTTAGTACAAAAATTATGGGATTGCACCATGTTGGCCAGGCTGGTCTGGAACTCCTGACCTCAAGTGATCCTCCTGCCTCAGCCTCTCAAAGTGCTGGGATTATAGGTGTGAGCCACTGTGCCCGGCCTTGATTTTAGTTTTTTAAGGCCAAGTAGCATTCCATGATGTATATACACCACATTTTAAAAATGATGCCCCAATGATGAAACTTAGGTTGATTCCAAATCTTTGCTCTTGTGAATAGTGCTGGAATAAACAGATGAGTGCAGATATGTTTTTGATATAATGAGCTCTTTTCGTCTGGGTAGATGCCCGGTAGTGGGACTGCTGGGTGGAATGCTAGCTCTATTTTTAGTTCTTTGAGCAATCGCCTTACTGTTTTCCACAGTGAATGAACTAGTTTACATTCCCACCAGCAGGGATCCCTTTCTCCACATCTTCACCAACATCTGTTGTTTTCTACTTTTTAATGATAGCCATTCTGAGTGGTGTAAGATGCTCTCTCATTGCATTTTATTCATTTTTATAACCCTAGGGCTGAGCGTGGCATCTGACAGACTGCATGAATGTTGAGTTGTGAATAGACAGGGGCTGGATGCAGGAAGGAACAAATGAAAAGAATGAAGGAATGAATGAATGAATTTCATGGTGACAGCTCCAAGGAGAGTGGTATGAGGATGTTAGGGAAAAGGAGTGGAGAGCATAAGGGATACTCCTTTTCCCTATCTGCCCATCCTCAAAAAGTTGGAAACTTCTTTGTGCTGGTTCTTTCTGGTGCCGGGAAGACGGCAGTGGTAAGTGGGCAGAATGCTTGCCTGGCTGTGGGTCCCAGCAGCCTGGGTCCTGCCGCTCTGAGCAGGACCAAGAGCTGCCCATGTACCTTGATTCAACCAGTTCTTTTTATCAAGCAGGGTCACAGGGCGTGGGAGTCTCCTTCCTCTGGACTACCAAGTTTTTTGTCTGAAGAGACAAATAGAAATCCCTCTTTGCACATGATGCCCTCTGTGCTATAAACCATTACTGAGACACTGTGTCACTTTTATGTTTGCGTCACCGTCTTGTCACAGATCTGGACATTCTGTCGGTGATCCTGATCTGCATAGACTGGGGCTTTTGTTGTGTGTAGCAGACACTGTTTGAGGGTGGGGAAACTGCAGTCATGTCTGTACTATCTTCTTCTCTGAACAAGCAGAAAACAAAGGAGAAGAAAACTCCAGAACTGGATGTGGCCTTTACTAGCTCAAACCCCTACTTGTTTCACTGAATTGTTCCCCCAATTATCTAGCTTTAAAGTCTCCCCCTTTAGGAGAAACCAGACAGCAGAGGAGTCAAGTACTGCTATCCCCACTCTGCTAATCATTGGCTGTGTGGCCTTGGGCAAGTTACTGAATCTCTTTCAGCCTTCCAATCTATCAGATGAGGTACTTTTAGTAGCTACACAAAGACAGCGCATAAAGCACTTAGCAGAGTGCTTCTCAGCACTCAAAGCCAGAGCTGTTCTTACCTCGCTTCTGAACCACCCTTTCTGGTGCCTGCCTCTGAACGTTTGTCTCTGTTCCGCAGCCGAGGTGAGGCTGTCCTGAGTGCTGCAGACTAATGACTGAAAAGAACTGTGCCTTACAAAATCTCGGTCACCTCAGAACATAACTACTTATGAGGAACACAATGAGATTTTTACGCAGACCTGCAAAGCAGTTTCTCTTTTAGTATAATCAAATGTGAGTCACGGTGCTTGAGATTCTCTTGAAGTGACTCCAGCTTTCCTCCTTCCAGCTGAAGGCCCCTCTAAGGACACGAAAGACCTCTGCGCTGGGGTGGTGCCTCCCAAATCCACTTCTTCCCATGAGAAACGTCTCGTTCACCCCAGTCCTCCTAAATCCCATAAACCTGATGTGGGGTTTCAGGCAGCAGCATACGAAGAATTGTGGCGCCCAATCCCAGACGCACACACAGTATCCCCAGACATACACACAGCACCCCAGACACATACACAGCACCACAGACACACACACAGCACTCCCAGACACACACACAGCACCACACACACACACAGCACCCCAGACACACACAGCACCCCAGACACACACACAGCACTCCCAAGACGCACACACAGCACCCCAGACACACACACAGCACCCCCAGACACACACACAGCACCACACACACACACAGCACCCCAGACACACACAGCACCCCAGACACACACACAGCACTCCCAGATGCACACACAGCACC
>NW_012112364.1:1111489-1123185 GCF_000951035.1 Colobus angolensis palliatus
CCCAGACACACACACAGCACCCCAGATGCACACACAGCACCCCAGACACACACACAGCACCCCAGACGCACACACAGCACCCCAGGCACACACAGCACCCCAGACGCACACACAGCATGCCACTGGCTTGGGTGCATTGAGAACAGTTGAGACCTCAGGACTCTCCGTAAATATTTATTGAGTGCATTGCACTGGAGACACAGTCCTTGACTATAGGCCTCTCTGGAAAAATAATAACTATTTCCCCAAACACTAAGTCCAAACACTAAATCAGCTGGTGTTTATCCTCCGTTTTATTATTTTTTTTAAACCAAGACATGCTATGGTTTCCCTTTATGGCAGCTAAGGCTCAGCAATCCCATTACTTTGGATTTATTCCATTTGGCATAATCTTTTAAATTGGATTTTTGCCTCTTTGCCTCCTGATAACTCAGCCAAGCGTCAATTTTATTGCATCTGTTTGTAATACCTGAAGCCTTGAGCTTATTACTCAACTCATTCCTTTGCCTCCCTGTTTCTATGCACAGGAGGAACCTGGTGCAGGCTTTTCCAGCCCTAAGAGTTGAAAGCTCTATCTTGCTTTCTTTACTACAACGTTCTCTCCTTTGACTGAGACTTTGCCCAAAGGATGCAATGCAGGGCAATGCCGCAGCATCTGCTGTCACAAAACAAATGTCATGGACTGGGCAAGGCAGGGTTTCTGTTCCAAGGTGTGACTTCCATGGGTATGGCTGCCTCCATATGGAGAAGCAGCCCGTGCATGAGGTTCAGCTCCCCGCTCACCAGCCTTGCGACCCAGGGCAAGCAACCTGACCTTCTCAGACTTCAGTTCCTCATAGCAAATTGAGGGTGACAAAGGGCACCTACCTTGCGAGGTGGTTTTACAAATTAGAGATAATTGCCAGGCACAGTAGCTCACGCCTATAATTCCAACATTTTGGGAGGCTGAGGCAGGAGGATCACTTGAGGTCAGGAGTTTGAGACCAGCCTGGGCAACATAGTGAGACCCTGTATCTACAAAAACTATAAAAAATTTGCTGGACATGGTGGCTTTTGCCCCTAGTCCCAGCTACTTGGGAGGCTGAGGTGGGAGGACTGACTGAGCCTGGGAGGTGGGGGCTGCAATGAGTTCAATTAGCTGTGGTTGTGCCACTGCACTCTAGCCTGGGAGAGACAGCAATACCCTGTCTCAAAAAGAAAGAAAGAGAAGGAGGGAAGGAAGAAAAGGAGGAAGGAGGGAGAAAGGGAAGGAAGGAAGGAAGGAAGGAAGGAAGGAAGAGAAAGTAGGAGAGAAAGAAAGAAAGAAATCAGATATTGTTATGTTTGACCTGTGTTCCCCTGGCCATGCCCCCACTGGACTTTATTTGAAGCTCCCCAAAACAATAACTCTCAGCATTTCCTTATTGGTCAATGTGGACCTTCTCTCCTCACCAAGTTCTTCTCCAGTCGCTGGTCATCCCCTGGCAGGGACCCTCACGTCCTCATGAACAGCACCCCAGCTTTGGCCCAGGGTTTGCTATTTCCTCCCCTTCTGCCCCGCTTACTTTTGTGGGATGGGAAGACAAGGCCAGTAATACTTGCCCAAAGCCTCCAAGGTTCACCAAACTGAAGCCATGGGAGAAACCCAAAGACCCAGTGCCGTTGAGGACATGGGTGCCACCTCCCACATTGTGGAAGCTGCTGACACCCCGAGGAGTTGTTCTTTCCATTCCCATCAGCCGTATCTTTGTGCCCTCCCATGCTCAGGCTGGGTTCAGGATGGCAGTAGGGTGACAAAGGTGATGCATGCCAGTGAGGGGTGAAGCCAGCTGGATTTCCTGGGTCTAGTGGGGACTTGGAGAACTTTTCTGTCTAGCTAGAGGATTGTAAACGTACCAATCAGTGCTCTGTAAAATGGACCAATCAGCAGGATGTGGGCGGGGACAAATAAGGGAGTAAAAGCTGGCCACCCCAGCCAGCATGCAAACCGCTCTGGTTCCCTTTCACACTGTGGAATGTTTGTTCTTTTGCTTTTCACAATAAATCTTGCTGCTGCTCACTCTTTGGGTTTGTGCCACCTTTAGGATCTGATCGCAAGGGTACGTGGCTTCATTCTTGAAGTCAGTGAGACTGAGAACCCACCAGAAGGAACCAACTCCAGACACAGCAGCAGCTCTTAGAACGTCGCCTCTTCCGTCACCCAGCACATTCATCCACTTGTCCAGCACCCACTGTGTGAGGCTTTGTGCTGTGTGCCAGGGGTACAGCGATGAGCACAGTGAGGGCCTTGAGCTCACAGGCTAGGAGGGGACGGTTACAACCCAACATCTAAGCGCCCTGCTAGGGAGCATGGAGTGCTCTGTGTTCAGTACCCGGCACCCCCTAGGTCAGCTTCCCAGAAGCTCTGAGCCCTGGCACCAAACTCCAATAGCTCTCTTTCCTTTAGGGAGCCCTTCCTCCAGTGTCCCCCACAAAGAGGTTCTATGCAGGGTGCTTCAGTACTCCCACAGGCCAGCCTGGAAGCCCTCTGTGCTGGGGAGGCTCGAGATGTCACTTATACAAATGGAAGTTGCCCAGCCGTTGCCTGGCCAGCAGAGGCAGTGAAAGGGAACTACTCATGAGCTTTAGGTCAAAGAGGAGTGGATTGCAGTTGTTTGCTAACTGGTCCTACACTCACGTTAGAAGAGGTGCGTGGAGACAGAGGGAGAGGGCCACCCTTCGGGGACCCAGGAGACTGCACTCTCCCTGAGGCACAAGCACAGACATGCTTCCCTTGTGACACTGGGGTTCCCAAAAGGATTATGAATCAATCTTCGCCCATTCCTCAAAATTTACATGTTGATTATAGTGATTTCTTTCCATTTTATTTTTCTGATAGAACAGCAGTAACTCACCTTTTCTATAGAAAGATGATTTCATTGTTTTCCTCTTTTTGCTCTTGTTCGCCTCTTTATTTTCCCCATATCCCAATAACTTCTCTTTTCTACTCACTCAGGAGGAGTAGAAAAGCAAATTAAACAGGAAGAAAATCCTCTCGGTAAAGAAGCATCTTGATCTGCCAGCTTTGAGCGAAGGGAAATTTGCATCTCTTCAATTCCTCTTAATTATTCATTTCCTTTTTCCCTTCTGCTTCTTGAAAATAATTACTGCAGTAGTTTTTCCCTAGACAAGAACTTCAAGCAGCAAGGAGCCAACACTGACTCAGCTTTATTTTTCAGAATGTTCAGTGCCCATGACCTGTGACCAAGCAACCCAGCATCCCTGAGAAGCTATGTTGGCCAGGCTGGTCTTGAATTCCTGGGCTCAAGGGATCCTCCCACCTTGGCCTCCCAAAGTGTTGAGATTATAGGCTTGAGCTACCACACCTGGCCTATTTGTAATTTTTGTTGTTGTTTAGAGATAGGGTCTTGTTCTGTCGCCCAAGCTGGAGTGCAGTGGTACCATCACGGCTCACTGCAACCTTGAACTCTTGGGTTCAAGTGATCCTCCCACCTCAGCCTCCCAAGTAGCTGGGACTACAGGTGTCTGCTACCACCTCTGGTTATTTTATTTTATTTTTTTGTAGAGACAGGTGTCCCCTATCTCCCTGTGTTGCCCAGGCTGGTCTTGAACTCCTAGTCTCAAGTGATCCTCCCACCTCAGCCTCCCAAAGTGTTGAGATTACAGGCATGAGCCATGGCACCTGGATGTAATTTTTAAAATTAATTTTCATCTTAGCGAGGGGCCTTTTTTATTTTATTTTGGATACAGGGTCTCAGTCACCCGGACTGGAGTGCAGTGGCACTATCTCAGCTCACTGCTACCTCCGCCACCCAGGCTCAAGCAATCCTCCCACCTCAGCCTCCAGAGTAGCTGGGACTACAGGTTCGCAACACCATGCTCGGCTACTTTTTTAATTAATTTTTTTATATTTAATATGTATTACCCACTTCTAGTACATCTGGTGTTAGACAGAACTATATATGCCCAAAGTCAGTAACAATAGTCATCCCTTGTCTTTGCATTGCTTATAATTTGGCCTCACATACACTTTACAGGCTGTGAAGGTACATGGCTCAATCAAGTGGCAAAGCCAAGACTAGAACTCACTTCCCTAGAAGGTAGCTCCCAACCTGCCATCAAATGGAAGTCATGGACTTGCCCTGCCTCACCCTCCATCCCCAAAACGAGCTCAACTGCCTGTTGCCATGGTAACACTGTGATCCACTTCATCCTTTTTAAAAACCAGAACCTTACTGCTGGTGACTCCCCATCACTGTATCTAACTCAGACCTGTGTCAAGTCGCAGGCTTGTAGGTGTCATTGCTCCTGGGCATGTCCCCTAGTCACCTCACACACAATCTGTTTCAAGCTAAACTAGAATCTGCCCCCACTAAAACCTGCTCGTCTGCCAGTCTCCCAAGCTACATACCTGCATGTTATCCTCAGCTGCCGCTTCCCCTCACCACTCAGGGAATGAAGGAGCTCAATAGCAGTTCTTTCACAGGGCACTATCCATGCCCCATTTACCCCCACCCCAAACCTATCACCGAAAGCTATGGGTAGAGGAACTTCAAAAGAATACGCCAGCTGGGTGTGGTGGCGTGCACTTGTAGTCCCAGATACTTGGGAGGCTGAGGTGGGAGGGTGGCTTGAGCCCAGGAGTTCAAGGCTACAGTGAGCTATGATCACACCACTGCACTCCAGCCTGGGCAACAGAGCAAGACCCTGACACACACACACACACACACACACACACACACACACACACACACACGGAAAGAAATAAAATGGTGAGTCTTGAGGACTGTGCCGAAATGGAGCTGTGGACAGCTGCCAATGGACAGTTGTAGTCTACATGGTCGGTATGGTTCTCTTTCTCACTGACACTCAGGCAAATGATGTGGAGTGCCTCGCTAGCTGGTGAAAAGTGCAAGAGAAATGGGGGGCAGGGATGAATAGAAGCTGCCTGAAGAAATACAAAAAGCAGCCGGGAGTGGCAGCGGGTGCCTGTAATCCCAGCTACTCGGGAGACTGAGGCAGGAGTATCACTTGAACCCTGGAGGCAGAGGTTGCAGTGAGCTGAGATTGTGCCACTGCACTGCAGCCTGGGCAACAGAGCGAGACTCCGTCTCAGAAAAAAAAAAAAAAGAAGAAGAAAGAAGAGGAAGAGGAAGAAGAAGAAGAAAGCAAGTCCCTTGGTGATTTGTTAGCCAGTGGCTTTCGTGCCCGCTCCCTGCCTGGTCCATTGGTCCCCACTTGCCCCCGTAACTCCCACAGTTTCAAGCAGTCTATTCCAGTGCCCCAGAAACGCCCCTGCAGCTGTGACCTGTCCCCAATGCTGACTTTGATTCTGAGCCAAATGCTGTCCGCCCTCCTTGGCTCTATCTTTGATTGCATTGTAACTGCTCAGTCCTCACCTGCTAGCCCACTGGGTTGGCATCATTCTCTAAAGGGATGCTTTCAGCAACTGACCACAGTAATTGGTTTTCCTATTAGCTTTATGCTCCAAACAATATATTTATAGAGAGGCACAGAATCAAAAGCTATGCATGGAGATCCAGAGTGAAGCTGCCCCTTGAGTCTTAGCTGTGGCGTGGATGGTCTCAAAGCCAGCTGCCCTCTGATATTCAGCATTTTCACTACAAAAGAGAAGCCTTCTTTGGTTTGCTTTAGAGGAGGACAGCATGGGACAGGGGAGTGTCTGAATTCTTAGGAGGATTGCTGCTTCATCTTAGGAAGCCTGGGGCAGGGGGCAAGGTGGATGGGATGGGTCAGCCTTCACCACCCATTCCGCCTTCCTCCGAGTGTCCCTCCCAGGACAGTGCAGGCTGGAACCAACAGACTGCAGTTCCTAGACCCAGTGCAGCCAGGGCTGTGAGAGTGATCCCGGTTTGGTGGTTGTTAGGTGGAGGTTGCCCTTCTGTACCTGCTCTGCCCGCAGGCCAGTTTGCCCCTGGGGGTCTTAAGCTTTTCTGTGGCAGATGAGCAGAGGCTGCCCCATGCCCAGCATCTGGTCACTAGCCTCCTGGGTGTCCACGTGGACTGTAGCAGGTACAGTATGATCCAGCAACCAGTTGAGGTTCGTGGCAGCTTTTATTTCTTTATTTATTTAGAGACAGGGTCTCGCTCTGCTGCCTAGGCTGGAGTGCAGTGGGGCAGGGCAATCATAGCTCTCTGCAGCCTCAACCTCCCAGGCTCAAGCAACCCTCCCACCTCAGCCTCCTGAGTAACTGGAACTACAGGCACGTGCCATTACACCTGGGTAGCTTTCAAAAATTCTCATAGAGACAGGGTCTCGCTACGTTGCCGAGGCTGATCACAAACTCCTGGCCTCAAGCGATCCTCCCGCCTCAGCCTCCCAAAGAACTGGAATTACAGGTGTGAGCCACCATGCCTCACCTGGCAGCTTCTTGATTATGACCTAAATTTATTATTCTGAAGTTGGAGGCTGCCTGCTCTTAGAAGATTGGAAGACCAACTCTAAGGCATGATTTAGCTTATAATCCATTTCTTCAAATGTCATAGTGTTTTTGTAAGTACGTTAATATCCTAAATCCGCTCTTAATGAAACCTATTTGAGAGGATTCTGTCCTCTGCAAGCCAACGCTGCCCATGCAGAATTTAAAGACCTCAGAGTTTATGCGTATGTGGCACTGCAAAGAAGAAACTTTACTGGAAGATGAAATTGTGTGTGTGTGTGTGTTTGGGAAATCACTTGTTACACTACAAATACATGAACATTCAAAAAGACATTTTGGCCGGGGGCCGTGGCTCACACTTGTATTCCCAGCATTTTGGGAAACTGAGGCAGGAGGCTTGCTTGAGCCCAGGAGTTCCAGACCAGCCTGGCCAACAAAGCAAGACCCTGTCTCTACAAAAAGTAAAGAAATTGCCTGGGCATGGTGGTGCACACCTGTAGTCTCAGCTGCTTGGGAGGCTGAGGCAGGAAGATCACTGGAACCCGGGAGATCAAGGCTGCAGAGAGCTGTGATTGTCCTACCGCACTCCAGCCTGGAGGAGAGAGCGAGACTCTCTCAAAGAAAACAAAGACAGTTTGTTTTAAAATAGTCATTATACAGGGGATGAGTCAGGCAACGCAGTGTCCAGATGATGAAAATGACCACCATTGTGGGGCACATGGATATCATGTGCCTCCAGACGTGGTGGCTTGAGAAGGACACCAGCGTCACCTATGCAGTCTCCCACGGCGAATGCACAGCCTCAATCTAATCACGAGGAAACATTGAACAAACACAAAATAAGCAGCATTCCATTAGACAGGAACTGGGGGATGGGACTCTTCCAAAACATTAATGTTCTACAAGGCAAAAGGTGACACAGATGTTACAGATTAAAGGAAGCTCAGGAGACATGGGAACTAAATGCACTATCTGATCCTAGACTGGATCCTATTCTGCAGTGGGAGAAATGCTATAAAGGACATTATTGGGTCAAGTGGCAAAATTGGAACATTAACATGAATGTAACATTCAGTTAAAAGCATCGTGACCAGGCATGGTGGTGCACGCCTATAGTCCCATCTACTCCAGAGGCTGAAGCCAGAGGATCACTTTAGCCTGGGAGTTCAGATCCAGCCTGGGCAACACAGCAAGACCCCATCTCAAAGAGAAAGCATCACAGCAACGTAAATTCACGAAGTTGGCAACCTCAGTTATGGAAGAGAATATCCCTGTTGATATGGTTCGGCTCTGTGTTCCCACCCAGATATCATGTTGAATTGTAACGCCCAGTATTGAGGAGGGTGCTGGTGGGAGGTGACTGGATCGTGAGGGCCGATGTCTCGCATGTTGTTCTTGTGACAGTGAGTGAGTTCTCTCAAGATCTGATGGTTTCAAAGTATTTGGCAGGTCCCCACTTGCTCTCTCTCTCTCTCTCCCTCTCTTGCTTGCTTCCCCTTCACCTTCCTCCATGATTGTAAGTTTCCTGAGGTCCCCAGTCATGCTTCCTGTTAAACCTGCAGAACTGTGAGTCAAACCCCTTTCCTTCATAAATTACCAGTCTCAGCAACCTCTGCCTCCCGAGTTCACGTGATTCTCCTGCCTCAGCCTCCTAAGTAGCTGGGATTATAGGTGTGTGCCAGCACGCCTGGCTAATTTTTGTATTTTTAGTGGAGATGGGTTTCACCATGTTGGCCAGGCTGGCCTCGAACTCCTGACCTCAAGTGATCCTCCTGCCTCGGCCTCCCAAAGTGTTGGGATTACAGGTGTGAGCCACCATGCCCAGCCTTGAAATCATGTCCTTTGGAACAGCATGGGTATAGCTGGAGGCCATTTTCCTAAATGAATTAATACAGAAACAGAAAATCAAATATGACATGTTCTCACTTATAAATAGGAGCTAAACAAAGAGTACACATGAACATAAAGATGGAAACAGTAGACACCAGGGACTCCAAAAGAGAGGAGGGAGGGAGGGGGCAAGGGTTGAAAATCTACCTTTCAGGTACTATGTTCACTATTTGGGTGGCGGGTTCAGTAGAGGCTTGAACCCCAGCATTTTGCAACATATCCATGTAACAAACTTGCACATCCAGGTTGCACCCTTGAATCTAAAAGTCTTAGAAAAAGCAGTAAAGTATGAGGTTTGTGGGGCACAGCGGTAGATGACATAAGTCAGCTTCACCCGCTTCCTTGCTGGGCACCTGCAGTGCTCAGAACCACCTGGGGGACCCTCCTGGAAGAGAGGTGTCGGGGGACATCCCTTCTCTGTGATGGAAACGGCCTGAGAGGCAGATGGTGGGCCAGGTACCAGGATTGGAAAGAACAGCGTAGTGCGGTAAGGAAAAGGGGAGAGCAACCGAGCACGGGACTGAGTGCCCGGGGCTGCACTCAGGAAAGCCTCCTCCCCGCTGGAGTTGAGTCCTGAGAAGGGTCCAGCTCTGAAGACTGGAGGGAGGTCTGCATGTGGGTGGGGAGGAAAGAGTAGAAAGAGAGGAAGCATCCGGGGACCCGACCTCTGTGACCAGCTGTGTCCACAGACCGCACCTCTGCATTCTGAACGGCAAATCAGAGGGCCATTCATTCATCCATTCACTGTTTAACTAGTATTTATTAAATGCGTGACATATACTGAGTTCTGTGTTATACAGACTATCCTGAGATAGAGCTGGGAGAAGAAACAGGCACATAAGCCTTAACGGGATCAATACTTTAAGGTAAGTATGAACCACATGCCAGGGAAAGTTTGGTGGGGGCAAGAGGCCTCTGGAACCTGTAAATGGAGGGCAGCTTCATGGAAGGGAAATTGGAGCCCAGTTGTGAAAGATGAGTTTGAAATAATCCACAAAGTGTGGTACAGCAGTGAAGAACACAGACTCCAGCATCAAGATACCTGGGATTTTGTCCTCAGTCTGCGACCGCGGTCTGGGGTCGGTTGAAGCAAGAAAAGTGTCTAGAGTTCGAGATTTGAGGTGACTCTCAGGGTTGTGCAAGGGCAGGCTGAGCAGCTCCTTACATTTCACGCCCGGGTGCCTCTGTCGCTACCCCCAGCCCTGCCCTGGCTCTCTGTACAGCTCCATCACCCCAGCCAGGCACTATCACCTCCCTGGTCTCTGTTTCCTCATAAGCTGGGCACTGGGCCAGGGAGGTGATGGGAGGACACTTCTCTCCCCCGCATGTCTTTTCCACTAGCAGACACTAGGGGAGAGTCCCGGAGGTGTGCCCAAAGAGCAGAGGCGCCTCCCTGAAGCCGTGAACGAGGCCCCAGGGCCAGGAATAAATATTAGGTTTGCTTTCATTCTCTCTGCCTTTCCTGTTTACTTGTGGCTTTTGATGCCTCTTTCCCCCACTTAGCATAGGAAGCTGAAGTTATTGCACTGTCATTTTCTAGTGGAGGAATTAGATTTCTAATAAGGTTTAAATGGGAAATGAGCTTCTTAAGTATCAGGCTGAGCAGCTCCACATTATAACCGAGGGAGAAGGAGCCTGAAAAAATCATTAAACTCTGTGCTTCAGTAAAGAAAGAAGGACCATGGGAGAAAGGCCATCCATTGACTCAATCTGCAAAATTACCCAGGTGTGGGAGAGATTCTGGCCCCTCCAGTCAAGTAGAAGAGGAAGTAACAACAATCATGACAGTGTTTCAGTCAACAGTGTGCCACATATAGGATGCTGGTCCCATAAGATTACCACGGAACTGAAAAATTCCTGTTGCCTAGTGATTCGTGTGACAGTTGCCTACAGGTTTCAGTACAGTAACCTGCCGTACAGGATTGTAACCTAGGAGCAATAGGCCAGACCACATAGCCCAGGTGTGCAGCAGGCTATGCCATCCAGGTTGTGTGCAAGCACTCTGTGATGTGCGTATAATGACGCAATCGCCTAACAAAGCCCTTCTCAGAACACATTGCCATCTTTAAGCAATGGATGATTATACTTGGAGCCATCTTTAGCAGGTGAGCATTTTTTGAAGATAGCTGCTCCTGACTCTGCTGAGCTACAGTCCCCGTATTGACTGACTACCGGACACTCCACTTGGATGTTCCCACAAGCACGCCAAATTCAACTCATCCTAAACAAAAGGTATCATCTCTTTCAACCCATTCCCCTGCTGCCCCACCCACCGCAGACTATGCAGTCTGCTAAAGGAAACCCAGGGGTCACTGGAGTTCTGGACAATTCCCTCGTACGTATTCAGTGCAACAGCAGGTGCCAAAGCCCTTAGTTTCCACCACCGTGGGGTGTGAGGATGCCCTCCCCACCTCTCCATTCTCTCTGCCAGCGCCCAGGTCCAGACTCTCACCACTTCTCGCCTGGATCCCACAGGAGCCTCCTAACATCTCTTTTTCAGCCCAGCTTTTTTCCAGGCAACCCTCAATATTGCTACTTTGGTTTTTCACTTATTAAAAATATTATGAAGTCTATCATCTCTGTATTAGAAAGTCAACACCAGAGTCACCACCACCCAGGACAACCAATAGAACATAGACCTTTCCTTAGAGCAGTTCATGCAGGAAAGCAGGTGAGACTGGTAGGCAGAAAGCCAATGAGAGATGCCTGCAGGGAGTGAACGAACCTCCAGAGAAACCAGACTGCCCCAAGAAGGAGACTTTTTTTTTCCTTTGGGATGCAGTCTCACTCCGTCACCCAGGCTGGAGTGCAGTGGCGAGATCTCAGTTCTCTGCAACCTCTGCCTCCCAGATTCAAGCAATTCTCATGCCTCAGTCTCTGAGTAGCTGGGATGACAGGTGTGCGCCACCATGCCCAGCTAATTTTTGTATGTTTACTAGAGACGGGTTTTCACCATGTTGCCCAGACTGTTTCGAACTGCTGGCCTCCAGTGATCTGCCTGCCTTGGCCTCCCAAAGTGCTGGGATTACAGGCGTGAGCTACCGTGCCCAGTAGGGAGATATCTTCAGCTAGTAGATGCGCTAGAACACTCATGGAGAGGTGATCGGCCAAAAGCTATACATTCATCCTTTAGCCAGTGGGATACTCCAGCTGCCTAGGACCTGGAGAAGTTGGGGGCCCTGGCCCAAGGGAATGTTGAGAATGAGTGCAGCCCCTGCCACTGGGAGAGGCAGAGCCAGATGAGAACAACTCTATTGCTTGTGTCCTCATTACCATGCACTGAGCACCCACCATGTGCCAAACAGAACACTAGGGGCGCTATGCGGCTGGCCCTTACCTTCACAACAACCCTTTGAGACACGTGGAATTCTTCTATTTCAATCGCCTGAGCCTGAGAGGCAGAGGTTGCCAGGAGCTGACATCGCA
>NW_012112364.1:1124198-1124425 GCF_000951035.1 Colobus angolensis palliatus
GTGTGTGAGGTGTGAGTGTGGTAGGTGTGTGTGAGGTATGGTGTGTGAGGTGTGAGTGTGGTAGGTGTATGTGAGGTATGGTGTGTGAGGTATGAGTGTGGTAGGTGTGTGAGGTGTGAGTGTGGTAGGTGTGTGTGAGGTGTGAGTGTGGTATGTGTGTGAGGTGTGAGTGTGGTATGTGTGTGAGGTGTGAGTGTGGTATGTGTGTGTGAGGTGTGAGTGTGGTA
>NW_012112364.1:1125442-1138577 GCF_000951035.1 Colobus angolensis palliatus
TTCTCTAGGAGAGGGGCAGGGGCAGGAGCTCCACTGTTGCCAGGCACAGGCTGCTTCTCCCGCAGTCGCCACACTCCAGTTACCAAGAAAGACAAATTGGGTCATGGAATGCTTGAAGTGGGACCTTGTGTCAGGTTCCTGGGAAAAAGAGACTGGCCTCGATATAGCAGGATGATCTGTCATCATTTTCTGAAGGCTAATTATAAGTCTGAAACCAGAGCATTGCCAATTTTGGAAGCTCCTGGGAGGATAGCAAAAAGCTGACAAAGCCTAGCTTTCCATTCACTTTGGGCAAACGGCCCACCATGCCATGGCCTAGATTCCTGGGCTGTAAAATAAGACTGGCTAATTACTGGCTTAAAACTGGGTCACAATAATATTTTGAAAGGGGCTTGTGGAATGGTGGGATCTCAGACACCTAAAGAAGTCACCGAATTCCAAGTGAGCTCATCCGCATGCAGTCTGCGCAGGAGAAGGGGCGTCTCACCCTGCGGGGTTTGCCAGCGGCTTTCCGGCTCTGTTAGGCTCCGTTAATATCCACCAGCTTGTCAGGAAATTCTTCCCACGTTGTCTCAATTTCCGCAAGTGGCGTCCCTGGTGCTGTCGCTGGACTCTGTGCTGAGTTATGCTGGACGCTCTCACTGCCCCAGGTACAGGCCACACCTCCGGGGCAGGAGGGCAGCCTCTCCTCCAGAAAAAAAAAAGGCAATCCCAAGACCTCCAACAGGAAAGGAGGACTTGAAGGACGTTGTAGTCACACAGCGGAGGCAACTCTGGCTCAGGGCTGTGATCCTCAGGGCTAGACCTTGAAGGGTCTAAACATGCTTCAGGGACTCTCACGGGGGTAGGAGTCACCAAAAGGCAGCCCAGGAGCTTGGTCGGGAGGCGGCCACGCAGGGACCTCAACACAAACCCGAGGCTGTGTGTCGGAAACCGACCGTGAGTTGCATATCACTAAATGTGCCTTATTGTCCTGAGGGCTCCACGCCAGGCCCCCGAGGCTGAGCGTGCCCTCCGCCCTTCTCTTAGGAGGGCTATTTCGATGGGAACTTTGAGCAGTACTGCATCGTAGCATTTCATTTGTGAGAGTATCTTCCACTCTCCCTGTTTATCTTGTTGACTTAAATGTTTCCTTGATCTCTTCGTCCATTTAGCCAATATTAACTGAGTACCTGCGGTGCGCTCAGTGCTGAGGACCTGTCAGCAGGACACACACGGGCCTGTCCTCATGGCCTTCCCACGCAGACATGTGGGCCCTGTGCTCTCCCCACCAAGTGTTCTGCGCTCCTGTGGGGACAGCAGCTGGCTGAGCAGGATGAAACGCCCCTGCCTGGACTGCACCCTGCTTCCCACCACTGGAACTTTCTAAATGTCTGTGTGCTCTCTCACTGTGGGTCCAAACACTGGGGAGCTCCCAGCGAGAAAGTCCTGTGCTGGAGCTGCCAGGCAATGTCAGGAAGGTACATGGCCCAGGGACCCCAGCGTGGTCAGCAACTGTGGATGCTGGGCTGCTGCTGGGCTGGGGATTGGCCTGACTCAGAACAGTCAGAATTGATAACTGATTGTCCACTGGGCTGTTGTTAAACTAGCTAGTTGCCCTCTTACGCCTTAGCCCTCAACACTGAGTCACAGTTAATTCCCAGACTTGAGCGAAATAACAAATCCTGATGAAACCCTTGGTTCCGTGAACAGTGGGTGGGAAGATAAGGGGCCTTAGTCATAATGCACCACCAACTCTTCACCAGGCAGTCTCAGGCCATTGACACCGGTGGGCCATCACCTTCATGCTGTCACTCCAATCCCTGTGCTGAGTGTCACCCGGCAAAGGAGGGAGGGAGTTCCACAGACCACATGGGATAAAACAAGGCGATGTCTCAGAGGCAGATCATTGCCGGCTTACCTACACAGGTGCTTCGCTTCTCCATTCCTCTCCCTCTTATCCACCTTTACACCTCACCACCACTGTCTAGTGCACTTTCTAAAAGGGAGGAGGGAAAACATTTATTTTCTATGTCCTGTGAAGTGTTCAGAAAAAGATGAAACTTAAAATTTGCCTAAAATGAGGGTTCCGAATGTTGTCTTCCTGCTGATTACCGAAAGCATCTCCAGAGGAATGGACCTGCAGCCTTTGGCTACAGCCATTTGTGCGCGTACAGCCCCGGGTGAACAGACCACTGCCTGGCAGAAGCCTCAGGAACCCCCAGCTCAGGCAACATCATCTGATGAGTGCTGGGCGCGTGCCTAGACATATCCCCCAAATCTGTCATATTCGATGTGAGGTAATTATTTACGAGATAAGAAACGATACTTGGGAAGTCAAACTGCCTAAACAGGCATGCTGATTATTTTTCTTTATTCTCATCTATTTCTTAAAAAAAAAAAAATTCTCAAACAATTTTGAGATGCATCTACTACTAAACCCCAAACAGCTAAGGTTTTGTGGGAACAAGTATATCCAGTGTCATAACACTAATAAATGATCGAATTAACCTCTGACCAGCAAGTCTCGGGGTGATAATCCAAGCTCAAGCATCAGAGAGCTTGCCTCATGACCTGTTGAATCATAACATCTGCTGTGGGTGTCTGCTGTGAACTCCAGGGTAAGTCCGCATCACATCAGGTTCTACACCAATCCCATCCATGCCAGGAGAGAAGCAGCTGCTACGGTGCGTAACAGGGCACCGGATGATTATTATTTCAGATGAAATAGACATCTAATATACTGCTTAAACAATTGCATTCCGGCCTGGAAAATCTACCTGCTGATTTCACTGCCAGGCTAGGCGTCCTCAGAGGCAGCTGCCACTTTCCACAATAGCACTGGTGATTTCATGAAATTGCATCTCCTGATTTTATTCCCACTTAAACTTCACTTGCTCATGCCAGTGACGGGGGAGAGACAATCGTTGCCTCCTACCCCACCTTCAGCTTAGTCATCTCAAGTGATTTACTTGTATATGCGTAATCACCCTCATCTCAAAAGGAAATAAAATAGGAAATCTGGATTTTATTGTTGCAGTGTCTCCTCGCCCTTTCTGGTTTCTTTTCTTTTCAGTTGAATGTATTGCTCCTTATTCTTTTCCTCCTACTCAAAAATGTCCACGCTTATGTTCCTTTCAGAGCTTCTACTAGAAACCATACTTATTTTCCAGAGCAACATTTCTCCCTTTTTTTTTTTTTTTTTTGCCCTAAAGCCTGAGCATTTGATTAAGCCAGAAGTGGTTCCAGGATTAAAAAATGAAAGGTTTCTGGGTTTCAATCACAGGCTGTTATTCACTTTTTTTTTTTTTTTTTTGAGACAGGATCTCTCTGTCACCCAGGCTCAAGTGCAGTGGCACAGTCATGGCTCACTGCAACCTCTGCCTCCTGGGTTCGGGTGATCCTCTTGCCTCAGCCTCCCCATAGCTGGGACCAAAGGTGCATGCCACTATGCCTGGTTAATATTTTTTTAATTTTTTGTAGAGACAGTGTCTTGCCATGTTGGCCAGGCTAGTCTCGAACTCCGGGCCTCAAGGAATCCTCCCACCTCGGCCTCCTAAAGTGCTGAGATTACAGGTGTGAGTGATCTCACTCAGCCCCTAAATCTTAAGGAAATTCTGAGCTCTTGTTTTAGAGTTACTTGTTTAACTATTTGTGTTGTTTTGTTGCTGCTATAAAGAGTTTTTATAGCAATTGAAACACAAGTAACTAGAAAGAGCTAAGTTTACTAAGTCATTGGAGAGTGGCTTACTAAAGCAGAGTGTTAACTATACGAAATAGCCAATGACACTAAATAGCCATTAAAAAGTGTGGGTGTGAAAGTTGTTAAACTTTTTTTTTTTTTTTTTGAGACAGAGTCTTGCTCTGTCGCCCAGGCTGGAGTGCAGTGGTGCAATCTCGGCTCACTGCAAGCTCCGCCTCCCGGGTTCATGCCATTCTCCTGCCTCAGCCTGCCGAGTAGCTGGGACTACAGGTGCCCACCACCATGCCCAGCTAATTTTGTTTTTGTGTTTTTAGTAGAGACGGGGTTTCACCGTGTTAGCCAGGATTATCTCAATTTCTTGACCTCGTGATCCGCCCGCCTCAGCCTCCCAAAGTCCTGGGATTACAGGCATGAGCCACTGCGCCCAGCCAACATTTTAAAAATCAGAGTAGATAACGTGATCTCAGTTTTGTTGGTATGTGACTAGATACATATATATATAAATGTGCTTAAAATGCATAGAAAGGGGACTGGGGAATTGTACATTGAGCAATCTGTAGGAACAGGAACATTTCTATATCATTGGATCTATTACAAGAAGAACGTATTACTTACGGAATATATGTGTGTATATATGTATACATACATACATGCATATGCACGCAAGAGAAAACAGCAACTTCAAATTGTATTACAGTTCCACAATGTTTACATGTTATACTTCCACTATTTATATAGTGGTATTATCACTCCTAGAGACTGAAAATTGTTATTACTCTTTTTTTTTTTTTTAAACAGAATCTCACTCTGACGCCCAGGCTGGAGGGCAGTGGCACGACCTCCACCTCCTGGGTTTGAGCGATTCTCATGCCTCAGCCTCCCGTGTAGCTGGGATTTTAGGCACATGCCACCATACTCCAGTAATTTTTGTATTTTTAGTAGAGATGGGGTTTTACCATGTTGGCCAGGCTGGTCTCGAACTCCTGACTTCAGGTGATCCTCCTGCCTTGGCCTCCAAAAGTGCTGGGATTACAGGCATGAGCCACCACACCCAGCCACCTTCTTCTTCTTCTTCTTCTTCTTTTTTTTTTTTTTTTTAATAGAGATGGGGTCTCACTATGTCACTTCTGGCCTCAAGAGATCCTCCTGCCTCAGCCTCCCAAAGTGCTGGGAATACAGGCGTGAGCCACCACGCCCAGCCATTACTACTCTTCAGCTTACAGACTTCTGAGGACTTTGTCTTTCCTTTACTGCAATTGTTCTCAACTTTGGATGCACATTAGAATCACCCAAGAGGTTTCAAATCTCAATGCCCGAGGCCGTATTCTGGACCAATTTCACTCAGGATCTCTGTGGGTGAGACTGGCATCAGCCTTGTTTGAAGTTCCCTGGGTGGTTTCAGTGGGTAACCAATGTTGAGAAACACTGCCTTACTCTGTAAACTCAGGAGCAGGATCTCTGTCTGGTTGATCTTTTTGCCTTCAAAGCTGCTAAGTTAGTGATGTATATTAATATATAATATAATTAGATCTAGACTTTCCTATATTCCCAAAGAGACAACCAGGAACTGAGTAACATGTTAGAACTATCAAAAAACACGTAGATTCACAGCACCCAACAGACAGCAGTCACACTCCTGCTGGCGTCTCCTGTGGGCCAGTGAACCTCTTGGACATGCATATTTTTTGTGAACACACACACACACACACACACATGCACATGCTGAGTTCTTCCTCTGTCCCTAAGAATTTGCTGTTGGGTTTCTTGGGTCAGGTGATAACTCAGTAAAGAAAAACAGAAGCCCTCAGCCAGCTGTTCCATTAATTGATGTCAACGAGAAGATCATAAAATTAATCTCTGAGTCACCACCGAGCAGAAGGCCACCTGACAGGAGTTCCTCTTCCTCCTCATTCCTGTGTCCCAGAGTTGATGACACGATTTTGGAGACAGTTTCAAACTGTGACTGGCCTCTCCTTGGGACTCATTAAAAAGACCTCATGAAAAAGAGAGTGTTGAAAAATTGAAGTTCTTCAGAGATCTAGTCATGCCTCAGTACCTCAGCTTCTCACCCTGTCTGGGCCTTCATCACTGACACGGTTTGGATGTGTCCCCACCCACATCTCATCTTGAATCGTAGGTCTCATAATCCCCGCGTGTCGTGGGAGGACCCGGTGAGAGGTAACTGAATTATGGGGGCACGTTTTCCCCATGCTGTTCTCATGATAGTGAATAAGTCTCACAAGACCTGATGGTTTTATAACGGGCGGTTCCCCTGCACACGCTCTCTTGCCTGCTGCCATGTAAGACATGCCTTTGCTCCTCCTTCGCCTTCTGCCAGGATTGTGAGGCCCCCCCAGCCATGTGGAACTGTGAGTCCATTAAACCTCTTTTTCTTTATAAATTACCCCATCTCGGGTATTTTTTCATAGCAGTACAAAAATGGACTAATACAATCACCTACTAGATTATTTAAATTGCTTCCGTTTTTCCTATTTTTCCTCCAAAGCCAGGACAGAGTTTGGTTGGGATGCCCCACCCAGTCCTGACTCCTGGCACCCCTGCCTGCTTCTGCCTGCGTCCTCCACACAGTAAGTGATCAAGGGCGAGGCCACGGCTAGGCACCTCTGTATCCCCAGTCCCCTGCATAGGACCTGGCCTATAAAGTTTTGACAAGTGAATAATTGTTTCCTTCCTAACCCTGCTGTGATTCAGAACATAAATCAAGACTCAGAGGAGGTTCTCCATTAAAATTTCCTTGTTGAAATGGATCAAGTGAGGTGGCGTCAGGAGATTGGAGCGATAAAGTCTCCTGAATTGTCGGTCATGTGAGATAAGGCCCTTTATCTCCTGTGACCTGGTCTGCATGTGCACAATGCAACCCGTTTTCCACTTGCTTATCGGGTGAAGTCACTGAAAAAAAAATTAACTAGCAGATTCTTGTTTTTTTTTAATTTCAAAACCATGTTTGATAGATTAGAAATATTTTCCAATAGGCTGGCGCTCAGGGAGGAGAGAGACCCCCATCAAGACATTTCCTGGTAGCGTTTCTGTTTACCCTGAAAACCCACATGTGGGTTAGAAATAGTAGGTGCTGGCCGGGCGCGGTGGCTCAAGCCTGTAATCCCAGCACTTTGGGAGGCCGAGACGGGCGGATCACGAGGTCGGGAGATCGAGACCATCCTGGCTAACACGGTGACACCCCGTCTCTACTAAAAAATACACAAAACTAGCCGGGCGAGGTGGTGGGCGCCTGTAGGCCCAGCTACTCGGGAGGCTGAGGCAGGAGAATGGCGTAAACCCGGGAGGTGGAACTTGCAGTGAGCTGAGATCCGGCCACTGCACTCCAGCCT
Source organism: Colobus angolensis palliatus (assembly GCF_000951035.1). NCBI lineage: Eukaryota > Metazoa > Chordata > Mammalia > Primates > Cercopithecidae > Colobus > Colobus angolensis. Next base: position 1,132,475 of record NW_012112364.1, read on the forward strand.
GGGCGACAGAGCGAGACTCCGTCTCAAAAAAAAAAAAAAAAAAAAAAAAAAAAATAAATAGTCGGTGCTGCATTTTATCAGGCATAGAGTGTATCCTAGAAGGGAAGCTGTCTGTTAGACTCTAGGCTGGCATAGTTCAGCTTCCCTGAAGTGTGCTGATATCACACCACGAGTGTATGGAGGAGTGCAGGCTGGTTGCCGTGGTGAGCTGAGGGACCACATCCCCATCCTACAGCCCAGCCATGGGGCACTGGCACCTGGTCCCCACTCTGCACATCAAGGCAGGGTTCACAGATCTTGGCTCCCTTCTTTAGACTGTATTCCTCAGAAGAAACCTTGACTACAAAGGCTGCAGCTGTATGTGTGGGTCAATTACTCACTCAGCAAAAAATGATCAACACCGAAGCATTGAAAATTACTTCTCAAGGACTGTGAAAAGAAAAACATACTGGGTAGCATTATTTGATAGGCTTGGGAACTTTTTTTTTAATGGAAAATTTATAGAACATGCAGAGCACCTTTTCCTCAGTACCATAAAATGTTAATTTTATTCATTCTTGCAAATTAGGAAAATTATCTTAAGTCTCCATAAAATGTATTTAAAAGAGATTAAACTAGCTCCTCAATAAGAGCTGCACTCACATTTTCTCTTCTTCCTCACTCCGTCTCCTTCCCGGTCACCTGCCCATGCACGGTTCACCAATTTACCATATGAGGCTTGGTTCTCCCCACGCACTGCCTTACGTGCTCTTCAGTCTTACCACTGAATTCCTCCATCACGAGACTTCTCTTTCTCTTGTCAAGTCTAGCACACATATGCACAGGTCATGTCTCTGTATGTCTACTACAACTTCCCTAGGACAAGCCATACTCTTCTCTCACTAGAGTAACTGTACTGACCACCAAGTAGCTTTTCTGCTTCCTTCTTGCTTCCCAATAACTCTCTGTGATGCATTCTGCACACACAAGCCAGAATGATCTTTTTAAAGACAGATCTGGTGGCTCATGCCTGTAATTCTAGCCCTTTGAGAGGCTGACACAGGAGGGTCGTTTGAACTCAGGAGTTCAAGACCAGCCAGGGCAACATAGCAAGACCTCATCTCTACAAAATAAAATTTTAAAAACCCTAGCTGGGTGTGATGGCACACACCTATAGTCCCAGCTACTTGGGAGACTGAGGTGGGAAGGTTGCTTGAGCCTGGGAGAACAAAGCTGCAATGAGCTGTGATAGCACCACTGCACCCCAGCCTGGGTGGCAGAGCCAAACCTTATCTCAAAAATAAAAATAAATAAAGACAGATCATGTGACTTGCTTGCTAAGAACTCTCATTGCACTGAAAATAAAATGCAATATCCTTCTGTGGCTTTCAAGACCCTTCATGATCAATTTCTCATACTGCTGCTTCAACAGTTCACTAACTGCCTGTAATCCCAGCACTTTGGAAGGCCAAGGCAGGCAGATCACTTGAGCCCAGGACCTTGAGACCAGCCTGGGCAACATGGTGAAACCCCATCTCTACAAAAAAAATACAGAAATTAGTTGAGTGTGGTGGCATGCACCTGTAGTCCCAGCTATTCGGGAGGCTAAGGCGGGAGGATGGCTTGAGCTTCGGAAGCTGAGATTGCAGTGAGCTGAGATTGTGCCACTGCACTCCAGCCTGGGTGATAGAGTAAGGCTGTCTCAAAAAACAAAACAAAACAAAAAAAAAGGGAACTGCACATGACTGGCTCACTCTTGTCTTTCCATCTCAAATCTCCTGTCATATGCTCAGTTAGGCCTTCCTTGCCTGTCCCCTCCACCCAGGCCAGCAGCCTGAGACATTTCCTCCTCTGCATGATCCCTGCTGTATCTACTTTCTTTTACATTTCTGCCTTTTCCGATCTTTCCTATTTGATCTTTCTGGGTTTTTTTGTTTTTGTTTTTGTTTTTAAATAGCAGAGACCTGGATTTTATTGTTAACCTCTTATTCCAATTGGAGTGTTTTTACTAATATATAACTCGATATATGGTTTAACTCTATCCACATTTCTTGGGATGGCTCATATAGGTGGCCTTAGGTCCATCACGTCATTTTTACTTTTCTATTTACTATGCATCTTTATGCTTCTTTTCTCTCATTTCCTGTCTACTATTGGACTAATATGTTTTCTTTATTCTTTTATTTTCTTCTCTTACTTTTAAATTGTACATTGTTTCCATTATTTTAGAGGTTACCATTACAAGTTTTTGCCACGTGTACCTTACAAAAGTCCAGGGTTAATATATTGCTTCTCCTAGAGTTCAAGATGAGAATCTCAGAGCCCTTTAATCCTGAGCCCCATGTCATGCTGTTGCTGTTTGTTATTTAATTGCACCTTATCATTAAAACCCCCCAATAGTCTTTTGTGTGTATTTTACAGCTAATATTAATGTCACATTTCCAACAAGTCAACCAGTTTCTTTGCTCTCTCTAGTTTTTGGATTCCCACTCATTCCTCCTGGGTTCAATTTTCTTCTTACTAAAAAACTTCCTTCAGTAGTTCTTCTGGTGAGGTTTTGTGAGGGGTGACCTCTCTTGGTGTCTATGTTTAAAGACATTTTTATTACACCTTATACCTTAGGGAGAATTCACAGGTAAGGAATTCTGGTTTGTGGCTATTTTCTCTCAGCAGTTTGAAGATACCATTTAGGTCACTGAAGGCATCTATTATTGCAGGGAAGTCTTTTGTAAGTTGAAGTATTATTGGTTTTTGTTTGTTTGTTTGTTTTGAGATGAAGTTTCGCTCTTATTGCCCAAGCTGGAGTGCAATGGTAAGATCTCGGCTCACCGCAACTGCTACCTCCTGGGTTCAAGTGATTCTCCTGCCTCAGCCTCCGGAGTAGCTGGGATAACAGGCATGTGCCACCATGCCCAGCTAATTTTGCATTTTTAGCAGAGACGGAGTTTTACCATGTTGGTCAGGCTGGTCTCGAACTCCTGACCTCAGGTGATCCACCCTCCTCGGGCTCCCAAAGTGCTGGGATTACAGCCATGAGCTACTGCGCCCGGCCCAGTATTATTGGTTTTTAGATTCCTATCTTTCTAGCGGTGTTGGAGATTGTCTCTATGCTTTTGATGTTCTGCTATTGTACTCTACTGTGTACTTATGTCTCTTTGGCTTAAGACTTGGTGTGCTCTTTCAATTTAAATGCTCATCTGTTCTCTGTTTTTCTTTTTATTACCATGACCATGTCCTACATTCAAAAGACTGCATGAAGTGTATATATGTAGATTTCAGGGTAATAAAATAAGCACGTGTGTATTCACCAACCAGCTTAAGAAACGGACTTTACCAGCATCTTAGAAGCCCATGTGTGTTCTCCTCTGAGCACAGGCCTGTCCTCCTCCAAGAGGTAGCTGCATACTGAATCTTATATCAATCATTTTTTGGGTTTTTTGAAGAGTATTTCATAATCGCATGCATTTCTACACAACATGTTGTTCAATTTTGCTTTTTTTTTCTACTTTATACTACTAGAATCATACACTGGTCTATATTTCTAGATTACATTTTTCATTCAATATTATCCCTTTGAGATATATCCATGTCGATACAAGCAACTGTAGTTTATTGATTTTTATATATTTACATTTTTTTGAGATAGTGTCTCACTCTGTTGCACAGGCTGGCATGCAGTGATGCAGTCATAGCTTACTGCAGCCTCAAACTCCTGGACTCAAGCAATCCTCCCACCCTAGGCTCCCAAGTAGCTGGGACTATTGCACACACCACCATGTCGGTCTATTTTTTTAATTTTTTTTTAAATTTTTAGTAGAGATGTGGTTTTGCTATGTTGCCTAGGTTAGTTTCAAACTCCTAAGCTCAAACGATCCTCCTGCCTTGGCCTCCCAGAGTGTTGGGATTACAGGCATGAGCCACTGCGCCCAGCCTGTACTTAATTTATTTTTGACTATTGTATAGTACTCCCATTATATAAATATACCAGAAAAATAATATTTGTGGAGTGAACGGATAAGCGAACACATCCATCATCACACAAAGCCCCATTTCTGACAACAGAATTTTGCTCTGGGCATAAACATTTGTTCTGTCTTCCAGTCGTTGCCCCTGACACATCTCCTCCATCACATCCCAACACTGTTCTTCAACTGAAGGCTGGCCCTGCCCCTCTCCACTGTACTAAATCCCGGGGTTTATTTCATTCTAAGTCTAAGTTACCCTTTTTTGGGACATCTTCTGTGGTTAATCAGTCAATCAGTCAATAACTTTTGGAGGCAGAACAGACTTTAAAGGGCATGTAACTAGATGCCCATCTACTATGATGTCCTCTGGCAGATGGACGGCCAGATGTGTGAGCACAGCTAGTGTGGAGGAACCCACTGCTTCGTGAGAACACCCATTCCACGGGCCATTGTTACTTTCAAAGTTCTTTCTCTTGAGCTGAAACTCATTCCCTGTAACTCTCACCCATGAATTGTTCGGCATTCCGGAGAGACACACAAGAAACCTAGCTCCCTTTCCCCATCATCCCCACCAGTGCCTGCAGAGCATTTGCAGGTCCTCTTTGCCCCACTTATCACCCACCCCCAACACCCTCACCACAGGTTCTTCGTTTTTCAAAGTTGACCATTCTCAATTTCTTGTATCATTTCTTGTTTAATATGATGTCTAGGTTCTTTTTGTAGACTGGCCACTATCCTCTGCTGTCCCTTCTCTTTGTCAACATGATGCATGAAATGATCTCAGACAATGATTCCCTGCCCCAATGGTGTCTCACTACTTTCAGCATGAATATTCTGTATTGGTGTCTTGGTGCTTCTTGGTGCGGTAGGATGTGTTAGATGTGAACATATGCAAGAAACATTAAACATCAAGTAACCACTCTACAACCACACTTTGAACATCCTATCCTGGGCATATACATATGCGGAAGGAACAAACATTTTTAAAAATCACAAGGGTTCTATGCTGAGTTGCTACGATGAAGTTCAGGTTTCTTGTTCTAGATAAATTTGCATAAAAAATTGATTGATTTATTGATTTCTGTTTATCAATGTGTCCATCTCATTTCCTCACCAGAATTGCAGGTTCATAATAGATTGGGACTGTAGTTAACCAAACATTCGATGTTTTTCTCTCTAGTACAGCCCCTTATACCCTGTCAGCGAGAAAAGTGTCTATTAACATTGATAAAAAATATTTTAGTGTCTCAATGTGAGAGCAATCTGACCATGAAATCTGTCACCCCATTTATCACTAGTTGCTAATAACAGCAGCTAACGATTATTTAAACTCCTACTGCATTAATTTATCATAATAAAATATAGTAGCTCTAAAAGCACACTTCATCTCCAGAGCTAGCCATGGGTGTCATTTGGACGTAGACATCATTAAAGGGAGAGGAAATATTTTAGACTAGGGGCAGTGTTCTCAGATCTAACTAGGTACTCTGAAAATTAATTAAACATTGGGGACCCTTGACAAAGTCAAATGATCAACTGAAGAACCACCTGATATTAAAGAGCAGCTCAATTAATTTATATTCTTGTCAAAAACATATTCAGACAATCTTGAAAAAAGGAACATTTTCAAATATAAAGATCTATTTAAAAGCTATGATAAGGAAGCCCCTTTTAGCCAAATTATATTAAATCAACTGGGCGCGGTGGATCACGCCTGTAATCCCAGCACTTTGGGAGGCCGAGGTGGATGGATCATCTGAGGTCAGGAGCTCAAGACCAGCCTGACCAACATAGTGAAAGCCCATCTCTACTAAAAATACAAAAAATTAGCCAGGTATGCATGCTGGTGTGCGCCTATAATCCCAGCTACTTGGGAGGTTGAGGCAGGAGAATCACTTGAACCCGGCAGGTGAAGGTTGCAGTGAGCTGAGATCATGCCACTGCACCCCAGCCTGGGTGACAGAGTAAGACTTTGCCTTGAATAAAAGCTTAAAAATAAAATTGAAACATAAATAAAATGGATGCAGGAGTCTGAGGCGTGAGAATCACTTGAACCCTGCAGGTGAAGGTTGCAGTGAGCCAAGATCGTTTCACTGCTCTGAAGCTTGAGCAACAGAGTGAGACTCTGTCTCAAAAAAGAAAAAAAAGGAAAAGAAGAG
>NW_012112364.1:1138627-1143956 GCF_000951035.1 Colobus angolensis palliatus
AAAAAAAAAAAAAAAAAAAAAAAAAGATGCTAAGTCATATGGAAAAGGTGTGTTGTCTCCTATTTCACACTAGATTTAAAAAATCCAATTGGATAACAGATCTAACTGTGAAAGGCAATATAATAAAGCTCTTAGAGGGAAGCCTCTTAATGATCTTGAAGGAGGCAAAGATTTCTTAAATAGGGAACAAAAAAACACTAATAATAAAGAAAAATAATGAATTAGACTACACTGAAATAAATAATTATGTTCGCCAAAAAGCACTATTAACAGAGTAAAAAGAGAACCTACATATTGGAAGAAGATTTTGCAACATATGATCAACAAGTATTTATGTTCTGAATCTAAAAGGAACTCCAAATTGATAAGAAAAAGAATATTCTAGAAAAAAATAACAAAAGACTTGAACAGAAACTTCACAAAAGAGGACATCCAAATGACCAATAAACATAAAAAAATTAACTTGGGCAACACATCAAGACACTATCTGTACAAAAAAAATATGAACAAAAGTAGCCCAGCATGGTGGCATGTGCCTGTATTCCCAGCTACTTGGAAGGCTGAGGTGGGAGGATCCCTTCAGCCCAGGAGGTCAAGACTACACTGAGCCATGATCACACCACTGCACTGTAGCCTGGAAGACAGAGTGAGACTATGTCTCCAAAAGAAAAAAAAAAAAGGTAACAATTGTTCAACTTTGGCCTGATGTGGTAGCTCACACCTGTAATCCCAACATTTTGGGAGGCCAAGGTGGGAAGACTGCTTGAGGCCATGAGTGCGGGACCACCCTGGGCAACATAGGGAGAACTATTCAGTTTCTACAAAAGAACTTTTTTTAATTAGCCAGGCATGGTGGCATGCACCTGTGGTCCCAGCTACCTGGGAGGCTGAGGTGGGAGGATCCCTTGAGCCCAGGAGGTCAAGGCTGCAGTATGCCATGATACCACCACTACACTTTGGCTTGGGTGACAGAGTGAGACCCAACCTTAAAGTATATGTATTTATATGTATATACATATATACATACAGATATATACACACATATACATATATATGAATAATTGCTCAACTTTTTTAGTCACCAAGGAAATGCAAACTACAATGATCATATCACGCCAAAACAGCCAAAAGGAAAAACACCAAATATTGTGAGGATGCAGAACTACAAGAATACTCACAATACTTCCGGCAGGGTGTACATTTGCAAAACCATTTTAAAAAACTGAACATAAACTGAATCAAAGCTGAACATATGCATACTCTGCAATCCAGAAATTCCATCACTAGGTAAAGACTCAACAAAAATGCATACTTACTACATTCAGTGCAATAACAGTCAAAATTCCAGAGAGTTATTTTATAAATATCAACAAACTGATTCTAAGTTTATATGGAGAGGCAAAAGCCCCAAAATAGCCAACATGATATTGAAGGAGAAGAACAAAGTCAGAGGTCTGACACTACTTGACTTCAAGACTGAATAAAGCTATGGTAATCAGGATAGTGTAGTACTGGGCGAAGAACAGGCATAGATCAATGGAACAGAATAGAGAGCCTAGAAATACGTTCACATAAATACAGTGAACTGATCTTTGACAAAGAAATAAAGGAAAGACAACAGAGCGAAGATAGTCTTTTCAACAAACAGTGCTGGAACAACTGGACATCCACATGCAGAAAAATGAATCTAGACACAGACCTTAAGCCATTCACGAAAACTAACTCAAAATAGATCATATACCCAAAATGTAAAGTGCAAAGCTATGAAACTCCTAGAAGATAATATAGAAGAAAATGTAGATGACCTTGGGTTTGGCAATGACTTTTTAGATATAACACCAAAGACAAAACCTATGAAGGAAATACTTGATAAGCCCAACTTCGTTAAAATTAAAAACTTCTGCTCTGTGAAAGACAACATCAAAAGAATAAGAAGACAAGCCACAGACTGAGAGAAAATAACTAAAAAACACATTTCTCGTTAAGGATTGGCATCCAAAATATACAAAGAAAGTTTAAAACTCAACAATAAGAAGACAAACGGGGGCAGGCGCAGTGGCTCATGCCTGTAATCCCAGCGCTTTGGGAAACTGAGGCAGGCAGATCACTTGAGTCCAGGAGTTTGAGACCAGCCTGGCCAACATGGCGAAACCCTGTCTCTACTAAAAATACAAAAATTAAGATTGGGCACGGTGGTTCATTCCTGTAATCCTAGCACTTTGGGAGGCTGAGGTGGGCAGATTGCCTGAGCTCAGGAGTTCAAGACTAGCCTGGGCAACACTGTGAAACCCCGTCTCTCCTAAAATACAAAAGAAATTAGCCAGGTGTGGTGGTGGGCACCTGTAGTACCAGCTACTCAGGAGGCTGAGGCAGGAGAATTGCTTAAACCAGGAAGGCAGAGGTTGCAGTGAGCTGAGATCGCGCCATTGTACTCCAGCCTGGGCAACAGAGCGAGACTCTGTCTCTACAAAAAAAAAAAAAAATTAACTGGGCGTGGTGGTGTGTGCCTGTGATCCCAGCTACTTGGAAGGAAGGCTGAGGCACGAAAATCACACGAACCTGGGAGGCAGAGGTTGCAGTGAGCTGAGATCGCGCCATTGTACTCCAGCCTGGGCAACAGAGCGAGACTCTGTCTCTACAAAAAAAAAAAAAAATTAACTGGGCGTGGTGGTGTGTGCCTGTGATCCCAGCTACTTGGAAGGAAGGCTGAGGCACGAAAATCACACGAACCTGGGAGGCAGAGGTTGCAGTGAGCCGAGATGGCACCACTGCACTCCAGACTGAGCGATACAGCAAGACTGTCTCAAAACAAACAAACAAAACCAAAAAACTACGTGCAGATATTTACAGCAGCAGCTTTATTTATAATTTCCAAAACCTGGAAGCAACCAAAATTTCCTTCAGTCAATGGATGAATAAGCAAACTGTGGTATATTCAGATAATAAAATATTCAGCAGTCAAAATACATGAACTATCAAGCCACAAAAAGACATCAGGGAATCTTAAATGCATATTAGTAGGAGCCAATCTGAAAAGGCTACATACTGTATGATTCCAACTATATGATGTTCCAGAAAAGGGAAAACTATGGAAACAGTAAAAAGATTAGTAGTTGCCAGGAGTTACAGGAAGAGGAAGGGATGCATAGGCAGAACACAAAAGATTTTTAAGGCAATGAAACAATTCTGAAGGATTCTATAATAGAAGATACAAGCCATCACACGTTTGTCAAAACCCATAGAATGTACAATGCCAAGACTGAATCATAATGTCAACTGTGGACTTCGAGTGATAATCACATGCAAATGTAGGCTCGTCAGTTGCAACACACGCGCCCGCCCTGTGCAGGATGCTGCTAGTGGGGGAGGCTGTGGCTGTGTGAGTGCAGGCAGCACGTGGGAACTCTGTATTTTCTGCTCAATTTTGCTGTGAACCTAAAACTGCTCTGAAAAAATGTATATTAAAAAAAAAATTTTTTTTGACCAGATGTGGTGGCTCATGCCTGTAATCCTAACACTTTGGGAGGCTGAGGCAGAAGGATAATTTGAGGCCAGGAGTTTGAGGTTACAGTGAGCTATGATTGTGCCACTGCATTTCAGCCTGGGTGACAGCGTAGACCCTGTCTCAAAAAATAATAATAATAATAACAAATAAAAAATTTTAAAAAGGCATGAGTAGATGAGACTGTAAAGATTTATTTGTTTTAATCACCAAGGATACACGGTATCTTTATGGCAAGATTAATTTGAAGAGTCGTCCTAACTTGGTGTTATTCTCATGTAAACCTCCAAAACGACACTATAAAATGCAGCTTTCTGTGGGTGATAAATGGGAAAAGATAGAACCTGTCATCCATCTTCTGTTAACAATTAACAATAAATGATAAAAGCAACAACTGGAAGTGAAAAAGTGGAAGATAAATTTTGTCAAGGAAAATCTTGGGTGCAATGGCTGATTTGACAGTTGGAACTATTGCCAAGTGATCTTGCAATTCAGTTCTCATTCATTTCAACATTTCCTTCCATTTCGTGTGTGTTTTTTTCTCTCTGCAGGATGTTTAAAAGTGTTCCAATGGTGACAAAGAGTTCTTTACCCATTTGAAACAGAATGCCACTTGAGCCACTTTGAGACTTCACCCCATTGTCATTTCCATCTGTCTTCACTGCCTCAGGAAAGACAAGCACGATTCCGGGACAAAGCCCAGGCTCAGCCAGCTCTAAAGAGGAACCCATAGAAAGCAGAGGCAGCCAGAGTGTCTCGGCTTGGTGCTGCTGAAGCCTGGGCCCTTAAAAGCTTCTAGCAGATTCTGTTTATAGATAAACTATGATAGTCAGAATCACGCATGTTGTATATTTACAATGGAGAGGAGATTTGGGGAATACAAAAGGCCTTTCAGAGAAGTTGGGATGTGGTAAGAATGGGTTATCCTTCCTCCCTAGGCTAGGGCAGGAGATCCCAGCTGGCTGGAAGTAGGGAGGAGTGCCACAGGCCATGCCTAAGGGGAGGTGGGTGGACCGTACTGGATCGGAGGAGAGGTGGGAGATGGCTGAGGCAGCCCTTCAGGAAGATGGCATTCCCCAGCCTGGCTGGAAGCTCAGAGGCCTGTTGGACCAGGCTGCCCACAATGATGGTCTCAACAGTGATCACCGTGGGCCCGTCACTGGTGACCAGAGAACCCTACCCCTCAACTTTTACCTCCCCCACCTGTTGGAAAAACAACACAGTGCCTGGCACGTGGTAGATATTCATTGAAAAAGTTTTTGAGTGAATGAAGAGAAAGAAACAGTGTGTAACATTGTGTGACTTTTTATACCAGACACTTTTCTACTAGAGAACCTTAAGCTTCTTTCTCTCATTTGGTACATAAACACAAAATATCTCCTAATAGGGCAGGGTTCAGTGGCTCACATCTATAATCCCAGCTGACTCACGTCTATAATCTCTGCACTTTGGGAGGCCAAGGCAAGTGGGTCGCTTGAGCTCACGAGTTCGAGACCAGCCTGGGCAGCAGGGCGAAATCCTATCTCCACAAAAAAATACAAAAATTAGCTAGGCACCGTGGCACGCACCTGTAGTTCCAGCTACTTGGGAGGCTGGGTTAGGAGGATGGCTTGAGCCCCGGAGATGGAGGCTGTGGTGAGCAAAGATCATGACACCGCATTCCAGCGTGCATAACAGAGTGAAACCTTGTCTCAATAAATAAATAAATAAATCCTAATAAATGGAAAGTGGTCCACTTACTCGTTTTCAAATCTTGGACTTTGGCAGAAGTGGTCTTCTAAGTGACTCTGATCCTTCCCTGATAACTAATGTTTTTTTTTTTTTTTT
>NW_012112364.1:1144280-1162803 GCF_000951035.1 Colobus angolensis palliatus
CACCGTGTTAGCCAGGATGGTCTCGATCTCCTGACCTCGTGATCCGCCCGTCTCGGCCTCCCAAAGTGCTGGGATTACAGGTTTGAGCCACCGCGCCCGGCCTAACTCATGTTATATATAAGCAGGCAGATACGGTTTTAAAACAAAATTAAAAAAGTATTTTCTTCCTACTCAAAGAGAAAAATGTATTCGACCTTACTTCTCTGAGCTCTGGTTCATAAAGTCAAATGAGCTTCTAGCTGTCTGGCCAAGAAAGGAGAGTGGGGCCGAGAAGCAGGCCCCCCATTTATAGGAAAGTTCAGCTTGAACTACCTACAAGCAGCCCAAGCTTGTTCTCAGGACCCTGCGGCTGATGCCTCAGAGGTCCTGCCAGCTCCAGGGCTGAGGAGCTGTTAGTAGGTGGTTAAGGAAGGTTACAGCACCATTAACAAGTTGAAGGGGGAAAGAAACACATCATGAATTGGCTCTGACCCAGTGTCCCAGTGACTTCCATCCACTCTTCTTTCCTTGTCACAGCCTTGCCTGCTTCTCTGTCCTCCAGGACTATGTAGTCATCTAAAGCCATTAGTAGGGCACCTGCCACACCCAGATTGCTGCCGGTGTCATCAGAAAGAAACGCCATCAGCTCTGCCCATGTGTTTGTTCCCTCTCTGTGCTTGGAGGGCTTGGGATTCATTCCCTGACACAAAGGTCCCAGCCTGGCTGAAGGAACTGGGGCTTGGAACTGATATAGGAGTGCTAGGAAGAGAAGAGTGTGGTATGGAAGTGGGGAAAGGAAGTGCTGGGTAGAAGAGGGCATGGTCCCTGGCTAAGGCTCCACCCCTACGGACCCAGGTGAGGACAGGCATTTCCTGCCCAAACGTTGCATTTCCCAACACCACCTTGGCCTGCCATGCCCCCATCCTGTGTCTATAAAAACCCCCAAGACCTTAACAGGCAGACATTGCAGACGCAGGAATTGGAGAGGTGCACCTCAGGGGAGGAACACAGGCGGCTGGAACACACAGGCGGCTGGATGTTGAGAGGAATGCACTGACAGACACTGGCAGACAGGACCGGCCTGACAGGACTGGCAGAAGCAGAAGGATGAGGAGTTTGGCTGGGGCAGTCAGAGGAGAGCCCAGGCCTTTAAGCGGCCTGACTCCATGGGAAAATCTCTCCACTCTGCCTCCTTCTGACTTCCCCCGACCTACCTCCACTCAAAACCTTGCACTCATTCTCCAAGCCCAGGCGTAATCCCATTCTTCCAGTACACCAAGGCTAGAACCTGGGATACAGAAAGCGCTCTGTCCTTGTGACAATATAGAGGATCTAATTGAGTTGGTTAACACAAGCTGACTATGGACAGCAAAACTGGAAGAGCACCCTGTAACACACGCCCACTGGGGCTTCAGGAGCTGTAAACATTCCCCCAGACGCTGCTGTGGGGTGGGAGTCGCCACGCCTGCCTGGCCCTCTGTATCCTTCCCCTAGAGGTTGGAGCAGCGGGGCAGTGGAGAAGGGAGCCACTCCCCTGTCACACGCCCCGCGAGGAGGACCAAGGAAGTTTTCCCATTTGGGTTCTAGATGTTTGTCCTGGAGGCATCGTTAATGCACTTGCTCTTTAAGAGACCTCTGCTTCCCACTGGGCAGAAAATGGGTGGGTTATATCCTGCTGCACCGGCTCCCGAACACCACCTGGCACCCAGGCAAGTGCCTCTCAGTGCGCTTTACTTCAGACCATTCACAGGGTGGCACTAGTCACAGCTTGCCTATCCCACAGTAGGAGAGTGATGGCAGCAGGCAGCCTAGCGAGCCTTCACTTCAGGGCGAAAAGTGTGGGCAGTGGTCCTAGTGGTCCTCTTCAGCTCTCTGCCCAGCCAAGCAGTCAACACACACCTCCCCAGCAGTCAGGAATTCCTTCTGGAAGGTCTCTGGGCTGCGGAAGACGGAGCATGTTCACTGAGAAATTGCAGGGCTTCTTCTGAGGCAAATCCTAAGCTTTCAAGAATGGTAGCGCCTTTCTGGTTAGAGACGGCTAGTTGTTGCACAATGCCCGTTCTCCTACGTGTTGTTAGTGACAGAACCCCAATATTTCAAGGGCGGCAATATGTCCAGAGAGAAAACTGCATTCCCCAGCTTCTCTTGCAGCTACATATGGCCATGTGCCTAATGAGATACAAATGCAAGCATTGGGTAGTACTTGTATAAAGCTTAATGAAAGATAGGTCATTAGGACCACTCCTGCCTGCTTTCTGGAACTTCTGGTACTCCAGCAGCCATCCTGGACCACGATGGGGAGTGGTCACACAGTATAGCTAGCAGGGCAGAAAGAGAACAGGTTCCTGGGTCTCAGGCAACAGCCACTCTTCCAGCCCAGTAGCCTACCTGGATTTTTTTTTTTTTTTAGATCAATAGACTTACCGTTTTTGAGCAGTTTTATGTTTACAAAGTAAGTGAGCAGAAAGTACAGAGTGCTTCAATGCTGAGGACGCCGCCTTGCTAAGTCATGTTTGCCCGAAGCCTGCATTCCCAGTCTCAATGTGAGCGAGTCCCCAGCAGACGGGAACCAGCAGAGAGGCCCCCAGAGAGGTGGAAAGGCGGCTGGTTCTGTCTCACTCTGATTGACTGTGTGCGCCTGCAGCAATGTTCCTCGAAGCCTGTTCTGGAGACCATCTGCATCAAAACCTCCTGCAGTGGCTGCTTTAAAGTTCAACTAGTGCATCAGAATGTTGGGGTTGGAGCCCATGGATACAGACTGAGAATTTCTAGAAACTGCCAGTGCTGAAAACTCCAAATAATTTTTTTCTTCCAGACGTTAATGAAAATGCAGAGGCAACCAGCTTCATGACTTAAGAGTCAAACCACTCAAATAATGCTTTGAGCATCGATGGCTCCAGAGCCCCCCAATTTCAGTGGTCCCTCTATCAGCTGAACTCGTCTGGCCACATTTGGCTCATATGGCTGAAAAAGAACAACTATTTCCTGTCCCTTACAATTTCCGTTCCTCATCTTTTCATCCAGGGCAACTTTCTTCTCACTGACGTCTCCGAATAGAAGTTGTATCTGCTCTGCCTTCTGAGAGTGGCTTATCTAATAAGTTTGTTCTCCCTTTGTGAAGGACACCCCAATCCCTGCTAATGCTGATGCCTGGAGCAAACCAAGAGGAGGGCATTTCAAAGGGCCTGTTTGTACATAATTACAGACTGGGGGCCGATGAAAGACTCAGTCAAATCCTTTTTAATCCCTGTGATGACAGAGAGAGAGAGAGAGAGAGAGAGAAAGAGAGATAGAGAGATAGAAACAGAGAGAGGGAGAGGCTTTCATACAAACCAAAATGACACAGACAAAATTCTTTCCCCGATCTGCTCACAGGCCACCCTATGTGGGGTTCAGCTCAAGAACCAAAAGGATGAGGAAGGGTGGAACGGGAATCTGTCAATACCAATGTAGTATATTGCATATATTGATATATTCACAGCCTTCTCCCAATATGGGTGGGAGGTGCCAGGAGATGAGGAAGGTAGGAGAGCCCACATGTGTACACACACACACACACACACACACACACACTCACTCAATACCGCCTTTAGGGCTCCCACTTCTGTGGCATGCTGATGGCCTTAGAATTGGTGAGCTGTCTGTATTGCCCTTCAGCATGATTTTCAACTCTACAGGCAAAAATCTTTTCTCTTCTAAAATTCACAGACTTCACTGCAACCAGATGTGACTTAGCAAGGAGGAGTCCTCAGCACTAATTACAATCCATTTTTATTTTTCACTATGTTTATGGTACATTTTGTGCACTGCCTTTTCTTACGTGTTTTTTCCTTTTTTTCCCCCAGTTATTACGAACACCATTGAAATTCTTCTTTTGTGAGACTAAATAGCCAAAAGAGGAAATTATACTTCACAAATAGAACTAAGGCATGTGATGTTCCTCTCAGGAAGAAAGACAGCTATATAAGAAATTTCCACCTAGTTTTCTTCTTAAAAAAAAAAAAGAACTGCTGCTATTTTTTCCCTCAGAGATTAATATTTCTAAAAGCTTTATATTGGAGGTTCTTTTAAAGAATGCATCATTCAGCTGGGCACACTGGCTCACACCTGTTATCCCAGCAATTTGGGAGACCTAAGCGGGTGGATCACTTGAGGTCAGGAGTTCAAGACGAACCTGGCCAACCGGGTGAAACCCTGTCTCTTCTAAAAATACAAAACAAAGCAAAAATTAGCCAGAAATGGTGGCAGGCACCTGTAATCCCAGCTATTCAGAAGACTGAGGCAGGAGAATCCCCTGAACCAGGGAGGTGGAGGTTGCAATGAGTCGAGATTACACCACTGCACACTCCAGCCTGAGCGACACAGTGAGACTCCATCTTGGGGGGGGCGGGGGGAAAGATAAGCATAGTCTTAGGTCCATAATAAGTGTCCAGAGTTTTGGAGAAAGCTTATGCAAACCAACTTCCTAAAGCTAAACCTTATCGACCACCCCCGCAGAAGTTTAGTGAATCCAAACCGCTGTGATGACTATTCCCATATTCACTATGATTTGCCACCCTACGTTCTTTTAACATACATAGCAATAAATCCAACGGAAACTCCCAAACACTTCTCTATTACAAAAGAAAGCCGCACACAGCAGAACTTTTTTCTCAGTTTAAAACTTTTTAAAATTCAATTAAATGGAGACAATTCATGAAAGAAAAAAAAAAACAGTTTATAATTTAAAAAATCAGTGTCAAGTGGTGTGAACAATTAATATCGAATACAAAGTGACATCTGGACTAACACATGGAAGTTTCTCATTCAAAAACTCTTCCCCAAACAAGAAACAGCCCAAGAGCAAGATAAAGCAATAAGTGTCTCCACATGCCAGACACATCGATCATGCTGCTGCTGGAGAACTGCTCAGCTTCTCTTCTCAGTCTAAAAATTTTTATTTTAAATACATCTTTTAAAAAGCCTTTAGGGGAAAAAAGGGGCTGTTTCTCAAGTCCGTGTTTCATTTCAAACTGCTGTTTAGAAGGATAAAGACAGGCTGAGTTAGCCATGCACTGATAGCAAGGCTGCTGGCATGGACGCGGGCCTGTGGTCCACCTTTTGTGTCTGTCTGTAGTCAGATTGGCAGCCTCCTGTTTTACTGTTTCTGTGTTGTGATGATTAATGTTATGAGTCAACTCGGCTAGGCTATGGTGCCAGTTGTTTGGTCAAATGCTAATCTAGAGGTGGCTGTGAAGGTATTTTTTTAGGGGTGATTAACATTTTAAGTCAGCAGACAACTGGGCACAGTGGCTCATGCCTGTAATCCCAGCACTTTGGGAGGCCGAGGCAGGAGGATCACTTGAGGTCAGCGGTTCAAGACCAGCTTAAACAACATAGTGAAACCCCATCTCTACAAAAAATGCAAAAATTAGCTGGGTGTGGTGGGCCATCCCTGTAGTAATGGCTTGAGCTGGGAGGCGGAGGTTGCGGTGAGCTTAAATTGAGCCACTGCACTCCAGCCTGAGTGACAGAGCGAGACTCTGTCTCAAAAACAACAACAGCAACAACATTTGAGTGAGAGGACTCTGAGTAAAGCAGGTGACTTCAGTAACAGGGGTGGGCCTCATCCAATCAGCTGACAGCCTTAAGAGCAAAACCGAGTTTCCTGAAAGAAGAAGGAATTCTCCTCAAGAATGCAATATGGAAGGCTGGGCGGGGTGGCTCACACCTGTAATCCCAGCACTTTGGGAGGCCAAGGAGTGAGGATCACTTGAGGTCAGCAGTTCAAGACCAGCCTAGCCAATGTGGTGAAACCTCAACTCTAATAAAAATACAAAAATTAGTTGGGTGTAGTGGTACATGCCTGTAATCCCAGCTACTCAGGAGGCTGAGGCAGGAGAATCTCTTGAACCTGGGAAGTGGAGGTGGCAGTGAGCGGAGATCATGCCACTGCACTCCAGCCTGGGTGACAGAGTGAGACTCCATCTCAGAAAAAAAAAAAAAAAAAAAAGACTGCAACATGGAAACCTGTCTAAATTTTCAGCTTTCTATCTCAAGATTGCAACATCATCAACTCTTATCTGAATCTCCATCTTTTTATCTCACTCTCAATATATCTATTGATTGAAAATAGATTGATAGATCTCTTATTGGTTCTGCTTCTTTGGAGAACCCTGACTGATACATTTGTTTGTGTCATGTTTAAAAAGATCTTCACCATTCTGAGATTAGTAAAACAATTTTCTCTCACAATTTCCTTTCACATTTTCATGTTTTCATTTTTATATTGTTTAATATTTTATCCATTTGTGTTTTATTTTGGCGTAACATGTCATTAAGAATATAATTTTATTTTCTCCCAGATAGGGAAATGCCATTTTGATTTGTACGTCTGGCATAACTATAAAGTAAAAAGACTGTTTTTATTACAGTTTGTAGGCTGGTTCAGAGAACAATTATGAAAGAAGAGTTTCAAAAACACTTTGAAGAATACTATCAGCTTTAAGAAAAGTGGATTACTTCACAGGAAGTACTTTGAAGAACAAAATTCACTCGGATATAGAAGTCTTGAAGTGTTTGCATACGAAAAGAAAAGCAGTAACTTAAGAAGATGCTTCATGTGGAACTATATTGCTGAAATTAAGCTAAGGAGCTCCTGCGCAGGCATTAATCAGTGGCCAAGGAAGCTCTTTTGCCCCCTCAGCCCTTAATACATTGTGTCTTGTAATTTTGGTTTTGCACCAAAGCAGTGACACACTGACTCAAACCAGTGGGAAACTGCATACATGAAATTTCACTCTGCCCTTTATTAAATCCACACAGTGAAAGCCCTTTGGCAAAAGGCAAAATGGCACTACTCCAATGGGAAGATGGTCTATTGAGTCAGTGTCTTCAAGATGCTGATTCAAGAGGTTTGACTCTTCCTTCTGTAAACTTAGTTTGTTCACGAAGCTATTCGAACATTATGAATGTTTTAGCAGTTTGGAACTAGTTTCCTAACAGAGTAAAAAGAGGAACCAAATCCTATATCCCCCTCCCCCTCAAAAAAAATACTATTTACAGAGTTTATAATTCAAAGTCAAATTTTAGCCTCAACAGACACATTTTTCTCACGAAACTATTTGACATTGTCAAATGAATACACATTCCAGAAAAGAAAAAGGAACTCAGATCAAGCACTGAATGTAATACATTTGACATAACCACCAGGCACACACACAGGAGTGAGCACATCCAGTTTCCAGTTGTTTACGCCATAGCATGGTCATTGCAGCCCGTCTCATCCTTGACAGTAGCTTCTTTTCTAATTAACATTTTACAAAAGTAATCGGTTTTTGGAAGAAAAGCCATAGAAATGCACATAAGCACAAGGAAGGAAGTAACACCATAATCTTCCCACCCCGGGATGCACACTATGGGCGTGTTCAGCTGCGTCCTCTTTCTCTCCTGCTCTGCACATTGATTATTTAAACAGAAGCATGGTCTCCATACTGTTTCTCACCTGCTTTTTCTAGTTAGCCACAGATGAAAAACATTTTCCTACATTACAAAATAGTCTTGTATACCAACATTTTAAAAGCTTCAGTACTAAATTCTTTTTTTTGTATATGTATAACAGCATGCCTAGCTCTATTAGGAAATAAAATTTTGTCACATAAAGGAAAAACACCAACCCGATTCAATGTGAAGTCAGTCAAAACTACTGGATTGGCCAGGCGTGGTGGCTCACGCTTGTAATCCCAGCATTTTGGGAGATAGAAGTGGGAAGACTGCTTTAGTCCAGGTGTTTGAGACCAACCTGGGCAACATAATGAGATCCCATCTCTAAAAATAAAAAAAATAAAAGGCACCCAGGCTGGAATGCAGTGACGCAATCTCAGCTCACTGCAACCTCTGCCTCCTGGGTACAAGCACTTCTCCTGCCTCAGCCTCCCGAGGAGCTGGGATTACAGGTGTGTGCTGCCACACCCAACTGATTTTTATATTTTTAGTAGAGACAAGGTTTTGCCACGTTGCCCAGGCTGGTCTCGAACTCCTGACCTCAGGTGATCCACTCGCCTCAGCCTCCCAAAGTGTTAGGATTACAAGAGTGAGCCACTGCACCTGGCCGTCTACAAAAAAATTTTAAAAATTAGCTGGGTGCCATGACTCATGTCTGTAGCCCCTGCTACTCAGGAGGCTGAGGCAAGAGGATCACTTGAGCCCAGAAGTTCCAGGCTACAGTGAGCTGTGATCTTGCCACTGCACTTCAGCCTGGGTGACAGAGTGAGACCCTGTCTCTTAAAAAAATAAAAAACAATTTTTTAATTAAAATAAAGCTATTGGGTTCCTCTTGCCCCTGTTGAAATGTAGGGTGCGAGACACTTGTTCTAGGATCAATGCCCAGTCCTGAGCTTCCGGAAGGTGCTGGTGACTGTTGACGCTTGCCTTTTCTGCTTACACTCAGGTAACTCCTTCTTTCTAGAGACCAGCTTTCTCCAGGCCGTGAGTCTGGAGCTCCAAGAAATTGCTCTCAGATCTGGGTCTCTGCTCCTGCTCCCACTGAAAGCAGTCTGGGTGCTGTTTGGTCTGTGGGCTGTAGGGGCCTATAGACTTTTTTTGTTGTTGTTTGTTTGTTTGTTTGAGATGGAGTCTCACTATCACTCAGGTTGGAGTGCAGTGGTGCGATCTCTGCTCACTGCAACCTCTGCCTCCTGGGTTCAAGTGATTCTCCTGCCTCCGTGTCCTGTGTAACTGGGATTACAGGCACATGCCACCATGCCCAGCTAATTTTAGTATTTTTAGTAGAGATGGGGGTTTTAGCATGTTGGTCAGGCCGGTCTTGAACTCCTCACCTCAAGTGATCCGCCCGCCTCAGCCTCCCAAATTACTGGGATTACAGGCGTGAGTCACTGCGTGTGACTGGGCCAGCAGATTTAACAGCTTCATAACTCTACTGCATAACAGCTTCATGGCAGAGAAGGACAGACTCGCTCCTTGTTCCTCCATTGCTTCATCAGTAATAGACGATAATGATAGTGCCTCATCAGGCTGCTGTGAACCTTAAGTAAGATAGCAAATGTGAAGTTCTCCATTTAGCGTCTGTGAGAAAGCTGTCATTACTTGCTGGACAAGACCCTTGTGGTGAATGAATATGCATTGAGATTTTGCAAGCTGTCACAGGGAACACTAAGATAAACCCTGCTTTCAAGGAGAAGATGACATCCTGGAGGGCAGGAATCAGTACGGTTTGCAGGCCAAATCTGGCTGCTCCTTGTTTTTGTATACACCACAAGCTGAGAAACATTTTTACATTTTAAAATATTTTTTTTAAAGATCAAAAGAAGAATATTTTGTGATGTAAAATTATATGGAATTCTAATTTCAATGTCCATAAATTTTATTTATTTATTTATTTATTTATTTATTTATTTATTTTTATTTTTATTTTTTTTTTTTTTGAGGCGGAGTCTCGCTCTGTCGCCTGGACTGGAGTGCAGTGGCCAGATCTCAGCTCACTGCAAGCTCCGCCTCCTGGGTTTACGCCATTCTCCTGCCTCAGCCTCCCGAGTAGCTGGGACTACAGGCGCCTGCCACCTCGCCCGGCTAGTTTTTGTATTTTTAGTAGAGACGGGGTTTCACCCTGTTAGCCAGGATGGTCTCGATCTCCTGACCTCGTGATCCGCCCGTCTCGGCCTCCCAAAGTGCTGGGATTACAGGCTTGAGCCACCGCGCCCGGCCAATTTTATTTATTTTTATTTGTTTTTGAGAACAAGGTCATACTCTGTCACCCAGGCTGCAGTCCAGTGGAGCCATTATAGCTCACTACAGCCTCGACCTCCTGGGTTCAAGGGATCTTCCTGCCTCAGCCTCCCAAGTAGCTGGGACCATAGGCACATGCCATCATACCCAGCTAATTTTTAAGAAAAATTTTGCTTTTTTATTTTTTCATTTATTTTGTAGAAATGGGGTCTCGCTTTATTGTTCAGTCTAGTCTCAAACTCTTGACCTCAAGCAATCCTCCTGCCTTGGCCTCCCAAAGTGCTGGATTACAGATGTGAGTCATCATGCCCAGATACAATGTCCATAAATTAAAAACATTGTTCTCATTAGTAGTAGACCTGAATTACAAAACATTATACTCAGTTTTTCTTATATTTTGAATTTATCAATAATGATATTGTGGAAATCTATTCTCTTTCGTCATAAAGACATATATAATCGCCTCAATTTTGCCTCTTGTCCCCTAAGCCTAAATATTTACCATCTGACCCTTTACAGGAAAAGTTTGCTGACTCCTGATATACAGGCAAACAGCTCATTATAACATAGGGTACTGTCTCACACAGGTGCCAGCGAACTCAGGAAGTCAGAGAAAGGAGCAATGGGACCCAGCGGCAGGAGTAGATGCTGGTCCATGGAGAGCACATTGTTTGAGCTGGAAACTAATACAAGTGGTTACCTTTGGGTACATGGAGAGGAGCGCAAATTGTGTGAATGAATACAAGAAGAGAAGTCAAGATTTTCACTTTATACTTCTTTACATTTTTAAAAATTTATAACTATATGAAAACATACACATTTCAAAAAATAAAGCTTGAAGACTGTGCTGCACCAGATGTATTGGCTCTGACCTTCCATGCAGAAAGTTCTGTGAAGGGCCCAGGCGAGGGAGGAAGAATGAGAACCCAAAGCTCGTGGTGAGGACCTGGAAAGATGTCCCTGAGGTGGAAATGGCAGAGCCCAGTGCCTACTGTGATGGCAAAACCACGCCCTGCTCTTTTGGGTGGCAATGCTGCCTGGTAAAGCTTTGCTCAAATATTGAAAGCTGCCATGGTGAAAAGGACACTTAACTGGGGAATGAATCCAAGTGAGTGATCTTTCTGAACACCAGGAAGCTGGCAGAGCTATTAACTAGATTGCTCACTGGTTTTCACATGTGTCAACCTTCTCATTCTGCCAATGGGCTATCCCTCAGGCCAGGAATAGGAAATTTGTGGCAGTTCTCAGGAGGAAAGGGAACATTCTGTTTCAAACCACCAACCCTACTCTAAGTGGAGAATAATGTAAAACTTACTGTATTTGCAACATTACATTAAGAATTATGCAAAACTTACAAAAACCAGAATTTGGGGTATTTTTGTATAAATGGAACTTCAACACAATTCCATCTAGCAGTTGAACAGGTAAATAAGTTGACAATTTTACTTTCGCAAAAAATTAACTGGAGAGAATACCACAGGAAGGATATACAAGGACCAGGCAAAAGTGTGTTGGCATTGAGGGAGTGAGTCCAGGTGACTAGAGTCAGAGCTTTTCCTTCCACTTTATCAAAGAGGAAAAGGAATTCAAAAGACATAGGAGCAGGAATTCTGTGTATTAGAAAAAAACAAATGTCGCTGAAGAAGGCTACACTATCAGGTTGCCACGTAATCCTGTTGAACACACCCCGTAACTTGGCACTTACGCCTTCCTTGACTTCCAGGACAATACTCTCTTCTGGTTCTTCCCCCACCTCTCTGATGTCCCCTCATAGCCCTGCCATGGGCTTTCTCTTCTTCACCCATCCATTAATTCCCACAGCCTTGCCACCGTCCTGGTTCCACCCTTGGTTCATCATCCCTCTTGTCCTCCCACTACACACTTCATTTTGGACAGACTCGTTCACTCCCGAAGGTTGATTCCCCAACCTCTCCCCAAGCTTCAAACAGGTGTACCCAACTGCCCAGATACTTCCTGCTGCTCAGTCTCAATACGCCCACTTCTGAATGCATCTAAAAGCCAAGGGAAGACCGTTGGGGTGTGGGAGCAAAGGGAAGATTTTTCCTTTGTTTTCTGAAGGTTTGCTGAAAAATCAACTGACGAAAGGTGATTAACAGGAAAAGGGCGTATAAAATGTATTTACACGCATGTGTGTCCACAGGAGTCATATACAATACGAACTCAAAGAGGGCCAGAGGGTTGAGGCTTAAATACTCTCTTCATAGGGAAGAGACTTAAGGACCTGGGAGGTGGGAGGCAGGCATTAGGGAAGGTGAGGGGTGGAGCTGCAGAGGAACAAAAGGTGTCTTATTATGCAGATAAAATCTCTTGGAGCTGGCCTCAAAGTCATCTCTTGGAGCTGGCCTCAAAGGAATAGATGAAAAATCTGTCTGGGTGTGTTGATGACACCCAGCCTCTTCTCTTTCCATTTATCTTTCCTGGTTACTTGATGGGATCCCTAGGGAGGAGGTCTTAAAACAGTTTCATTTCCTTTGGAAAAAAGCTTTATTGGCCAGATAAGGAAATTTCAGAGAGCCTTTCTCTGCACTTGATGTAGGGAGGGGGAAGAGGACAAATAAGGTTACAGGGACCTTGATTTTGAGGCAGCTTCTAAGTCCTCTCTGCATAGCAAAGTACCAGACTTTGGGGTATTGCTTTCTGAACCCCAGTGGGGGCCTCACAGGGGTCGTTTTCTCCACGCGGGGCTTGGCAGGAAAAGGCTTAAATGGCGCGGGAGACAACAGAGCGTAGTTAGCATCAAGTGGGGACCAAAATGTCGTGTTCACTGTATCTCCCTGTTGACATAGCATCAGACAGGTGCTACAAATATTTGTTGAGTGGAAAAAAGAGAAAGAGGAAAGAAAGGAGAGAGAGAGCGTGGATGGGAGGGAGGAAAGGAGAAAGAGAACAAGGAACAATCTTGATCAAATCCTAGCTGTTTATTAAATGTATGACCTTGAGCAAATAACTCAGCCTCCTTGTCCCTGGACCTCAATATCCTTATCCATAAAATGAGGCGCTCTCCCCGGGTCGCTGTGCGGAGTGAACCACAGCATATGGGCAAAATGCTCAGCAAAGGGCCTGACTCATAATGAGTGGCCCATAAGTGCTACTGTGATGACTATACTCTCCAGGGTCATACAGCCGGTGAGGAGCCAAGGCTACAAATATCCAAGTTCTTTCTCTCTGCTGTTGGAAGCTCTCCTGGCATACCCTGGGTTCTCACTGCCCTAAGAGCCCTGTCCCTGGGGTGAGCACAAGTTCTGTGCTGAAAATTGCCAGCCCCATTGTTTCTGTGAGCTTGAAAACCTCTTCAGAGCAGCAAGCTCTGACACACGCAAAGAAGGAGCAGGCAGAACCATTAAGACACACTCAGTCTGAATCACTATCCTCCTCAGCAGGGCTTTGCAGCAGCCTGGGGAGATACTGTTCTCAGCCACTGGACCAGATTGCTCAGGGAGCGGGAGGACGCAGGAAGCGCAGGCCACCCGTTCCTGCTGTCACTGACCTAGTTTGGCCCGCTTCACTGGGAACATGAAGCCACACCAGATGGAGGGACACCAGGAACAGCTGATCCTAGCTGGAGGGATAGGAGCTCGGGCTCCAGGGAGCTGAGACTTTGGGGCATTCCACGGCTTGATTTGGGGCATAGAATGCTCACTTAATGGAGGGGGATGGCTGTCATCTTAGTCAGCCCCGGCTGCTATAACAAAACACCACAGACCAAGCGGCTTACATAACAGCAATTTCTTGTCATTCTGGATACTGGGACATCCAAGATCAAGGCTCCAGCAGATTCTTCCTGATTCCCAGATTGTATCTCCTTACCGTGTCCTCACGGGGCAGAGAGAGGAAGCCAGCTGTCTGATGTCCCTTCCTGTAAGGACACTAATCCCGATATGAGGGCCTTGCCCTCAGAAACGCCCTTATTCTAATCACCTCTAAAGTCCCCACCTCCCAATACCATCACATTAGTGGGGAAGGTTTTGAATTATGAATTTCGGGAGGACACAAAGGTTCTGTCCATATGTCAGGTAACAACCTTCCTGGCCTCCATGTGGTCTTGACCATCCTGACCACAGACAGAAGCCACAGACAGAGGTGACGGGCAGTTATGGCACCGTAGCTAAGAGAGCAGAGCCTGCACCCAGACTGCCTGGGTGTGAAGGCTGAGTCTGCCTGTTGACAGCTGTGTAACCTTGGGCCAGCGATATAACTTCTCCACACCTCAGTCTCCGCATTTGTAAAATGTGGGTGACGATAACAGGACTTAACCTCTTGAGGGTGTTAGATGTGCATCCGTGTACAGCATTTACACAGAAAGGTGCCTGGATCATCATCAGCACTGCATAAGTGGTTGCTGTCAAAATCTTACTATGTCACCAGATAAGCCAGTTTAATGCTGGTGATGGAACAACCAAGGGCACAGAGTTCTTTATGTTTGCACAAGGCGTGGGAGAGCGTAGGAGTGGTGACAAAAGAAGGCTCTCGTCTCTGTGCTCCCTCATCCTTACTATGAGACCCTGCACATGGCATGTCATCTTTCTAAGCCCCAGTTTCCTCCCGAAAATGAAAATAATAGTTTCACTCTGCTTAATTTTCAGGGTTCCTTTGATGACTAAATGAGTCAGCATTCATGAAAAATGTTCGAACGCTCTAGAATGCCAAGTGTGATGACCAGCCTGAGACTCCTTTTGCCTCTACAGATGACCGTGCCAGCAGCAGGTGGATAAGCCCAGACCCCAACACTGTCAATTCATTCCTCACCTCATCCTATGCCCTTGGAAGTGGCAAAGCATGTGCATGTGAGCACCTATGTTGGAGTGATGAGACAAGCCAGCGGAGACAGTGGATCAGAGAACACTGAATCAGCTGGGAACGTGGGAACTGAGTGGGTGGGGCTGGAGAGTCATGCATTTGTCATTTTCTATTGAACAAAGGTACAAGCAAATATAAAAATGCATAAGGAAGACACGTGACTATTATTAAAAGTTTAATGGCAAATTCTTCCAGCTCCTCTTTGTTTCAAAGTGGAAAGAGGCCGGGCGCGGTGGCTCAAGCCTGTAATCCCAGCACTTTGGGAGGCCAAGACGGGCGGATCACGAGGTCAGGAGATCGAGACCATCCTGGCTAACACGGTGAAACCCCGTCTCTACTAAAAAAAAAAAAAATTAGCCGGGCGAGGTGGCGGCACCTGTAGTCCCAGCTACCTGGGAGGCTGAGGCAGGAGAATGGCGTGAACCGGGGAGGCGGAGCTTGCAGTGAGCTGAGATCCGGCCACAGCACTCCAGCCTGGGCGGCAGAGTGAGACTCTGTCTCAAAAAAAAAAAAAAAAAAGAGTCACTTGGGGATGGACATTTGCATCCCTTCCATAAGGAAAGAGAACAGCCCCAGATCCTCCTTGGAGAGCACATTATGATCTGGAGGCATGGGTTTGTGCACGATGCCTTCCAGCATAAGAGAGGGGATGAGCCATGTATGTAACTCTCCACAAGAAACCTCATCAAAGGAGTATCAGTTGGCTGGGGCTGCCATAACAAAGTACCATAGCCTGGGAGGCTTAAACAACAGACATTTATTTTCTCACAGCTCTGGGGGCTGCAAGTCCAAGATGAAGATGCCCGCAGGGTTTTTTCTCCCAAGGCCTCTCTCCTTGGCTTATAGACATCCCGCTTTTCCCTGTGTCTTCACATCATCTTTCCTCTGCATATCTCTGTGTCCAAATCTCCTCTTCTTATAAGGACACTAGTGATATTGGATAAGGGTCTGCCTTAATGACCTCATTTTAATTCATGTAACTCTTTAATGACCCAGTCTCCAAATACAGCCACATTCTGAGGTACTGGGGGTTAGGACTTCAACATGTGAATTTGGAGGGGGACACAATTCAGTCTATGACAGAGGGCAAGGGCTTTATTTCTGGCATCTATCCCACATCATGCTATAAGCCCAATACAATTACCCACAGCTACAGAAACTTAGCACAATCATGGGCATGACCCGGCATAGCTTTTTGAGCACTGCAGAGCAGTGTGATGACTGGAGACAGGGACTGAGGGTGAGAGGCAGGAGGAGGGTACAGCTTCCAGTGCCCCTGACCATGCAAGGTAGAGTCTAGCTGAGTCTGAGCAGCTTGATCTTGTTGTCTGCCATGGGCATGTTATACTTGAACTCTCAACACTTCTCAGGAAGAACTTACACAAACAACCTCTACACTTAATGCTTCCATTTAAAGAAATATTTGCAAACATCGGACTTCTGTTTCCTGAACAAACTCAACATCAGCAAGACCACATCCTTGTCTGCATAAAACAAAAGAGTCGGGGCCAAGGGGCCCTGTGAAGCATACATATCTCTGTCTCCAGTTTCCTAGCACAGACAGAATAGGAAGATGTAAAGTTCAAATTAATTTAGTCCACCAACCTGTGACAGCCTTCAGCTGTCATACCCTGACTTACAAAGTAACTCATCTCCTGTGGACTGGATGTCCCAGGACCACTTGTACTGTAATACTCTGTGACTTTAACAAGAGTTACATAAAGCAACAGAGGCAATGAATATTTCATTCTTCCTTCATTCATTCACTCATTCAACAAGTATTGCTCAAGCATCCTCTATGTGCTAGGTGTCCTGGGGGAGGAGCAAAGCAGAGGAGGCTGCCTGTAGGAAATGGCATTTGAGTTTGCTCTTGCACACAGGCTAAGATTTTGGTGAGCAGATGAATTCCAAGTGGAAGGATGAAGAAATGCCAAGAAGCATGAATAAAGGCCAGGAAATAGGAAAGACAAAACCTAGTTACAATCGATGAGTAGGTAAGTTCTGATACGTAGAGAAAGACCATTGTGTCAGGAAAGAGTGGGTTATCCATCCAGACGTGTAGGCAAGAAGCTGATGTGCCTAAGAGAGAAGACTGCACTTCGCCATCTGTTCTTCACTTCCGGCAGGCTTCAAGTCAACCTGCAGAGATGAAGGAGAGGCAGGGAAGAATGAGGAGGGAGGCAGATGGCTCTTCCTTCCGATGAAAGGATGGAGGGAGGAAGGAAGCAGACGATTACAAGCTGTTTGACTATAAACAGCACAAGTGTTCTTCTAGTTGGAATCACGGCAGCTCTTGTTCTGGCCATTCTAGGGGGCGTTTGCATTTGTGTGGGGAAAGTGACATGACTGCCTATTTTTGAACATTTAAATCTGTCACTGGTTGAGTGATTTTGTTTCATGCCCCTCACAGGATGAAGACGATTGCTCATGCTGATACTGCCTTGCCAGCTTCAATGGGTGGGAACCAAGGGAAATGTATGCTGTACCCCATTGTGGCCGCTAACATGGGAATTAGTGCCTATGGAAAAACTCCCTAAAATAGAATCACAAGGGAATAACATTGGCTGCCTAAAGTATGCTAGGGTGAGGGGCAGTGAAGAGGGGACTGTGGCTGCCCAATTATCCCCTGAGAGGACTGAACAGGGCTGTCTGCCAGGCTGGAGTGCAGTGGCACCATCACTGCTCACTGCAGCCTCAACCTCCCCCACTCAAGCAATCCTCCCACCTCAGCCTCCTAAGTAACTGGGAGCACAAGTGTACACCACCACACTGGGCTAATTTTTTTCTTTTTCTTTTCTTTTATTTTTTTTGGTAGAGATGGAGTCTCACTACATTGCCTAGGCTGTCTTGAACCCCTGGGCTCAGGCAATCTTCCTGCCTTGGCCTTCCAGAGTGCTGCGATTGCAGGTGTGGGCTATTGTGCCTGGCCAGGGGCAGCTGGAATTTGGAAGGAAGAGGGGGCTTCTTGTTTAATCCTGTCGGTCAGGAACCTCCGTCTTGCTTGTTTGCGGGATTCGGCGTTTTCAAGGCACTCAAGACACAGTAAAGGGAAATTTGTAAAATGCTGTGTTTCTTCTGCAGTATGAAGAAAAACCAAAGGAGTGGCTTGTGCCAAGAAAATGAGTGAGGTGCTGCCTCAGAAAGACCAAGGATACTGTTCGTGTAGGTTGTTTTGAGAATTCAAAATGGTACTTGAAGTATATTATTTTCTAAAAATGCCTTTGCCAATAAATGTTGGGCTTTGAGGAAAGGAACCTAAAAATATTAGAGCTAGATTAAAAGTGACTCAAAAGACATGACAATTGAATATAGTATGTGACTGGATCTTTCACTAGAGGGGAAGAAAAAGTGCTATAAAAAGCATTCCTGATACTAGACCCTTATCAAAACCACAATGAGACACCACTTCACACCCACCAGGATCGC
Organism: Colobus angolensis palliatus; assembly: GCF_000951035.1. Classification (NCBI taxonomy): domain Eukaryota; kingdom Metazoa; phylum Chordata; class Mammalia; order Primates; family Cercopithecidae; genus Colobus; species Colobus angolensis. The sequence goes on from NW_012112364.1 coordinate 1,162,227, forward strand.
TACAACCAAAGACAGATAATATCAAGTGTTGACAAGGATGTAGAGAAACTGGAGCCCTCATACATTGCTGGTGGGAACATAAAACAGTGCAGCAGCGGACAGGCGCGGTGGCTCACGCCTGTAATCCCAGCACTGTGGGAGGCCGAGGCAGGCGGATCACAAGGTCAGAAGATTAAGACCATCCTGGCTAACATGGTGAAACCCCGCCTCTATTTAAAATACAAAAAATTAGCCGGGCGTGGTGGCAGGTGCCTGTGGTCCCAGCTACTCGGGAGGCTGAGGCAGGAGAATGGCGCAAACCCAGGAAGCAGAGCTTGCAGTGAGCCGAGATCGCACCACTGCACTCCAGCCTGGTCAACAAAGCTAGACTCCATCTCAAAAAAATAATAATAATAATAAAATAAAATAATAAAATACAATAAAATAGTGCAGCGGCTTTTGAAAACAGTCCAGCATTCAAGTCTATTATATAATAGAGTTATGATATAACCCAGCAATTACACTCCTAGGTATGAACACATATGTCCAGACAAAAACTTGTACATATTTGTTTGCATTATTCATAATAGCCAACAAG
>NW_012112364.1:1163073-1165594 GCF_000951035.1 Colobus angolensis palliatus
TCACTGCAACCTCCACCTCCCGGGTTCAAGCGATTCTCCTGCCTCAGCCTCCCAAGTAGCTGGGATTACAGGTGCCTACCACCACTCCCAGTTAATTTTTTGTACTTTTAGTAGAGACGGAGTTTCACTATGTTGGCCAGGCTGGTCTTGAACTCCTGACCTCAGGCAATCCACCCACCTTGTCCTACCAAAGTACTGGGATTACAGGCATGAGCCACTGTGCCTGACCCCACCTGGGTCAACTTTTTAAAAATTTATTTGTTGATTTATTTAATTTATGTTTTTTGAAATGGACATTCACTCTTGTTGCCCAGGCTGGAGTGCAATGGCATGATCTCAGCTCACTGCAACCTCCACCTCCCGGGTTTAAGCGATTCTCCTGCCTCAGCCTGGGATCCCAGTTAGCTGGGACTACAGGCGTGTGCTACCACGCCCGGCTATTTTGTATTTTTAGTAGAGATGGGGTTTCACCACGTTGGCCAGGCTGGTCTCAAACTCCTGACCTCAGGTGATCCGCCTGCCTCGGCCTCCCAAAGTGCTGGGATTACAGGCATGAGCCATCACGCCCAGCCTCAACTTTTAAGTAATAAAGTTGTGAGTTGTTTTTCAGTTGCCATCGACCCTCATGTAACCTGAGCGTGCCCAGATGAACCAAGTGTGCAACCACAGGGGGAACCTAAGTGCTTGGACCAAGGAGAGGGGACCAAATTAAGAAGCGGACACCACCTGGCAGAATCCAGGATCCAGTTAGATCAAGCTCTGGCATTACCCCATGGCAGGACCCAATTATATCACGCCTCCTGGCAGCACCTCATTGCAAGATCCAATCAGATCACACCTCATTATCCTATGATTATAAAATCTGACCCAGTCTTGCAGGAAGACAATGATTTGGGAACTATTCCTGGTATTCTCCTTACTTCTTACAAGAAGTAAAATTCTCTTGCTAAATCCTCCTTGGTTATGGTCATTGGGTTGATATCTTTGGGTCATTGGGTGAGTTTGGCAGCCAAGTACTAAGCTGCCAAACTCACCCACTGTGGGTAACAAAACTAGAGACAGTAAGAAGATCAGTGGTTTCCAAGGATATGAGAGGAGGAAGGGATGACTACATAGAGCACACGGGATTTTTAGGGCAGTGAAATCACTCTGTATGATACTGTAACTGTGGATTCAGGTCCTTACACATTTGTCAAAACAAAACAAAACCCTAAGGTCGACTGTGGACTTTGGTTAACAATGATATCTCAGCGTAGGTTCACCAATTGTAACAAATGTACCATCCCGCACAAGTCTTGCTGGATGTTGATAGTGGGGGAGTGTATATATGTGTGGGGGCAGAGGATATATGGGAACTCTCTGTACTTGCTACTCAGTTTTACTGTGAACCTGAAACTGTTCTTAAAAATAGAGTTTAGTAAGCCAGGTGAGGTGGCATGTGCCTGAAGTCCCACCTACTCAGGAAGCTGAGGCAAGAGGGTCATTTGAGCCCAGGAATTTGAGGGCAGCCTGTGCAACATAGCAAGCTTCTCCTCTCTACATAAATAAAATAAATACAGCTAAGAAAAAAAAGTGGAAGGAGGCCTCAGGTCAAGGACACAAGCAGCCTCTAGAAGTTGGAGATGACAAGGAAACATTCTCCCCTAGACCACCAGAAGGAACACAGCCCTAGGGATATCTTTTCTTTTTTTTTTTTCTTGAGACAGGGTCTCTCTCTGTCACCCAGGCTGGAGTGCAGTAGCGCCATCACGGCTCACTGTAGCCTCAACCTCCTGGACTCAAGCAATCCTCTCGCCTCAGCCCTCCCAAGTAGCTGGGACCACAGGCACACACCATGACACCCAGCTAATTTTTGTATTTTTTGTAGAGACAGGGTTTTGCCATGTTGCCCACCCTGGTCTTGAACTCCTGAGCTCAAGTGATCCACCTGCCTCAGCCTCCCAAATTGCTGGGATTACAGGCGTAAGCCACTGCACCTGGCCAACATCTTGCTTTGAGCCCAGTGAGACCCATTTTGGACTTGTGACCTCCAGATGTGTAAGACAATACATCTGTGTTATTCAAAGCCACCATGTCTGTGGTAATTTGTTATAGCAGCCACAGAAAACAAACACAATAGCATTGTTTCACTAAATGCACCATGGTTATATAAGATAATAACAATAGAAGCTCAGTGAAGACCACACAAGAAGTCTCTGTGCTATCTTAGGAACGCTTTTGTAAATCTAAATTTATTTTAAAATTAAAGTGTTTTTTAAAGAGGCTAAGATTTGCCAAAAATAAAGCAGGTAAGGTTGTTACTGAACTGAACTGGCCCCATTTGCCCACACACTTTGGAAAGCCAAACACTGAATCAGGTTTCTGTAGAGAGAGCAGTTTATTGCAAGGCTGCCAAACAAGGAGACAGGAGTCAGCCTCAAATCTGTCTCCCCAGTCTGGGAGTTGGGGCAGGTTTGATAGTCAGAGGGTAATGAGGAATGATCTGACTGGATCCTGGATCCTGCTGTCTGGTTTCTGCTTC
>NW_012112364.1:1166416-1172841 GCF_000951035.1 Colobus angolensis palliatus
CCAGCCCTATGTAGTGTCATTTAGTAACCATAGCAATGGTTTCTAGACATATATATATAACATATATACATATATTATATATACACATATATACACACATATTACATATTATATACATATATTATATACATATATACATACGTACACATATATTATGTATATTGTATATACATATATATACACATATATTTTTTATATATATATAATTTGTGTGTGTGTGTTGTGTACGTATTCCTTGGATAGAGAAAAGTAGAGTCTTAACAAACTAGATTTTCCATTTTAGAAGTTACGTTATTGCCGGGGACAGTGACTCACGCCTGTAACCCCAGAACTTTGGGAGGCCAACGTGGGCAGTTGGCTTGAGTCCAGGGGTTTGATACCAGCTTGGGCAACATGGCAACACCTGTCTCTACAAAAAATACTAAAATTAACCAGGCATGGTGGTGGGTGCCTGTAGTCCCAGCTACTCAGGAGGCTGAGGTGGGAGGATCACTTGAGTCCAGGAGGTTGAGGCTGCAGTGAGCCATGACTACGCCACTGCACTCCAGCCTGGACGATGGAGCGAGACCTGTCTCAAAACAACAACAACAAGAAGTCGTATTATAATTATTAAGAAATTAAGCAATTTTACGAAGATTTATTAATCTTGGTAAATCTTACTAATCTGGCTTGGTACCAACGTTACCAAGCAACATTGCCAAGATAAAAAAGCATTAACATCAAATTCTAAGCTATTTGCATCACCCAGCCTGCCCGTCAGCATAAGGAATATCACACACTCCGTGATTACTTCCACCCCAGGGCCTTCAAAAGGACTCACCCGGCATCGTGCCCCTCCGACCTCCCAAATCTATTCCTTTCACCCTGACGTATCTTCTTAGCTGAGGGCATCTTCGAATCTCAGTTCAACTTCCTCCTCTACCCAGTCCCTCTGCTGTGGTACCTTCCACTGGAACAGAATGTTTCTTTTCATCCAGTTCTGCACTCAAAAGTTTGGGTCACCTTCAAGACCTCTGTCTCCTTCACTCCAACCTCCAGGATGCAGACATCTCTCTCCTGCGGACTCTCCTTTTAAACCGTCACTCCTGCATCTGCCGCATCCCGTCTGTGCTCTCTGCCACCGCCGTGGTCCGGGGACTTATTTTATTTTATTATTTATTTTATTTATTTACTTATTTATTTTTGAGATGGAGTCTCACTCTATTGCCCAGGCTGGAGTGCAATGGCGCGACCTCCGGGGACTTATTTTATTTTATTATTTATTTTATTTATTTACTTATTTATTTTTGAGATGGAGTCTCACTCTATTGCCCAGGCTGGAGTGCAGTGGCGCGACCTCAGCTCACTCTAATCTCTCCACCTCCCGGGTTCCAGTGATTCTCCTGCCTCAGCCTCCTGAGTAGCTGGGATTACAGGCGCCTGCCACCACACCCGGCTAATTTTTGTATTTTTAGTAGAGATGGGTTTTTTGCCATGTTGGCCAGGCTTGTCTCGAATTCCTGACCTCAAGTGATCCGTCTACCTTGGCCTCCCAAAGTGCTGGGATAGGAGGCGTGAGCCACCGTGCCCAGCCTTCAGGGTACTTTTGAGATGGCCACAGCCTCCTCTTCTGTCTAACACATCCTGCTGTATTGGCTGCCCCTGGGGCATCCACTGCCTCTTTCCTGTCTTGGCAGGACATCAGTGCTCTTTACAATTTGGTCTCAGACTCGCCTCCCCTCCCACTGAGTCTCTCTTACATGTGTCCCCACCAAACCAAAGGACCTGCACCGTGGAGAACGCCCAGTCACATCAGCAACTGGTACTCTGGGCACAGGCCACTGTCTCTGACAGGAAGCTCCCCGCCTTCCCGACCCTGACATGTTCCTCACTTTGGGGGCCACATTCGGTGCCTCCTTCTCTCAGATGCTCACTAACCCTGTCAGAAAGACTGGAGCCCCCTCATGGACCACCCACTCTGCTCCCAGGGCACATTGCTCTTCCTTTCTTGGACTTCTATGTGGGTCAGCCTTGTATTCTGTGAATTGAGCATCAATCTTAGCTTTTTTACTAAAGTTCAAGCTCCTTCCAGGCAATGTTTATTTACAGATTCAGCAGAAAGGCTGGCTTATGGTTTATGACAGCATCTTGTTAAAGCAGTAGCAAAGAAGGCCAGGCACGGTGGCTCACGTCTGTAATCCCAGCACTTCGGGAGGCCGAGGCAAGTGGATCACCTGAGGTCAGGAGTTCGAGACCAGCCTGACCAACGTGGTGAAACCCGGTCTCTACTAAAAATACAAAAATTAGCCAGGTATAGTGGCAGGTGCTTGTAATCCCAGCTACTCACGAGGCTGAGGCAGGAGAATCACTTGAATCCGGGAGACAAAGGTTGCAGTGAGGTGAGATTGTGCCGTTGCAATGGCCTGGGCAACAGACCGAGATTCTGTCTAAAAAAAAAAAAAAAAAAAAAAGCAGTAGCAAAGAATGCAGGCTTGGCAGGCAAGGTCACAGGCCTTGAGTCTCAGCTCTGCGGCTCCCTAACTATGTGACCTGGGGAAAGTCTCTCAGCTGCCATGTGCCTCAATTTGCGTATCTGTAACATCGGGATGATAAGTACATACCTCACAGGACTATTGTAGGATACACAATAATACACAAATAAATACACAATACACAAATAAAAACTCTTCAGAATAGTGTCTGGCACATATCAATGCTCGGTAGGCTTTAGATATTATTATTCTTGGGCCGCAACTGGAATTGCTGTGTCAGGATCTTTTGTTTTTTTTTTTTTGAGATGGAGTTTCACTCTCGTCACCCAGGCTGGAGTGCAATGGTGCAATCTAGGCTCGCTACAACCTCTGCCTTCTGGGTTCAAGTGATTCTGCACCCTCAGCCTCCCGACTAGCTGGGATTACAGATGTGCACCACCATGCTCTGCTCATTTTTGAATTTTTAGTAGAGATGGGGTTTCCCCTTGTTGGCCAGGCTGGTCTCGAACTCCTGATCTCAGGTTATCTGCCCGCCTCGGCCTCCCAAAGTGCTGGGATTACAGGCGTGAGCCACTGCACCCAGCCTGTGTCAGAATCTCTGAGAGTGGCATTTTAAACAAGTGTGATTCTACCACATGCTAGATTCTGTGGAGCATTAATGTAACCTCAACCTTTCATTTTATAAATGAGGAACTTAAGGGCCAGGTAGGTGAAATAACTTACCCAAGTTCCAAAAGGACTTGCATATTCCACTATCTAGTCTACCTTTCACAGGTTTGAACAGCTCCAGCAGCACCCATCAAGTTTGATTTTCAGATGCCTTTCCCACCGCAGGCAGGGGTGCTTTGATCTCAGGGCCAGCCTAGAGGGCACCAGAGCCCATGGAAATGGCACAGAAAGGAAGCCCAGCTTTGACCACTACACTCAACTCCTTTTACATCTCCAGATAGAGAACCAGGGCCCATGAATTACCACTTCTCTCATTTCCTCCATCCCAAGCTCCTCACATTCATAAATGAAGACAACCTTGACCATCAGATGTATTCCCCAGTCTGACCACACCCAGCTGAGGCTGGGGACCTTGCTGTGATTTGTGTGGGTGACTCAGGAGATGCTGAGACAGGTGCCCCGGAGTCTCCAGGCTTCTTGGGCCCAGAAACGGAGAAGCCACTGAGAAGACTTAGGACAGCACCACTGGGGAGCAAACTTCTACTTCCTTTTCCAGCCAGACTTGAAAGAAAGTCACCCCTTCTCTTTTTCATCCCATACAAACCTGCCAAATCTCAAGAAACTCTATCTCACAATGTTCTCAGCTCCTTAAATAAATTGTAGTTTTCATTCAGACAAGAGCTGCCATGCTAAGGAGTGCATTTCTCTGTCACATGGTGGAAGTGAATGAAGGGATATGGTTAAGTTCAACGCCCTTGCCTTAAAGGAAGAGAGTCTGGCCCGGACACGGTGGCTCACGCCTATAATCCCAGCACTTTGGGAGGCTGAGGCAGGTGGATCACCTGAGGTCAGGCGAGAACAGCCTGGCCAACATGGTAAAACTCTGTCTCTACTGAAAATGCAAAAAATTAGCCAGGCATGGTGGCAGCATCTGTAATCCCAGCTACTCCGGAGGCTTAGGCAGGAGAATCTCTTGAACCCAGGAGGCGGAAGTTGCAATGAGCCGAGATCGCACCACTGCACTCCAGCCTGGGCAACAGAGGAAGACTCTGTCTCCAAAAAAACAGGAAAGGAGCCTGCTCTCGCCCTGCCCTTTCCAGCCCCCTTTCTGCTACCAGGAATGTGGACATGGCTGAGAGCCATTGTGAGGGTGGCAGCTGAGAAAGGCAGAGAGACAGAGAGGGGGTGCCAGGGCCCCTGAGAATCCCTAGAGAGGAGCCTCAGTGCCCAGCTTACCTGCACGTGTGGGAGAAAGACACTTGTCTCTTATGGAAGCCATTTGGATTTCGTATCAGCTAAACCACACCCTAGTCCAGAATTCAGGAATCCAGCACAGAGTCCTATTTCCTTCTGCTCTGGGCTGCTCAGTCCTGGCAGCGAGGCATGGATTTGGATTCTGGCAGAGCACTGGCTTTAGATTCAGAGAGATTCAGGCTTGAATGTGGGCTATGACGTTTACTACCTGTACCAGTTTGGTGGGGTTGCAGTGATCAAGTACCACAAACTGGGGAGCTTAAACAACAGACATTGTCTCCTGGTTCCAGAGGCTGAAGTCCGGGATCCAGGATTGGCAGGGCTGTGCACCTTCTGGAGGCGCTACCAAAGGACCTGGTCCCAGCCTCACTCCTGCCTTCTGTGGCTTTCTTGGCTTGTGGGCGGATCACGCCTTCATCTCTGCCTTCATCTTCACGTGGCATTCTCCCCCAGTCTCCTCACGTAGCCTTCCCTCTGTCACTGTGTCCAAATGTTCCTTTTTTTTTTTGAGACGGAGTCCTGCTCTGTCGCCCGGGCTGGAGTGCAGTGGCCGGATCTCAGCTCACTGCAAGCTCCGCCTCCCGGGTTTACGCCATTCTCCTGCCTCAGCCTCCCAAGTAGCTGGGACTACAGGCGCCCGCCACCTCGCCCGGCTAGTTTTTTGTATTTTTTAGTAGAGACGGGGTTTCACCGTGTTAGCCAGGATGGTCTCGATCTCCTGACCTCGTGATCTGCCCGTCTCGGCCTCCCAAAGTGCTGGGATTACAGGCTTGAGCCACCGCGCCCGGCCCAAATGTTCCTTTTTTATAACCACACCAGCCACATTAGATTAGGACCCACCCTAATGACCTTGTTGTAACTTGACTATCTCTATAAAGACCCTAACTCCAAATACAGCCATACTCCAAGGTCCTGGGGGCTGCGCATATCTATTTTGGGGTAACACAACTCAATCCACCATAATAACTCTCTTCACTAACAGGCTTTGGTTGTTAACACTCCAGTTAAGAACCTCAGTTTCCCCAGTGGAAGCCCCCAGCACACACCTTCGAGCTGGTCTCTGCAGATGTCACGTTTACATTTGAAAGTAGGCGCCACCTCCCATCAGTCAATCATCACTAAATGTGTGTGGCGGCCTTTGCTGTTTTTTCTGGCTACGCTCAGTCTCCAGACCCCCTTTGCCTTATGAGCCTGGGTGACCGGCAGGGCCCCTCTACGACAAAGATGCTAGAAATGCCAGATATTTAGGATCCCAGCCTCCCTTAGAGCTGCACAGCCTCCACTGTGGTCCTCCAGCTATCTCAGTCAGTGACTCTGTGAGTTACTCAATAGCCTTTTAATATAACCCCTTTTCACTAAATCAGCCGGTCTGTTCTATTGCTTGCAAGCGACAACCTTGACGGGTACCGTACAATATTCAAGGTCCAAATGGTTGATTAGGAGAGTGGTAGCAGCTTCCGGATGACCCATGAGGACGCATACAGTAAGACAATTGGCTCGGAAGCCACACAGTATAGTGGCTTTCAAGTCAGGAAGACTCAGATTCAAATCTCAGCTGTGCCACTTACTAGCTGAGAAACCATGAGAAAGTGAATTAGCTTCTCTGAGCCTCATTTTCCTCCTCTGTCAAATGGTGATTATAGTAAACTACTTGACAGAATTGTTGGGGGAATTCAATGAGATAATGCAACAAAAAACTCATGCTGTATATGATTATTCATTTTCTGTGCCAACTTGACTGAGCCATGGAGTACCCAGATATTTCATCAAACATTCTTCTGGGTGTGTCTGTGAGGGTGTTTTGGGGTGACATTAACATCTCAGTTCAGCAGACTGAGTAAAGCAGATGGCCCTCTCTAATGTGGGTAGGCTTCTTGCAGTCATTCAAAGGCCTGAATAGAACAAAAAGGTTGGCCGGGTGCGGTGGCTCAAGCTTGTAATCCCAGCACTTTGGGAGGCCAAGACGGGCGGATCACGAGGTCAGGAGATCGAGACCATCCTGGCTAACACGGTGAAACCCCGTCTCTACTA
>NW_012112364.1:1174161-1232544 GCF_000951035.1 Colobus angolensis palliatus
CCCGCCACCACGCCCTGCTAATTTTTTGTATTTTTAGTAGAGATGGAGTTTCACCGTGTTAGCCAGGATGGTCTCGATCTCCTGACTTCGTGATCTGCCCACCTCGGCCTCCCAAAGTGCGGGGATTACAGGTGTGAGCCACTGCACCCAGCCTGGCCTTTCTTTTTAAACTCTGAACTTGCTACCTCTCTCTTGCCTCTCCCAGCACATGGACAGGTGCACGTGCACACACAGCATGCAATTCCTGGAGACAGTGCTGGACAAGATCAATGGTGGGGGCAGGAGTGGGAGGGGGGAATGCTTTGAGCTCTTAAAGGTGCATTGCAAATTTCTGCTCTGGCATAGTAACCACTCACTCCCACAGCCCTGGGACACTGGGATGACATTGAGTCACCTCCTCCTCTTCACAAGATGCTAACCTGCTACCTCCTAGACAAAAGAAAGCTCAAGAATCACCAAGGGCTGCCTTAGAGGCTGCCTCTCAGGGGCACTGGTCAGAGAAGAGAGACTGTGGCCAGTCAGAGGGTATCCCTGGGGCCCGTTGATGTAGATAATGCCCACTACCCCCATCTCCAGCCCACTATGCCCACCCCAGAATGGCTTTCAAAGGGGCGACTCAAGGTCACCTGGCCATGGAGAAGGACTCAGCTCTGCCAAGTGGTACTGAGGCAGCCTGGACGCAGCTTGCTGAATCAACTCACCCAGCACCCAGCCTCATGGCAAGACACCCAGCAATTCCTGCCTTCTTCCCAGCAAGGCTTTTGCTGTCCAAGTCTGATCGCCCCTTGGATAAACGAGAAGCTTGGAACAAGTCCAGACCGGGGTATTTCTCACAAGCTTCAACGCTAGACATCAGGTAACAGTGCCAACAAGGAAGTTTGCTGAAATGCAGGTTCCCCACCGACCACAGCTCAAAAACATAGCAACAGAACCCCTGGGGCTGGACCCTGAAGCTGTATTTTTTACAAGTTCCCCCCAAATATGTCAGCAGGCACAAAGACCTGGGCAGAGGAAACAGCCTGAGCTGCACAGAATTATCTTCCCTTCCTGAAGCCAGATGTCCTGGTTTCTTGGCTCATATGACTTTAGGCCATTCATTGCTTGACTTCTCTGGGCCTCAGTTTCCTAATCTGAAATATGGGAGATACTTTTTTGGGGCACATGTAAAAAAACGAAATATACTAAAATGGGAAAGTTCCCTTGTCCTCCTCACAGGGCATGCGATGGGGGAGTGGCTCCCTTCCTCAGTGTCCCGCTGCTCAAACCTCCAGGGGAGCACACAGACAGGCAGGCTGTGGGGCTCCGACCCCATGGCAGTGTCTAGGTGTGAATGTTTACAGCTAAAGCCCCAACGGGCGTGTGTTACAGGGTGCTCTTTCAGTTTACCATCTATAGACCGCTTGTGTTAGCTCAATTAGACCCCTGCCTTATCGCAAGGACAGAGGGCTTTCTGTATCCCAGGGTTACCTGCCTTGTTGTACTGGAAGAATCGGATCACATGTGGGCTTGGAGAATGGGTGCAAGGTTTTATTGAGTGGAAGTAGCTCCCAGCAAATGGAGGAGCCAGAAGGGAGGTGGCTTTCCACTGCAGTCAAGCTGGCCCCGGCTCTCCTCCAACTACCCCAGCTGAACTCACTGTTGTTCTGCTGGCCTGCTGGCGAGCGGGTGCCTATGGATGTGTTGCTCTGGACTTCCAGCCTCCTGGGTGTTTCTTGACTGATGTGCTCCTCTCTCTGTTCAGCTACACGTGTGTCTGCTTGCTGGGGTGTCAGAGTTTTTATAGGCACAGGATGGAGGCATGGCAGGCCAGGGTGGTCTTGGGAAATGTAACTTTTGACAGAAAAGCAAAAGAGCCTGTTCTCACCCAGGTCCATGGGGGTGGAGCCCTAGCCAGGAACCATGCCCTCCTCTACCCAGCATTTCCCTTCGCCTCTTCCGTATCATTTAAAGGGACCACACTCTTCCCTTCCCAGCACTCCCGTATCATTGGGAATGATAATAGTTCTATCTCAATGGATTATTTAGAAAATTAACCCAGCATACATAAAAGATCAGTAATTGTTAGGTGTTATTATTGAAGAAACAACTATTCCCTTGCAAACCTTCTTTTTCCCAGAAGTGAAATGGGAAAAATCATGTACTTCAAAGCAACTACTGTATCTTTTAGAGTATCCAAGCAAGCCCAAGAAACACTCATTTGCAAAACCAGCTTCATCATGTATCAAGATATTTTACTTTTATTTATTTATTTTTAAAGCTGGGGTCTCACTCTGTTGCCCAGGCTGACCTTGAACTCCTGTGTACAAGTGATCCTCCCACCTTATTCTCCCAAGTAGCCAGGACTACAGGCCTAAAATATTTAAAAATAAATAAATAAACAATTACAACTTACTGAGCACCGTATATGTGTCAGATTCCACAAACAATTCTGTCTGATGAGTACTATTATTTCCATTTTAAGATAAGGAAGCTTATATCACCAATGGCAAAGTTGGGATTTGAACCCAGACCTCATTCAGGAACATGTGCTATTCTGTCTCCACAAGGCTGGTTCTATTCATTGTCAGGAGCTTCTGAAGCATCCTTGTTTTCCCAGTTATAAATCCACATTAGTATTGCTAGGCAAAATTGGGTTATAGAAGTAAGCCCTGCAGTTAACAGTGTTTTTCCAATATGAGCAAAGAATGCCAATAAGAAATGGCAGTAAATATTTTAAAAAGAATTTTAACTCATTAATCTTGAACTGAACACATGCCTCCAAGGAAATGATGCTTTACAATTTGTAAAGTAAGAAACATCCTTTCTTAGTAACGATACTTTCACACTCTTTGCGGTATTTGCTTCCATCCCCCCTCGGCTCTGTGATCTGCATCCGCCACTGATTTTCTCAACACCCTCAGGTAGGGTCAGAGTTTAAATTCACATCTCCCAGAAAACAAGTCACACCTTCGGAGGTGTGACCCAGAACTCCCACTGAACTCAGTTCCTGGGAAAGGAAGGCTGTCTTGATCACAACAACATGTAGCACAGGGCTTTTGGCACGAAGCGAATTCTCAATAGATGTGATTTAAAATAATGCTAATCACTGTTGTCATGGTTTTTCTAAAGATATAAGCAAAATTGAAAGCATCTATTTTGTTCAAGTAGCCTTTCTCTGGAGAATGTTCTCTGAGTTAAAGAAGGGGAAAGGAGGCCAGGTGCGGTGGCTCACGCCTGTAATCCTAGCACTTTAGGAGACTGAGGTAGGGGGATCCCTTGAGCTCAGGAGTTCAGGACCAGCCTGAGCAACATGGTTGGTGAAACCCTGTCTCAACCAGAAATACAAAAATTAGCTGGATGCGGTGGTGCATGCCTGTAATCTCAGCTACTTGGGAGACTGATATGGAAGGATTGCCTGAGCCTGGGTGGCAGAGGTTGCAGTGAGCCAAGATCGTGCTACTGCACTCCAGCCTGGGTGACAGAGCGACATCCTACCTCAAAAAAAAAAAGAAAAAAAAGAGGCCGGGGAGATGGCTGGGAAAGGGGCTGTCTCTGACAGTCTGACGAAGAAAACTCAGGATATAGATATATACCCCTTGTTATGGTTAATAGTGAGTGTCAATTTGATTGGATTGAAGGATACAAAGTATTGATCCTGGGTGTGCCTGAGAGGGTGTTACCAAAGGAGATTAACATTTGAATCAGTGGGCTGGGAAAGGCAGACCTACCCTTAATCTAGGTGGGCACAATCTAATCAGCTTCTATCGCAGTTAGAATATAAGCAGACAGAAAAATGTGAAAAGAGAGACTGGCTTAGCCTCCCAGCCTGTACCTTTCTCCTGTGCTGGATGCTTCCATTTCAGAGGTAAGGCCCTTGAACACCAGACTCGTTTCTTCAGTTTCAGAATTCAGACTGGCTCTCCTTGCTCCTCAGCCTGCAGGTGGCCTATTGTGGGACCCTGTGATTGTTAGAACTAATACTTAATAAACTCCTCTTTACACACATATATCTGTTCATTCGTTCTGTCCCTCTAGGGGGACAGAACCCTAATACACCTCTGTACTCTTGAACAATAAAAAATAACTTTATGGACTCCAATTTCTAACCGTTCAGCTTAGCCAATATTTTTGAGGATACTGCTGTGTACTGGACACTTGAACAGGTGCTGTGGAGCTGAAGAGAAATGAGGACTCACTCAAATCCTAACGGAGCTGATTTTCTACAAGAGGAGAAGTACACAAAGAGAGGGTACACAAGGGAGGCTTCTAGACATTTCATCTAAGGCAGGCACATTTCTACTCTGTTATGCTGAAAATTGCTTTGCAATTGCAACCAAATCATCACTTACATAGATTAATTTCTTTCTAGGGCCCTAGCTCAATTAATGATGTTTGGAAAATAATCTTTTTTTTTTTCCATATCACATCTTTCTTCCTAAGTGCCACAGTAGCTTGAAACTAATTTTAACAAAGTCTTTCAAAATATTCCACCTTTTGGAGAGAGAGTAAATGGTAATAATAGTTTATTAATCACACAAAATGTATTTGCATTATAAATTTGAATTGGTAACTTTGCATAATGAGAAGTTGAAATTGCAACATATACAAGGAGCAAAAAAGCAATTTGAGCCCCAATTTATAACTGAACAGTCATCTTGTCTTTTTTATTTGCTCAGTTGTTTACCACTGCCTTCCAGTATTTATTTTAATCCATTTCTTTAAACAGATGTTAATAAACTTTAGAACTTCCGTTGTGCCCTTCGCCTAAACACAAGCAAAACAAATTTATCTTCTTCTATTATAATTGACTTATTTTTCCATTATTTGAGTTTGCTTCTCATGAGTTGCATGTGAAGTACGGAATGTTTGCAGGATGTACAATTTAGCCATTTTGGATTGCATCCATTTCTCCAGAACAACACTGATTGCAACATTAATTAAATCATTCTGCAGAGTTTTAAAGCAGAATCAGTGACTGAGCCTTGACCAGAAGGAGAACGAATGCCAGCAGTGGAGGCCTGGGGGTTTCAGAGACAGATTTTCCCACTGAGGCAGGGATGCTTCCCACGGAGGCAGGGATGGAGGAGGGAGGCAAAGTGGGTGGGGGAAGCTACAGTCCCACTTCTCTCATGAGGATAGAGGTAAATTCTTGCACCGGCCATAACACCTCAGGGGTAAGGCAAAACTATTGGATAAAATGCACAGATACTGTTCTCTCCACACCCACATTTCTTTTAATGTTCTACCCAACGTTCTGTCTGGTGTTTCAGGACTTCTGCCCCTGCCTGCAAAATAATGACACCCATGGCTCTCTCGACTATGCCCTCCCCATTGGTGAGGGAAGGGGAGGTTGGCTTAGAGCTCAACTTCCCCTGTTAGGGCTTCCTTAGCACTCAGCCAAGGCCATACCCTCAGCTCTCTTCCCTACACAGCTTCCCAGTTTAACTGCCTTCCAATAACTCCATGCTCACCTCTTCCATCTCTGGAGCTACCATCCCAAGAGCCTTCCAGATGCTCCCTAAGCACCATGATGCCCAGGAGACCCCACTGCTGATCGGCCGGAGGCCTGGGAAAGAGCGGCCACAGACAACGAAGTTTTTCCACGACAAGCAAAAGCCATTTCCTGTGCTGGGCCAGTTTCAGGGACCAGAGAATAAAGCTGGCCGTGAAGCCCTGGAGCTCAATCATTTATGATACTGGGAGAGAAAGAAGACAGGAGAGGGTGCTTTCTGCTTGGCCCATCAGCCTGCCTGAGCCCACAAGGCTGTGAGTCTCTTTGAAATGGCCTTGGGACTCATCTTTTGACCCTTCTGATCCACAGCCTGCTCCCCTGAAGAGTTCAAGATGACTTTCTGTTCTTAGCATTCACTCATTTGAAACTTGATCATAGGTGGCCTGCGGACAGCTCTTGTCTTATTCTTTAGCTTTTAGATTATGATTTAACTTCTTCCCATGGGATGTTTGATCTCAGTTCCTTGAAGGCAGAGAAGTCCCTGGTGACAGGCCGCAATCTGGACATGTTGTAGGCATAGCAGGGACTAGGAGAATCAGCTGTTCTTGGGTCTACACCTGCAATGTTAAGATGCACGGCAGGAAGCAGAACAGATGATGGAGCTTTTGTTCTGAGAGCATGCAAACAAGGAGAATGTGAAGCATTTTTAAAAAAATGGAATCCAAATTGATTTTTTTTTTTTTTGAGACGGAGTCTCGCTTTATCGCCCAGGCTGGAGTGCAGTGGTGCGATCTCCGCACATTGCAGGCTCCGCCTCCAGGGTTCACGCCATTCTCCTGCCTCAGCCTCCTGACCAAATTAATATTTTACTTATTTGGACACTCTTTTACGTATTATCTAATTTTCTTAACCCTTCACGCCATTTTGTATAGGTAGACGCCCTTCAACTACAGGGAAAAGCGGTGCTGACATCACAGGTCTGGACAGAGCTGTCCTTGTGGAAGGGTAATGGTCTGTGATTGCCAGAAGCTGCATATGTCAGTCCCTCTCCATCACAGCTAATAATCTTTAATTACTCAGAACACCTGTCCTTGCCTTGCAGAAGTAACAATTTGTTTCATGGTAATCTCCCAATCTCCCATCATTGACCCTTGGCACCATAAATGGTGTATTCATTTATTTATTCATTATATGTTTACTTGAAACTTACCACTCTACGGGCAAGCACTGAACTAGAAGGTTGGAATACAGGATCATAAAATGCAGCTACTGCCCTCGAGGGGAACTCCTTACAATGGAGAAACAAATAGCTACGTGACAGGCTTGGGTTATAACACAAATGCTCCAGAAATAGAGGAAGACCAGAGAAGGCATCCCAGAACTGAACGTAGCATGTGACTTGAGTTTTTAAAGATGAGTTAGCAAGCCATTAGGTGTAGAATTGGAAAAAATATTTGAGGCAGAGGGATAGTTTGTGCCAAGACAGGAAGACATGAAAGAGTCTGCAGCAGGCTGAGAAAGACAATCCGTTGGAATGGACTGACTGTTGGGGTGTGTGTGTTGGAAGGAGGGGTTGATAAGCCTGGAGAGGTGGTAAATAATCTTGATGCCATGTCTCCTGTCTATCTTAACCAGTAGATAAGGGGAAACCAGTTGAGTTTTTTATAGAAATAAAATGATTAGGGTTAGTTTTAGTAGGGTTGTTCTGACGTGAAGAGACAAATAGAAGATGCCATTCTAGAAGCCAAGAAACATGAGTCTTGCCTGTCAGTCAAAGGGAGGTCTAGATTAAGGGACAGTGAGGCTTTAGAGAAAAACAGGAGTGAGGATGGACAGATCTGGTGCCCTATTGGAAGGGAAGGAGAATTTTGAGGTAACTTTCGGGTGGTAGGGCCCACTTACTGACATAAGGAATACTATAAAAGGGGTTTTTGTTTTGTAATATGGGTAGAGTATAAACTTGCATTTGCACCAATGTTACTCATGACTTGTAACGTTTTAGCATCAGCTCACACTGTACCCTTTCCCGTGAAAATCACAGTGTCAATTTCATGACTGGTGGCAGTGTCCCATTTAAAGACATCCTGCAGTTATTCAAATCCCTCTCCTCCGCCACATACTTTCCTTTCTCCCACAACAGACTCCCTCTACATGAACTCCTCCCCACTGCGAGACACCAATCAGAGTTCAGACTGAGGGCAAGCATAGACAGTTCTGGGCGCTGCTGCAAGTACAATTTCTATAAAAAGACATTGAGAAAACAATGAGCAATGTTGCCATTTTGCCTTTAATGGAAAAGTGGCCAGTGGTTACAGTTAAAAAAAAAAAAAAAAGTTCTTTTAACAAAACAAAATTTTATCCAGCTTCTAGGCAATCACTGAATTTTCAGAAATACACATGTGCTTGAAAATCAATCTTTTTATAAAAATAAACTCTGAATGTGTGATTAAAAAGGAAGAAGCCCAGTCTTTTAGCTGCACAACTGCATATTAAAAGGGAGAGGTATCTGTCTTTGAGAGAGTTCACCCCAGTGCAGTGGGGGCTTTAACTTTGGGAGACAGAGCCTGCTTGAAGCGTCTCTTCAGGTCCTGCATGTTGGGAGAGCGGGGCCGAGGGATGATGGAGGCTCTTCTTCTTTCCCCACTGAGGCCGTGCATCTTGCTTACTTCTTTGCAGAGATGCTGAAACACATCACAGACATCTTCATAGTTTTCGCTAGTGGAAATTTCAAGGAACAGGCTGCCCAGCTCATTGGCTAGCTGAATGCCGTCCTGTGTCTGCACCTGCCGGGCATGCAAAAGGTCCCCCTTGTTGCCCACAATGATGACAGGGGCTTTAGAGTCAGGGTGGACCTTCCGGATGTGCTGATAAAGGGGTCGGATGGACAAGTAGCTGTCGTAGTCTGTGATGGAATAGACCAGCAAAAAGCCCTCAGCCCACTGCACGCATTTGGACAGGGAATCGACGACCTGGGGGAGGCTGTCTTGGATCTGAGAAAACATCGAAATGACATCCAGTCAAGGAAACTCTCAGTGGGAGATAAACTCAAAAACATCAAGGAAACCCTTGAAGAAATACTTGAAAATGAAATCACTAAACACAGTTTTCAGTTTCCACCCAGCTTCTGCGGAAGCAGGCTTTTGATATGGAAAGAGCAGATTCCCAGGCAAACTCCCTGCCTGAGTTACTTTATTAGCTGTTATCCCTGCATTATTTTTAAACCCCTTGCTTGTCAGGCAGTCTCTGGTGAACCATGGCTGACTGAAGAATGACCTTAAACTAGAATGGCTCAAGTTTTAGGAAACACTAACTCATAATAAACAAAACTTTGAAAATAAGCCAAGATAAATATCTTTTCCCAAACCCATAAAAATATTTTTAACATGCACTTCTTAAGAATGTTACAGAAAGAAATTCCTTTCTTAGGGTTCTTCCACAAGACCTTTCCTCTGGAGAAGGGAGTAGCAATTAGTAACTGGTTAATAAACAAGTTACATTCTAGACCCTCTGCCAAGGGGTTATCTGATTGCAATTACTGACTTGAGGGAACAGCCATTAACAGCAGCACTTCAGCAATGCGTGGCTGGGCGCTGTGGCTCATGCCTATAATCCCACCACTTTGGGAAGCCGAGGTGGGCGGATCACTTGACGTCCGGAGTTCCCGACCAGCCTGGCCAACATAGTGAAACTACATCTTTACTAAAAAATAAAAATAAATAAATAAGTAAATAAATAAATAGTTGGAGTTGTGGCGGATGCCTGTACTCCCAGCGACTCGGGAGGCTGAAGCAGGAGAATCGCTGGAACCTACCAGACGGAAGTTGCAGTGAGCTGAGATCCAGCCACTGCACTCCAGCCTGGGCAACAGAGTGAAACTCCGTCTCAAAAAAAGCAGAGCTTACCAGGGGAGAAGACTCTCTCCCACTAGAATCCTACCTGTTTTTTTGTTTTGTTTTAAATGTCTTTCTCTTTGTTAATGGTTCCACGGCTACCTCTGGAAGAAATGGTGAGACCTGAATAAGTAGTGATGGCCCACCAGGGTTGCAAAGTGAAGTGAAGTCAGGTGCTTAACAAGAGGAGGCTGCTTCTAACCATGCCTCCCCCTTAGAGAGTTTCTAACACTCCAACTACTGGCCCCCCTGTGGGGACAGCTCATTCCTACCTGTATATGCACAGGTTGGTTTAGATGCCTTGTTTAGACCCCTGCGCCCAGCGTGGGCGCCCTACGTGCTGTGCCCACCGGGGTGGTCTGACGGGTGGGAGTGAGCTGTTTGCCCCTGGCGGTTCTTACCTGGATGCCCCCGGGAGTATCCTGGATCTGCAGGGAGAGCTGGTCCCCCTCAACGTAGACCAGACGTGAATACAGCTTGCCTGGAGAATGAAGGAGAGTTTGCTTTTCAATTCTCAAACTCCCATCCGGAAAAAGAAACATGCAAGCATAAAGGCAGGGAGCGTGAAAGTATTCTCACCTGTATTCGGTTCATAGTCGCCAATGAATCTCTTGGTCAGGAAGCGCACGATCATTGCTGAAAAGGAAATGGGAAAATCAACCGAAGGAGTCGGACAAGCCAGTCAAACCCAGGAACCCCCCCCCCCGACGAACTGGGGAGAGTGAGGGGCGCAGAACCGTGGGCACTGCTAGCTTCCAGAGGCTCCGCAAAACGGAGGTGCTTAGCCACAAGTACAACTGGCGGGACACCTCTCCCGCACCTCATCCCCGAACAGGCGCCAACCCCGCCGAGAGTCCCAGGGAACGCCAGGGAAGCAGGCCGGGACTGACCGGGACCCCCGAGCGCGAAAGCAGCCGGGTTCTGCCTGCCCCCCGGCCCTCTGCTTCGGCCAAAACTCCCTTTCTCCGTCTGCAGCGCCCCCAGTGGTCGCGGCCGGAGCCGGGGAGCGAAGCCGCCCGGGGTCCCCGCCGCACTCACCGCTCTTGCCCACGCGGCCGGCGCCCAGCACCGCCAGTTTGATGTCCTTGGGCAGGAGGCAGTCCGAGGAAGACTCGGGGATGGGTGAGAGCAGAAAGTGCCCGGACATGCTGAGCGGCCGCATGGAGCGCGTCCCGCAGTCCCGCGCGCAAGCCGAGCGGACTGGGCCTCGCCGCACCCGGAGCCGGCTCGCAAGCGGGCAGTGCGGGACTAGGAGTCCGGGACCGCGGCGGCTGCCAGCACAGCTGTCAAGACCTGCGGCTTTTAAAGGGCTTGGTGCTCCCGGGAGCGCGGCGGCCGCCCCAGCTCCTCCTCGTCTCCGCCCCTTCCCGGAGCTGAGGGGAGGGGCGGGAGCAGAGGCCGCGGAGCTGAGTATCGCCGAGGCTGTGCGGTTCGCCGGGCTGCTCGCTGCTCGCGGCTCCAGGCGCTCTGCGGCAGGACTGCGGCTCCGAGGCCCAGACCCTGAAGATACGGCCACCATCCAGAGCGCGCGGGCGGCCTCTAGTCAGGCACTCTGGGAGTCTCCTCACCCTGCAGCAGCCAGCCAGAGTCACTAGACCTGTGGGTGAACTTGAGATGAGTTACGAGCTGGCGAGAGAAGAAAAAGTGCGATCAGTTGGATGTTTCTGCAACCATGGGAGAGACAGATTCCTGTAAAACGTTGCCCTTTTTATTTTTAAAAGGTGCTAAGGGGCTGGACGCGGTGGCTCACGCCTGTAATCCCAGCACTTTGGGAGGCCGAGGTGGGCAAGATCACCTGAGGTCAGGAGTTCAAGACCAGCCTGGCCAACATGGCGAAACAGTCTCTACTAAAAATACAAAAATTAGCGGGGCGTGGTGGTTGGCGCCTGTAATCCCAACTACTCGGGAGGCTGAGGCAGGAGAATCTCTTGAACCCGGGAGGCGGAGGTTGCAGTGAGCCGAGATGGCACCACTGCACTCCAGCCTGGACCGCAAGAGCGAAACTCCGTCTCAAAAAACAGAAAAAAAGAAAAGAAAAGGTGCTAACAGATGACGTTAATATGGGAAAAGGGAGGGCGGGGGCAAGAGCTCTGAATTAGTATCAGTGGAGGCAACTGCAGTTACTGTGACCTTGCTAGGGATAGATGAAGTCCCCTTAGGGGCAGTGATGGTTAGCAGCTCAGTATCCATTACCAGCCCCTCTTCTGCAGGCAGGGATTGCACTGGCTCATTCCTAAACACTCAGGAGCACTCCACCGGCTGGCGGCCCTGGCTCTGCACTAACTGTCCATCATCAATACTATCCTATGTGCTTGAGTCATGCATTTGCTTCATTATCCAAGTATTTACTTCTAGGTGCATGGTGGGGTCTAGGGTGGGGTGGGGGGCAGTGTGAGGAACAGGACACAAAAGAGAGCTATGGACTGGTTCTTGGATTTCCGGAGCCCACCAGAAATAGCAGGGCAGAAGCCTGAGGACTTTAACGTTGAACAGTTAGAAGACTTCCTGGCTTCCGGCCTCCTGTGTTCCAGCCTCACCTAATTGCCTATTAGACAGCCCCACCCTTATTCACACCTTTCTTTACCCTGGTTGTACTAGTTTTTGCTGCATGACAAACCACACCAAACTAGATAGTTTAGAACAATCACTTACAGTTGTTGAGCCCTTTGGTGCATCTGCAGGGAGCTTCCAGGTTCTGGAGGTGGGAGCTGGCTGCCCTTGGACAGCCTTACTCATGTCTGGCAGCTGTTGGCTGTGATGGAGGGTAGTGACTGAGTTAGGTGTCTCTTTTTAGCAGGTTGGCCAGGGCCTACCCTCATGGTAGCTGAGCAGAGTTCCAAGAGAGTGGGTGGAAATGGACAAGGCCTCTTGAGACCTAGGCCTTGAGGTCGAACCCATCCCTTCCTGCTGCATTCTGTTGGTCAAAGAAAGTCATGGGGCCAGCCCAAATTCAAGGAGTAGGGAAATGCACTCCGCCCCTTTGTGGAAACAGAAGAGTCACATGTGAAAGGGCAAGGAAGCAGAGAGTGGTGGAGAATGGGGCCCATTTCTGTAGTTGACCATGCTAATGAATGTGTCTCCATCCACCCAGTGGCCCAAGCCTTGGAGACATCCTTGACTCTACCTACTCTCTCACTTCCACATTGATTAATCACCAAGTTCCATCATTTCTCCTCCTGTATTTCTTGGTGTCTCCCTCTCTGTATCCCTACTGTTCTCATTTCTCATCTGCAGAATTCTGAATAATCCTGAAGTAAACTAGACTAGACTAGATGGTTTCTTCAGTTTACATGTTTCTCCCTTGGAGAAGCGGTCTCTGATCACTGCCACTGTCCCCACCCCTATCTTGCAGTTACTTGCTCTCAGGGCACTGATCTTAACTATCATTACTTTCTGGTAGAATGTTTGTTTCATGTCTGTCTCCAGGAGGACAGGGACTCTAGCTTGTGACTCGAGTACCCAGCACACAGTGGCACCTGGGACTGGCAAGGTCCTTAATAAATGTTTGTTCACTGGCTGACTTTCCAAATGAATGAATGAATGAATGAATGGTGTCTTCAGTGTATGAATGGGAAAATACAGACGTCATGTTTCTGACCATTTTCCCATTGCCTTGGTTTTGAGAGCAACTTGCTCTCAGGAGGACGTGTGCTGGGAGATATCCTGAGATAAACTGCCATATTTAAGTTGTACTGACTTTTGGCTGTTCATAAGGCAGTTTTCTCTGTTAAACTGCAGTTTAACTGGAAAGACTTGAAGCAGGGCACCTTCCTCCCTGATGGGGGAAACGGCACCATAAAGACAATGGCTGTCTAGGGAACAACCGGAAACTGTTAAGTTCCAGGGTCTCGTGCAGCTCCGTGATGGGGGTCTGGGCTGTTGTCTCTCAGATTCCCTTGACTTCTCCTTCATAGATGCAGGGTGGCTCCCGCAGTATCCTCACCCAAACAGGAAGGGAAGGAAGTATTCTGTTAGTTGTTCTCTTTAATTACGAAATAAAGCAGTTCTCACAAGAACTCAGCAGACTTTCTCTTACATCTCACTGGCCAGAACAAACTGGGAAAGATATTACTCAAGTATCTAGCAAAGACTGGGATGGTCATGACTAGTTTAGACAATCATGATTCCTCCCTCTAGCTGGACATACCACCACCCCCATTCAAAATCAAGAACTCACAGAGAGAATGATTGCCAAGGAGATCGGCCATAAACCCTATTCCCCTTCCTGGAGTGAAAATCCAGCACTTTCAAGGGAAGAGTCCTTTCTTGGTGGAATGTTGCGTATCTCTGTCTCCCTTCACCTCCTTCTCTGTTTTACATTCCCAGTCTGGAATAAGACCATTGTAGCTTAAGGTCTGCCAATAAGGAAGATTCCTAAGACTGTTCTCTGCCCAGCGATAATTATGTTCCACTTTGCAATTACATTGCACCTTTGCTCAGAAGAGCTCAACATGTGATTTCGTTCTCCTTGGAAGAGCTCTTTGCATTTATAACTATATAAAATAATCCATGACCTTCTGGTGAAGACAATAAATGACTGAACTGTAGAATTATAAATAGCCTTGTCTAAACTGTTGCTGCTTGTGTTCTGCCATTTCATTTTAAATTTGTGTCCAGAGTTATGTAAAACTGTGGTGCAACCAATATAACAGGCATGCTGAAGTGGTTTTAAAAAGATAACAGAAATGCGTAGGCATGGATACAGATATACAAATCTGTGGGTGTTTAGAATGAGTATAAAGGCCAGAGTTTGGTAATATGCAAATAACAGCAGCCTTGGGAAGTTATTAACTCTTTCCCAGTCAAATAAAAGCTTTAATTCTAGTCACCAGGCAAAACTTTGCCAAGGGTCCCTGTCTTGTTCACAAACAACTCCCCTACCCCAGCCATAACCCAACATCAACTCCCTTTCCTGTATATCCTAAGTCCTCGACTACTGAGTTTACTGGAGCCTCAGAGCCCCTGCCTTTGAGGTGCTCTCCCTAAACAGGAATCATGGCTCTGCCCTCTACCAGTTCCCTACTTTACTTCAACTCAGCAGGCAAAATTACTGAAAATGGACTCTGTGAGGCTCTGTGATAAGTGCTGGCGCAGAACACAAAGAGCAGTGAACATTTACTAAGACAGCGAAGTATAACACACTCCTGCCTGCCTTCACAGACATCCCTGTAGTGAAGAAATTTACCAAATTCACTATCATTTATAACTGTTGAGTTTACCAAGAAAATTCTATTATCTTAATTTTTAATTAATCCTGTGAAACAGGTAAAGAATATCCTCTAAATTGTGGTTTAGACAAATTGAGTAACTTATCCAAAGTCATACAGCTTTATAGTGGTGCAGGCCTCAAGCCCTCTGAGTTTTAATCCTGGCACATTCCACAGGTATACAGGGCAGGATGCAGAGCCGGGCACAGTGGCTCCCACCTGTAATCCAGCACTTTGGAAGGCCAAGGCAGCAGGATTGCTTGAAGCGTTTTCGACCCTGTCTTTACAAAAAGAGAAAAAAGGAGGGAAAAAAAGGAGGGAAAAAGGGAGGGAGGGGAAGGAAGGGGAGGGGAGGGAAGAGGATGAAGGAAGGAAGGGAGGGAGGGAGGGAAGAAGGGAGGGAGAAAGAAGGGGAGGGGAGCGGAGGGAAGGGAAAAGAAAAATTAGCCAGGCATGGTGGTACACGCCTGTTGTCTCAAGCACTCAAGATGTGGTGGGAAAATTGCTTGAGCCCAGGAGCTCGAGGATGCAGTGAGCTGTGATCATACCACTGCACTCCAGCCTGGGCAACAGAACAAGACCCTGTCTCAAAAAGTTCAAAATTCAAAAAAATAAATACAAAATAAAGAAAGCAGGTTGTAGAACACTGTGTTGATAATGGAAGGCCAGAGCAGGTCAGGATGCAAACTCCAACAGAGCTGCCACAGGGAGAGTCAGGTCTGACCCAAGTATCAGGGAAAGCTTCAGGGAGGCATGAACTGGGCTGCAAGTGTGAGTCATGTGTGATCGGTGGAAAGCAGGGAAGGGCCATGTCAAACTGAGGGAACAGCATGCACAAAACCATGAAGATACATGGCAAGTGTGAGGAACTCTGAGTAGTCTCAACGGTGAGAAGGATGTGGTAAGTGACCCAAAAGGCTGGGAACCAGACTAAATGGCATGCTAAAAAGTTTATCAAGAGGCTATGGAAAGCCATTAATCATTTGAGGAGAGCTCCTTCTACAGTTCTTTCTCAGGTTATCTGCAGGGCGTTAGTTCCAGGACACACTGAGAATATCAAAATCCAGGGATGCTTAAATCCCTGATATAAAGAGTGTTGTATTTTCATATAACTTACGCACATCTTTCCTACTTTATTTTTTGAGACGGAGTCTCACTCTGTCGCTCGGACTGGACTGCAGTGGTGGTGTGATCTTGGCTTGCTGCAACCTCCGCCTTCTGGATTCAAGCAATTCTCCTGCCTCAGCCTCCTGAGTAGCTGGGATTGTAGGTGTGCACCACCATGCCTGGATAATTTTTGTATTTTTAGTAGAGATGGGGTTTCACCATGTTGGCCAGGCTGGTCTCAAACTCCTGACCTCAAATGATCCACCCACCTTAGCCTCCCAAAGTGCTGGGACTACAGGCATGAGCCACTGCGCCCGGCCCTTCCTTCCTACTTTAAATCATATCTGCATTACTTATAATACCTAATACAATGTAAATGCTATGTAAATAGTTATACTGTATTGTTTAGGGAACAGTGACAAGCAAAAAGTTTGTACATGTTCAGAAGAGATGCAATTTTTTTTTTTTTTGAGATGGAGTCTTGCTCTGTCCCCCTGGCTGGAGTGCAGTGGCGCGATCTTGGCTCACTGCAAGTTCTGCCTCCCGGGTTCACGCCATTCTCCTGCCTCAGCCTCCCAAGTAGCTGGGACTACAGGCGCCCGCCACCGCGCCCGGCTAGTTTTTTTTTCTGTATTTTTAGTAGAGACGGGGTTTCACTGGGGTCTCGATCTCCTGACCTTGTGATCCACCCGCCTCGGCCTCCCACAGATGCAATTTTTTGTCCCAATATTTTCCATCCCAGCTTGGTTGAATCCATGGATGCAGAATTCACAGATACGGATACAAAGAGCAGATTGTACATACAACAGTATGAGTACTCGGAGCTTACAAATAATAGGATATGGGCCTGGTGCCGTGACTCTTGCCTGTAATCCCAGCATTTTGGGAGGCCGAGGTAGGAGAATCCCTTGAGCCCAGGAGTTCAAGGCTGCAGTGAACCATGATTGTGCCACTGCACTCCAGCCTGGGTGACCCTGTCTCAAAAAACAGAAACAAAACAAAACGATATGGTCTCTGACCTCAAAGATCTTAAAACTGTTTACTTACTCATCTCCCATGAGCAACTAATTTAATCTGAACCTCTCTTCCTTCTTAGGTGGAACCAAAAAAATCCAGTCATTTTCACTTGAGCTAAGCCATCATCTCATTTTACAGAGCCAGTAAAGAGTATCCCACTTATTTTCCAATCCAAATGATTTCCATAAACCCGAGTCTTGCTGGAGAAGTGTGTACGACAGCATTTGTATCCCCCTTCCATTAGTGGCTTTGTGTGGTGGCCTGTCAACAGCTCCTCGCCACACACGGCTATTTGAACAGAATCACAGTGCAGAGCCTCAGCTGCTTATTCACTCCTCTGTGCACATTTTCTGCCTCAGCAACAGCAGCTGCAGCTGCTGCCTCACTGTTATTATTCATAACCTAGCAACTGGTTGAACAGATTCTGTGGAGAAGGATTTTTACTATCAATTTTTTTCTAAGGGGAGCTAGGGTGAAGAAATATGCTATAAACACTCATTCCAAATACATCCAACCCAGTTTTAAATCTTTTGTCTTGTGCACAAAAAAGAATTAAGATAAACCTACCTTGTTCATAGTTTAGCAATTCTTTATATTTTAGCAAACTTTCCATCCTAGTACAGAGAAATGCTAATACCACACAAGTGGGAATATGGAAGAGGTAAGAACCTGAGTGTGTGTTTCTGCCACAACATTCAGAAGAAAACTTCAAAAAAGAGGGTGACATATTTTATCTAACCCTTTGAGACTGGTTTCAACTGAACAAAAATAGAAGGCCTTAAAAGATACCTGGTTAGACCGGAACAGACTTGAGGTCCAAGTTCAAGGAACCACACAGCCTCACTTACAATCATGGCTATTACTTAAAAATAGGGTGAAAAAATTTATAGTTAGGATATTTTTCGTCATTTTCACTGACATGTGTAAGAAGGGAAATCGGACAGTAAGAGGTTAATTTATAAATTCACAATCTGTGGTGGTTGCTCAGGACCTGCATTTCAAGGCAGATATGTAATCTTATCAGCACACACACACATTACTCAAAGCTCGGAGGGTTCAATTTAATTATCTCCCCACTTATAAAACCTAATCTGCAGGACATCCAGATGGAGCTGCCCAAGAGGGAGATGGAACTACAGATCTGGGGCTTCAGAGAATGTGAGCTCTGCAACTGAGTCTCAAGTATCAGAGAAGGCTAAAGATGTAGACCAGTGGTTCTCAAACTTGAGCGTGTATCTTACTCACTCAGAGAGCTTGGTAAATACGAAGTGCTGGGCCCCATCCCCAGAAGTTCAGATTTGGCGGGTCTCAGGCAGGTCTGCATTTTTAACAAGGTCTCAGATGATGCTGATGCTGCCAGCTGGGAGACCATACTTTAAGAACCTCTGGCTTAGATAACCCAGGAATAATTTATAAAGAAGGGAGAGACAAATGTGGAACATCTAGGAGGGGCCCAGAATGAGGATAGAAGGGGGTCAGACAGGGAGAAGAAACAGAATCCTCTGCAAGAGAAAAAAATTGTTACTCTGTCAATTATTATGCGGATAAGATTAAATTGGGAAAAAGTATCTACATTTGTTAATTAGCAAGCTTTTGGTAACCTTTAAGAGTACAGTTTCATCACAGTGGTGGAGGCGGGAGCCAGATTTGCAGTGGGCGACCAGGAAATTTAGCTATGAAAGGGAGGAGGAAGGCACAGGAAGGGCTGCTTGGTTTATTTGCTGGTTTTGCAAGTCTGCAGGCTGAAGTTAAAAAAACCAGCAAGTTGGGCCGGGTGCAGTGGCTCACGCCTGTCATCCCAGCACTTTGGGAGGCCGAGGCGAGCAGATCATGTGAGGTCAGGAGTTGGAGACCAGCCTGGCCAACACGGCAAAACCTCGTCTCTACTAAAAATACAAAAAAATGAGCTGGGTGTGATGACAGGTGCCAGTAATCTCAGCTACTCAGGAGGCTGAGGCAGAACTGCTTGAACCCGGGAGGCGGAGACTGCAGTGAGCCAAGATCACACCCCTGCATAGACCAGGATAATGAGTGAAACAAAAGGGCAGGCCCAGGAGCCCTGTCAATACCAACTCTCTCCTCTGGTCTCCTTTCACCCTCCTTGATACCTGGTTTGCCTTATTTTATGAAGGGATTTAGGTCTTACTGTTCCTCCTATACTATCATCTCCTTAACAAGGCTTTATAGTGTCTCTCTTTTCCCTTCATTCCACAGTAGAGTAGGTACCAGTCAACATCCCCTCACAGGCCAGGTGTGGTGGCTCACGCCTATAATCCCAACACTTTGGGAGGCCGAGGTGGGCAGATCACTTGAGCCCAGGTGTTCAAGATAAACCTGGGCAATATGGTGAAACCCCATCTCCACTAAAACACAAAAATTAGCTGGGTGCGGTGGCATGCTCCTGTAGTCCCAGCTACTCAGGGGGCTGAGTCAGGAGGATCACTCAAGCCCAGGTGTTTGAGGCTGCAGTGAGCCATGATTGTGTCACTGTACTCCAGTCTGGGTAACGAGGGAGACACTATCAAAAAAATATATATACTCCCCTAAACTATCTATAGATGTAAGTTGATAAAGACCACTCAACATATATTGGATAAGGTATAGAAAATGAAGAAAGTCTGTATTTATAGGATATTAAGAGAGAATCTTGATAAAATTCGAGCAGAGGCTGACTAAAGGGGACAAATCATGGGGAAGGATGAAGGAAAAGCATTCCTTCATAGCATGACATGCTCCTTCAAAAGCATTCCTTCGTATTTTGTACTTCAACTTACTTACAAAAGCCCTCAGGCATGAATGCATTTGGCATATTAAAAGACACAGCAAGGAGGCTCATGAAATTGGATCTGACTTTGGGGCAGGAAATGGTACAAGACTAGGTCGCAAAGGTAGCTACAGGACAGATAATGAGGGGTTTTGTAGGCCACGATAATCTTCAGATTATAAATGGTATTCAAAGCTATGAGGCTAAAAGCCTCATAGCTTAGAATCTCACCTGGAGTATAAAGGTACTTCAGTATTTGGAGATCACGAAGACAGAATCAGCAAAGACCGCAGACCAGGTAAAAGGAAACCAGGAGAGGGTTTCAGAAGCTAACTGAAGCCAAACTCAATAATAAACATTTTCTCTCACCAAAGTAGCAAAGATTAAATTAATCAATGCTGATGAGAATGCTGTGAGACAAGCATGTTCTCTGGAAGGTGGAGTGCAAACTAGCATAACCCTTCGGTAAATCAATTCATCAAAGTGAATCAAGAATTTGAAAAACAGGGCGTGGTGGCTCAAGCCTGTAATCCCAGCACTTTGGGAGGCTGAGACGGGCGGATCACGAGGTCAGGAGATCGAGACTATCCTGGCTAACACAGTGAAACTCCATCTCTACTAAAAAAATACAAAAAACTAGCCGGGCGAGGTGGCGGGCGCCTGTAGTCCCAGACACTCTGGAAGGCTGAGGCAGGAGAATGGCGTAAACCCGGGAGGCAGAGCTTGCAGTGAGCTGAGGTCCGGCCACTGCACTCCAGCCTGGGCAACAGAGCTAGACTCCGTGTCAAAGAAAAAAAAATTTGAAAAACATATATTCTTTAACCCAGTATTGTGCTTGTGAGGAAATCTACTTTTGAAGACTAATCCAAAATACTAAAATTTTAGCCATATTCATAGTATTGTCACTGATTGTTTTAAAAATTGCTATGTTGTACATCAAATAGGAAGAGTTCATTTTCTGAGTATTTGTGCTAAGGATAGTAGTCCCCCTAAGCTAAATCGGCATGTCATCCTTCTTTCTCTCATGTCCAACTTCATCTGCCCCTTTGAATTGACACCTCATATCCCCATTTCCTTGTTGACAAGTCACAATTTACTTATTTCACCTGGTTGTGTTAAAACATGAAATAGGCCCTAAGTGCACAACGGGTCTCTAGGAACCATTTCATCCAATCCCTTATACTCAGGAAGGTGATACCACTTTACTGATGAGGCAACAAAAAGTGAAGGGAACATGACTTGTTGGAGAATGAACAAAACAATGTTTAAGGTCTCCTGATTTTTGCACGTTACATGGGAGATTTAACAAGCCTACATACTCATATGCAAAATGGTTACAAGTCTTCAAAATTCAGAGAAACACTATAGTTTTGTAAAGACCAAACACAGACAGATGCATTTTTTTTAAAGAGCAGTCTTTTTCTCATTATCCTCTCATTAATTTGAAGAGCATTTGCTGAATGCTTACTATTTTCCAGGCATGAAGAGTCCCTAAACTCAGGTGTAGTGGGGAAGACTACGAGTTAAAACACTGTAACAGAAGTTATGGGAACAAAGATGTGGGGGATTTTATTACAACCAGAAGTATCTCTCTTCTCTCTGATTCAAAAAGCTTTCTTCATTCCTCTCCTTAAAATACTTGCAACAGGGAAGGTATCATCTATGATGAAACTCATCAAGTGACCAAAGGAAAGCCTAAGTGTTGCAAAGGCAAGTGCATGTGCAAAGAACTTGAAAAAATCTATTTTCCTAATACCTAAAGCATAAAGTAAGAAGGCAGTAACAGGAAGTGAAAGGGAAAACAAGCAGAAACCAGATTACAAAGGTTCGCATACATCATGACGGAATCACGTTTGCACAAACTCATCCAATTGTCTAAACTCATCAAACTGTACACACTGAAGGTGCAGTTCTTTGTTATCAATCATACCTCGACAAAGCTGCTACAAAAAATAATGTGGTCTTCCAGACACTATCTGACACCCACCCACACACTTATTGGAGTCTTCAGGGATCCACTTGGTAGTCAAACAGCACGGCAAATAGAGGAACTCTTTGGCATAAGAGGATCACAGGTTCAAGTACCAGCTCTGCTACTTTCTGGCAGTATGACCACTGGTGAGTTATTCCCCCTTCTTTAGTTTTTTATCTTACTCATAAAACATGGTAGCCCCCACATCTCAAAGAAGCCAGGAAGATGAAACAGATCAAGTGGTCAACGAACGTTGTCAGGCATATAATATCAATTCATTAACAGAGAGCTCAACTTTATGTACGTATCTCTCAAGCAGATAAATGGTAAATAGGGACATACCACACCCGCTCCCCCACAAAAGGGGGGTCACATATACTCTTTAAAACCTAAATATTAGTAAATTCTAGATTCACTGGAAAGCAATGACTTAATTTTGGACATCCAAAATACTCCTGGCAGGCTTCTGTGTACAAACAATGCAAAATTCTCAATTAGCAGCAGATCTATGAAACAAAAGTTGGTAGTTACTGAATATTCACCATAACATCATGATATATGCTTTGTGTAAGTATTCCCATCTAACCCTCAAAATCACCCTTTTAGGGGCACTTTTATTATCCCCTTCCAGGTAAGAAAACTGAGTCATGTGGGTCAATTTGCAATGTAGTAACAGAATGAGTAAATGTGGAGTCTGGAAGCTGCTTTAATGAAGAGAACAAGGCAAGTGTGACTAAAGGGACAGGGTGTGATGACTTCTACTCGATGCACGGTTGAGCCATGAACTATTATTGGAAAATACACAGGACTAATGAGATTATGTTTACATGCAAGTCTTCACTACTACAATGTGAATCCTTAGGGGCAGTTATTCAGAGATTCATATCCAGCTGTGAGGGATCCCCAAGCAGTACGTATCACCCATCTCACTTCATTGGGAAAAACTCAAGACCACCAACTAGATTTTTCTCCATTCAGAACATTAAAAAATATTTGAGACAGGGTCTTGCTGTCACCCAGGCTGGAGTGTGGTGACGGCAATCATAGCCGACTGTAGCCTTGACCTCCTGGACTCAAGTGATCCTCCCAACTCAGCTTCCCAAACTGTTGGGATTACAGGTGTGAGCCACTGCGCCCAATAGTTCGTAACACTTAGTAAATATGACTAGGTCTTTGCCTTACACAGCCTCACCCCGAGAAGGTAGCAATAAGAATGACTGTGTAGAATCTCAAAGGTTGGATAGGATTTGTGGATGAAACGGACTTAATGCCTGTCAGCAAGACTAGCGAGGATACGTTTCAAGGAGCCATGTTTGTTAAGTAAAGGTTTCCAATTGAATGGCATTGTTTTAATATGTCGTCTCCAAAATTCATGATGAAACTTAATCCCCATTGTTGCAAAGAAATTGCCGTAAGTCATGCACAGCTGGTAGAAATGTAAAATGGTAGAAAACGCTCTGGAAAACAGTTTAGCAGTTTCTCAGAAAGGTAAACATGCACCTACCGTAAGACCCAGCAACTGCCCTCTTGGACATTTATCCCAGAGAAATGAACACTTACATTCACACAAAAACCTGTACATGAATTCTCATAACAGCCTTAAAAACAACAGCTAACTATTGGTAATAACCCAGATGTCTTTTAGCAGGTCAAATGACTAAACAAACTGTGGTACGTTCATACCATGAATTCTACTCAGCAATAGGAATACACACAATACGTGAAACAACTTGGATGCATCTTCAGGGAATTATGCTAAGTCAAAAAAGGCAAAGGGACACATCTAACTCACAAGATCCCTGTCATTTCTTTTTTTTTTTTTTTTTTTTGACGGAGTCTCGCTCTGTGGCCCGGGCTGGAGTGCAGTGGCCGGATCTCCGCTCACTGCAAGGTCCGCCTCCCGGCTTTGCGCCACTCTCCTGCCTCAGCCTCACGAGTAGCTGGGACTACAGGCACCCGCCAACACGCCCGGCTAATTTTTTGTATTTTAGTAGAGACGGGGTTTCACCGTGTTAGCCAGGATGGTCTCGATCTCCTGACCTCGTGATCCGCCCGTCTCGGCCTCCCAAAGTGCTGGGATTACAGGCTTGAGCCACCGCGCCCCGCCTCATTTCCATTCTTGAAATGACAAAAAGAAATGAAGGCCAGCTTAGTGCTTGCCAGGGATCAGCAGGGGAAGAGGTGGTCTGACTACATAAGGCAACATGAGGTATCTTGTGGTGTTAAAACTGTTCTACATATTGACTTTATGCTTTTTTTTTTTTTTTGAGATGGAGTCTCTCTTGATTCTCCTGCCTCAGCCTCCAGAGCAGATGGGAGTACAGGGACTCACCACCACAGCTGGCTCATTTTTGTATTTTTAATACAGACGGGTTTCACCATGTTGGCCAGGCTGGTCTTGAACTCCCGACCTCAAGTGATCCACCCACCTCAGCCACCCAATGTACTGGGATTACAACTACGAGCCACCATGCCCACCTATTATCTATATCTTGATTGTGAAACTGCACTACAGTTTTGCAAGATGTTATCAATGTCAAACAGAATACAGTGTATAAGGAATCTTTATTATTTATAACTCCATGTAAATCTGCAATTATCTCAAAATAAAATATTCAATAAAAAAAAAAACAACTCCCATTGTGGCAGTATCAAGAGGTAAGCGAAGGCCAAACCTTCATACAACACCAAACCTGCCACCATCTTTACCTTGGGACGTCAGAGCCTCCAGAACCACCACATAAGCTTCTACTGCTTACCCAGGTCTGTGGTATATTGTTACAGCAAGACAATGGCCTAACACAAATGCTATTACCACTATTATTTTCTGAGTTCGGTTCCATGCATGGTCAAAACAATTCCAAGCTAGTGTATAACACACAAAGAATGGATACTTTAAACAACGTATTTTTTTAGGGTTCAAAAGCAAACTCAGGATCCTGAGCTTAACTGTAATGCAATAGATTACATCCCACTTATTTTTGTAATTTATTTTATATGGCCTGGCACAGTGGCTCACGCCTGTAATCCCAGCGCTGGGAGGCCAAGGCAGGTGGATCACGAGGGCAGGAGTTTGAGACCCGACTGACTAACATGGTGAAGACATGTTAAAGACTCTACTAAAGACACAAAAATTAGCTGAGCATGGTGGCACGCACCTATAATCTCAGCTACTCAAGAGGTCGAGGCAGAATCGCTTGAACCCAGAGGGCAGATGTTGCAGTGAGCCGAGATCATACCATTGCACTCCAACCAGGTTGACAGAGCAAGACTCTGTCTAAAAAAAAAAAAAAATTACTTTATTTCTTCCTTGATGATTTAAGACTATCTTCAAACAAGTACAAATATTTCATACATGATACCTGGCCATTTTCTAACCAATTAAGTAATTTGTTGCACAATAAGCTACCTTACGTCCTTCAGCAAGGAATACATTAAATTTGAACAGTAAAGACATTACATAATGAATGAGGACGCAACTAAAATTTGCTTGAAGTATTTCTTTGGGGGAGAGGACACCACACTTCCACTCAATGAAGAGAAACATTTTTCAGCCCAGAGGTCTTTTATTTTTTTTTTTAACACCTATTATGCCATGAATTCATAGGGAATAGGTTCCAGTAGCTCAGGCTCCTTCCCATTGGTCCTCACAAAGTGTGCTTCTCTGGGTGGAGCAGGCTATTAAAGGAAAAAAACGGGAATAAAATAATTACGTGAAGTGTTATATCTCAACCTTAAAAGTGCTCTCAGGACCAATGAAACCTACACCAAATTCTCACCTGGCGCTTCAGTTGAACCCAGGTACCTTTCTCTTTGGCTTCTTTCTTTTTCTGATCATTTTCTTTCACGCGTTTCAGGAAGCTATCTCGGCTCTTAGAGTGTTTAATGTGCTCAATACGCACATTAATTCTCTTGGCAAGAATCTTGCCCCTGAACAGGGCAGAAATTCTTGTAAGTGCTTTATCAGAAATATAACAGAAATGTAGAAAACTTTTTGCAGTTTCATTTATTAAACAAACCATGAACCTTTTATCCAGATACGACAAACAAAAAAGTATGACTTGATTACTTTACAATCAATTATTAATCATATCAGAAGAAGCCTTGCAGAGACCATCCCTACTTTCAACTCTCTTTGATGAGATGACAGCCTCTTAAACTCTAGTAATCTAACCCAAACCAGATTGCTAATAAATTTTAAAATTTTCTCTTTTTATTCTATAAAAACTGCTCGGCCGGGCGCGGTGGCTCACGCCTGTAATCCCAGCACTTTGGGAGGCCGAGGCAGGCGATCACGAGGTCAGGAGATCAAGACCATCCTGGTTGCCACAGTGAAACCCCATCTCCACTAAAAATACAAAAAAATTAGCCGGGCGTGGTGGTGGGCACCTGTAGTCCCGGCTACTCGATGCTGAGGCAGGAGAATGGCATGAACCTAGGAGGCGGAGCTTGTAGTGAGCAGAGATCCCACTATTGCACTCCAGCCAGGGTGACAGAACAAGACTCCGTCTCAAAAAAAAACAAAAAAAACTGCTTGGTAACAAACTGTGTTAAGACTTCCCAATAAATCTATTTCAATTTGTTTCCTCTGACAGGATACAAGACAAACACCCAGTTTGCCTGAGTTTTAAAAGGATATTTCCTTTGCCCCACTTGAATGACCAATAAAGACATAAGTCCAATTGGCAAAGTGAAAAGGGGGTGTGAGGGAACACTGGTTGGCTGCAAAGAACTACAACACTACTTACTTAACTTGTTTGTTTACAACAATGCCAACAGCATGCTGGGTAACGTTGTAGACTCTCCCAGTTTTGCCATGGTAACACTTGTGGGGCATTCCTTTTTGAACAGTACCCATTCCCTGTTAAAGAGACAAATGTTATATACCAGCATTTCCCTTTCCTTTAAAAATCTGACTTTAAGTAACTAAGATATTCTAAGATTTCCTTCAAATGGCAACTCAAGAGCTTTCAGAGCCGGTGAAATGTGTTTTTCACATTGCTTCAAGCAATCAAAAAAAACCAATCATCATTAAGCTCTAGAGTGCCAGGATACATTTAAATACAGGTCACAGAAGAACACAGCTTTCACTAGGAGGGTTTTTAATCATAGTAACAGTAATCTTCATCAATAGTTAAACTTTGCACTAAGGCATTCCCTTCCAACTTGACAAACTCTTAATTTCCCACCCTATCACCCAATTTCCACTTGTTGTTAACTCCAAGCAGGTAATGAGGAAAATTTAAATTCTGCTAAAGAATAGCACTTTAAAAAATCCATTCTAGGCTGTGTGTGGTGGCTCACGCCTGCAATAATCCCAGCACATTGGGAGGCTGAATCGGGCGGATCATCCGAGGTGTTCGAGGCCAGCCTGACCAACATGGAGAAACCCTATCTCTACTAAAAATACAAAATTAGCCAGGCATCATGGCACATGCCCGTAATCCCAGCCATTTGGAAGGCTGAGGCAGGAGAATCGCTTGAACCCGGAAGGGAAGCGGAGGTCGAGGTGGGATCGTGCCATTCACTGCACTCCAGCCTGAGCAACAAGAGTGAAACTGAGTCTCAAAAAAAAAAAAAAAAAATCCATTCTGTACTCTTACAGATGCAATATACACTATTTGAATTCCTACACTAGATTAAATCCAACTTTTCTAACTTCGTAGTGTTTTCCCAATTTTATGTTTACCTTGATGTCTACAATATCACCTTTCTTATAGATTCGCATATACGTGGCCAAAGGAACAACTCCTGCAAAAATAAATTTGGTACAGTGAATACTAAGGCTAAAAGTCTAGAGTAAAAGAAATGAAATTTCGCTAGCTTTTAACACATCATTTTTGATGATTACATACTTAATATCTTGCCAATGGATAATTTCTCCTGAAAGCAAAATCAGCCTACTAAATTACAACCTCTCTCCAAAGTTTAATCTTGCATCAATATTTAGTCACAAAATTACCATATAAACTTCATGCTTATTTATCACAAAATAAGTTGGGTAGACGCTAATTATTTAATGCTATTGATACACATTCTATGAACTACAACACATGTTGAACACAACAGAACACAAATACGTGCCATGCTTCTCTAAAGGAAGGTAAACCTACTTACCATGTTTTCTAAAAGGCCTAGAGAACATATATCGGGTGCCTCTCCTCTTTCCCTTTGTGTTCGTCATTTTGGCGAATTACTGAAACCAGAAAGCGTAACAGTCAAATGCAAATGAAAATTGGCATTTGCCCCAAACCCCTGTAATTTCAAATGTTCGCATGTCAGTAGCAAAGTGAGAAATGCAAACTGAAAGCTGGGTCACTAAGCAATTAGTTCTGTTGAAAGGTTAAAAAACCGTTATTTTAGCAAGTAAGGTCTTTTGGCAAAACTGCCCAAGTTCTACAACATCAAAACTCTTAAGTAGCAGAACTCGATACGAGAATCCAAACTAGTACCCTTTCTCTAAGAGAATATAAAAATACAACAGGACTTCTACCACACTCTATCTGTAGACCCCAATCTGGAATGCCAAAGGCATGTAATTGGTAACTATAAGATAATTTATTGGAGAACACAAGAAAACAGCCTTACATTTTTACGTGAATTAAATCTTTCTTGTCAACCAAATTTTCCGTGATGGTGTATCTCAAACAGCATCTATTCATCAGAAATCTCAAGTCACTTCACATTTCTGATTACTTACTACGAAATGTATACAGGGTAGAAGAGAGGGGAACCCAGGCTTTATAATCACTGACCTAAATTTGACATAGGCTCTGCCACTTACTAGCTGCGAAATCCACATTTCATCTCTCATCTTCATTTGTGAAATAGGGGTGAACACTTCCATAACTGAGATAACATCTACAAAGAACTCAGCAATGCATGGCCCCTGTAAAGTACTCAGTAGTAACTGGCAGCTAATTTATCATTATCTAAGAATTCACCCACATGTAGGCATTTAGAAATTAACCTTTCCTTTTGTTTCCCAAAAAGGCCAAAACAATAGTTTTCATGGCTCTTTAGTCATTACAGGGCAGAAGTGCCATTCCTGGCTATTACTGCTACCATAAGGTAAAATACAGCAGTCAGGCTTAACGTGTTGACAACATTCTAACACAATGTGGTTTCTAAATTTACTAACAATCCTTTAAGAATGGCTCCCAAAGTACCATTTGTATAAAAACTGTATAGCAAGGAGACATGTTTCACCTAAGTCACCAAAGCCAAACCATTGTTACAATGGATGAACCCTTTAAATGCCAGGTACCCTGTTCTAATCCCCAAAACCTTTAGACGTGTATAAAGTTCCAAAAACTTGTGGTAAGTTAGTATACAAGGAGTGGTACTGTGTAGATTCAAGTCACTCTGTGGAATCACCAAGTGGCAGAACCAGTTAACTCATTCCTGATTCCAGAGCCCACAGTCCTCCACTAGATTCACCTTGCTGAGTTTGGAATCCATTTTCCGCATGGACCCCATAAACTTAACACTGAAGGCACTTTTCAAAACGATGCTTTACAGTCTGTAACAGTATTAAAATCATGGCAACTAGGATTCACTCTAAACAGCAACCTGCAGACTGTTAACATCCTCAAACAGACAAAATGATGAACTACGGATTGTTTCCCTTCACTCAAAGCATGCTGCCCGAGAATTCGCACAACAGCATCTCCTCTTGGTGCAAATATTGGTGTTGCAACGTCAGAACACTTTCCCTTCGTCCAATCACCATGTGGGGTCAAAATTTTAAAAACAGTCGGAAATCGTCTTAACTTTTAAGTTAAGACTGCTCTTAGTTAATCGCATTAACTAAGAGCAGTGAGGTTTCACTACCCAGGCCGACCCGGGACCCACACTCCGACCAAGGGCCCGGGTTTTCACACTTGTAGGCCTCACAGCAGATTAAAACCGACGCCTGACTAAATCCATTCCTACTACCCCTTAAGTCCTCACCCAACACCATCACAAGATTAGGAATAAAAACGCCACACTGAAAAGAGTTAGAAAGGCATCAGGCCACGCGGCCCCCACACAGCCTATGTGAGAGGGTCACCCACGGTACCAGAGATGCAGCCACGGGGACATAAAACGAAGTCTTTTAAAGATTAACTCGAGTCACCTCACCCAAAGCGACTCAGTCTCGTCTTTCTCACAAATGCGCCCCCGCAGGGCCGCGATATCGCAGTCCGGTTCTCAGCCCACGGCCCAGGCCCGACCCGGTGCACGCTGCTCCCCGTCTGGCAGAACGTGGTTTAACCCGCCCATGCCAATGGACCTCAAACAGGTTAGACAGTCTCCCCACGGTACCAGTGGGCGAGCTCTGAGGCCACAAGGTTGCAGTTCACGTCTGTCGAACACTTAGCGCCCGGGAGCCACGCGCAGGCCCTACCTGGAAGATGGCGGTTCCGGCCGAAAGGAAAGAGGCGGGGCCGCGGCGCGCGCCTTACAAGGGCCTGTGGGCTGCCCACGGCGCTGCCTGAGGGAAACGCCCACAGAAAGCGACTCCTTTCTAGGGAAGAAGATTGTCTCCGAGAACACAGAAAGTCTGTGAGGCTATTTTCTTTTCTTGCGA
Organism: Colobus angolensis palliatus; assembly: GCF_000951035.1. NCBI lineage: Eukaryota > Metazoa > Chordata > Mammalia > Primates > Cercopithecidae > Colobus > Colobus angolensis. Next base: position 1,204,122 of record NW_012112364.1, read on the forward strand.
AAGAAGGACAACCGGCCAACACAAGCCGACACTTGTATCGTGTCACACAGCCCGGAAAGGGGCCTTCAAGGACGACCAACAGGACGCCGACGACCCGAGCGTGCTTACGTCGTCCTTTGCGTCACCGCTTACGCCGGAAGTTCTCGTGTTTCCACGTCTCCTAGGCGGATACTGCGGGTGGAGCTGCGGAAAGTGCTCGTAGTAGTTGCTTACTTGTTTGCAGAAATAATTGCGTGGGTACGAAAGTCAAACGAGAATGAAGCAAGTATATTATCTAGTTTGTATGTCTTTAAATAGTTTATCCTCCACACACGTCTAAACATACGCACCTGCTAAGTAGGTGCGCAAACGTTAAAACTTCTTTGGAAAGCAATTTGGCAAAATCTAGTAAAAGAAGATTTTCAATTACTATACCCTAGCACTCTGCTCCTACCTATACGTCTTGTAGAAACGTTGGTAAGAACGAGGATGTATGTAACAGCGCTGTGGGTAGAAGCAAAAAATTAGAAACGTCCATCAATAAGAGAATAAATACCTTATGGGATGTTAATTAGGATGTAGTATTATACGCCCAGAAAAGAAGACTGAACTCAGAAATGTGATGAGGCAAAAAGAGAAAGATGTGGAAAAATAAATAGTATGACAATTCATGTGCATTCAACTCTAAAACTTGTAAAATAAGCTATATATTGCTTAGTTATGTATACATATGTAGTTAAAGTAGTCAAGAATACAAGAGAATGAAAATCAAATTGAGAAAAGCGGTCATATCTGGTAAGGAGGGGACAAGAAAGGGAGGCTTTAACTGTATTGGCCATTATTAAACCGGGTGTCAAATATAGGGGTGGCCATTGTTTTATTCACTACACCTTTAAAAATAGGTATTATTTTCTTAATGTAGTTTATTTTTAAGGCTGTTTTAGTTTTTTTTTTTAAGTTGAGATAATCCCATATACACAGCATCCGGTTTCCCATATTATTAACATTTCATGCTAATGTGGTAATTCGTTGCAATTAATGAACCGATATTTTACACTATTAACTAAGGTTCACATTTTATTCAGATTTCCTTCGGTTTTACCCAATACCCTTTTTCTGTTCCAAGATTCCATTCTTTTAGTTACCATGTCTCCTTAGATGCCTCCTGTGGCTGTGGCAGTTTCTCAGACTTTCGTTACTTTTGGTGACCTTGAGAGTTTTGAGGAGTACTGGTCATGTATTTTGTAGGATGTCCTAATCATGGAATTTGTGTGATTTTTTTTTATCATGATTATACGTATTTTCAGGATGCATTTTTAAAAAGTCATCTAAGTAACAAAATCCCTTATCAGACTGAATATAAATAATATCGTCCAATCGCTTTTGAAGTTGGCATTTCTTCGACTCACTCTCCTGATGCACCTGCAAGTTGTAATTTCTAAGAACTGCATTATCACCATTTTTAAAAAGTGTACATTCTGTGACCACCGTCATCAGCACTTACATCATTTGCTGAAGAACTGGAGGAGGAATAGGAATAGGATTCGTTCAATACATTGACTCCTCCTGACCTTCACTGTAACCATTAGCCCTTGGCTTCTAGATTGTCTTTATTCAACTGAATTTTCTGTAGCTCATCATTACAATCACTCTCTTAGAACTCACTACCTCAGGTCACTTTTCCTTTGCCATTACTTTCTTTGTTTCTTTGAGAGGGAATTTCGTTCTCGTTGCCCAGGCAGGAGTGCAGTGGCGCGATCTTGGGTCACCACAACCTGTGCCTGGCGGATTCAAGCGATTCTCCTGCCTCAGCCTCAGGAGGAATAGCTGGGATTGCAGGCATGCGCCACCACACCCGGCTGGTTTTTTTATTTTTAGTAGCGACGGGATTTCACCATGTTGGCCAGGTTGGTCGTCAACTTCTGACCTCAGATGATCCACCCGCCTCCACCTCCCAAAGTGCTGGGATTACAGGCGTGAGCCACCGCGCCTGGCCCCCATCACTTTCTTAACACATGCAGAACCTTGGATAAATGCAACCATGACAGTACCTCCACAGCTGAGCACCGTTGAAGAAAATCTTGTAGACAGGTCGTCTGGTGTGATGACAAATCAGAAACTAGTCATCCAAGCACTATATTTTCTTGCACTTAGAAATGTATTTTTGAGCCCATGGAGTGTTTTAAAAATTAACATATCAAAAAAAAAAAAAGATTTCTGGCTTCCCTTGGAAAATGAGGAGATCTGGTGGCACAGAGCTGCTAGGCTTGGTGGCAGCACTCCAGTGGTTGCCCCTTTAGATGGGGCATGCGCTCTTGAGTTTCTTCGTCACTTAGCCTGCTTCAGCCGTTTACCTACCTGGCCCCTGTTGGCATTTGTGTTTGTAGCCCCTCCCATAAATTCATGATCAACCCTTAACAAATGGGTACTCTGCTGTTTAGCATCCCCACTGCAGTTCCCCAGTTAATTTGCTTACCTGCTGTCAAAAAAAAGTTAAGCTTTTACCTGATTACAGTTAGTTTTATTCAGAAGTCTCACTGAGGACTGTAGACCAAGGTTTATACCCCAAGGACAGTTCTTTCACAGGGCTCCAAAGTGGTGTTTCAGCCCATTGCTTCTATGTAGGTTGTGAGGGTTCTGTATGTGTGAAATCTCATTAAAGTTTCGGTGTAAGAGTACATCAGTTTATAGATGACTAAAGTAAATTGGTTATAGATTGTAGAAGCATAATCACTAACCCTGTCAGACATCTTCATGTAGGAAAAGGCAAGGTCAAGTTGATTTACTGTTTCAGGAACGTTGTAACTCAGGCAAGTGACACGGGGGCCCCTGTGCTCTATCCTGTTTTAAGATTCTTCCTGAGGAGCTGACTTTCATCACAGTCAGGGGTTCAAGCAGAAATAAGCAAACCTGGCTTCTTAACGTTTTCTATTTTGTTTCACATTACTCTGTTTAAAAATTATTTCACATCATTTCTTTGATTATCAAACCTTCCTTTCTCGCACCTTTCTTTCACTGTTTTCTCCATCTGTGTAAACATGCTGTATATGTTTTTTTCTGAACTGTTTGAGAGTAGGTCACATATATCTTTTCGTCTTTAGGCCATGTAATGTACTCATTTGTGTCTCCTAAGAATAAGGACGTTGTCTTATATAACCACAGTACATTTATCAAATTCAGGAAACTAAACAGTGATACAATGCTTGTATCAACTTTTTTTTTTTTTTTTTTTTGGACAGGGTCTTGCTTTATGGCCCAGGCTGGGGTGCGGTGATATGATCCTAGCTCACTACAGTCTCCACCTCGTACGCTCAAGCCATCTTCCCACCTCAGCCTCCCAAGTAACTAGGACCACAGGTGCCACCACACCCAACTAATTTTTTAATTTTTTGTAGCGACGGAGTTTCACCATGTGGCCCAGGCTGGTCTTGAACTCCTGAGCTCAAGTGATCTGCCTGCCTCAGCCTCCTAAAGTGTTGGGATTACAGGCTCCTGGCCAGTATCACATTTACAATCCACATTTCAAATGTCAGTTGTCCCAATAATGTCCTTTATGGCATTTTTTTCTTTACATAATCCAGTCAGAAATCATATGTTGTGTTTATTAAGAGTCACTGTGTGTCTCTTAGCTTTTAATCTGAAGCACTTCGGCCTTTTCTTGCCTTACGTGACATTCGTGTTTTTCGAGTCTGCAGGTCAGTAGTATTTGCCCTGGTATAAGCAGTGTTTTCTCCCTTATGTGCCATCTGTTTGCATGAAGATCATGCAAATATCCTGCTCTAAACAAACTTTCCCTCCTGGATTAAGTATTCATCAATGCTTCTCGCAATTTTTACTGTGATGGTTACAAAGCGGTGATTTTCCAGCTCCACTTCTACCTCCACATTAAGGAAAGGCCCTTCCGTTTTTCCCCATTCGTTTATTTTATTCGTTCGTTTATTTGTCTAAATGTTAACCTCTTTTCCCTTTCCCTCTAAACCAATTGTGTTCCTTAGGGATGTCAGAGTCTCCTTTAAAGGACAAGGCAGAAAGTGAGAGGGTAGAGCCCAGGCCCCTCCCCCTTGCTGCTGCCTGAGGAGTGCTGCATTTATCTGCTTCCTAGTAAGGTTCATGTAAGATTTCATTTACAAAACAAGCAGTCTGCTACTTTTTTAAAAGTTTGAAAACCACTATCTTAAATAAATATCCTCCGTGCCCATTACAAAAAAAGAAAGAAAAAAGAATGCTTAATCTTTTTCTATAGACAGTTGAGAATCTGACTCATTTTAACCAGAGGCATGATGGTGATATTGGTGATAGCTAATATTTCCTGAGGGCTCATTCTATGTGCCAGTAAGCACTTAAAAATATTATCTTACTTAATTCTTACGAAAACTCGTAGGAGGTAACTGGTGGTACCTATTCCCATGCATTTAGAAGATTCTACAGTGTACAAAAGGTTGTTTTTCAGGTTTTTCCATTGCTGTTTTGGGATTGAGCTTTCTCAAGTCACCTACGTCAACAGGCATTTGTCCATCTGTTTTTCAGCTTTCAAAACGTTGCCGTTATTTTTTATCCTCCGCATGCATGTGGTTTAGACATGCGCGCGCACGCACACACGATGGAATTCTAGGAGGGAACAAAATTAGATGAGAGTGTTTAATCCATCATTTTAATCTGGAGCCCCTAGGGATGAATTATTTAGATGCAGGATACCTAATAATTAGTTTAACTCATATATTGTTTTAGCTGAATTGGATGTTGAAGGCATTCCAATACTGAATGAGGAGTTGGGTTATGGAGTGGACATTGGGACATTGTTTTTTAGCTACTCAAACTCTTTCTTTCTTCCTACTAGACCTGTATTTACTTGGGGGCTTTAACTCCTGTCCCATGTGCGTGTTCTTAGGGAGCCACTCCCTACCCACATCAAAACCAAAGGAACCAGAATTGCACTCTCCCTCCTCCGATAAACACAGGGTAGACATCCCTTCCAGTAAGCCCCCTCCCTGACTAAAAACAATATTTGATTTCTGATTGATTCATTGATTGATTGAGATGGAATCTTTGCTATGTTATATAGGCAGGTCTTGAACTCCTGGCCTCTAATGATCCTCCCACCTTGACCTCGTAAAGTGCTGGGGTTACAGGCATGAGCCAGAATGCCTGGCCAATATTCTGATTTCTATAACCATAAGTTAGTTTTGCCTAATCTTGGATTTCATATGAGTGGTACCATACAGTTTGTACTCTTTTTTCCTGTGGCTCTTTTTGCTTAGCTGAATGTTGTTGAGAATCAATCATACTGCGCATACTAGTGGTTCAATTCTTTTATTGCGAAAGTATTCCACTGTATGAATATATCACAATTTATTTTTCTGTTCTCCTCTTGATAGCGGTTTGAGTTGTATATAATTTTTGTGGTCTCGCTATGTTGCCCATGCTAGAGTTCAGTGGTGCGATCATAGTTTGAGATCACAGCCTCAAACTCCTGAGCGCAAACAATCGCCTGTCTCAGCCTCCAGAGTAGCTGGGACAATGGGTGTGCTCTGCTGAGCCCAGCTTAGGAGTTACATTCCTTGATCATAAGGTAGGTGTACTAGTCTGTTTTCATGCTGCTGATAAAGACATACCTGAGACCCGGTAATTTACAAAAGAAAGAGGTTGAATTTGACTCACAGTTCCACGTGGCTGGGGAGGCCCCACAATCGTGGTGGGAGGTAAAGGCACGTCTTACATCTCAGCAGGCAAGAGAGAGAATGAGAAAGATGCAAAAGCGGAAACCCCTGATAAAACCATCAGTTCTCATGTGACTTATTCACGGCCATGAGAACAGTATGGAGTAAACTGCCCCCATGATTCCAATTATCTCCCACCAGGTCCCTCCCTCAACGTGTGGGAATTACGGAAGTACAATTCAAGAAGAGATCTGGGTGGGGGACACAGAGCCAACCGTATCAGCAGGTGTAGATCTAACTTCATAAAATATTGCAAAATGGTTTTCCAAAGTAAACCCCAATTTTATCAGTACTTTTCTCTCAAGAGGATAAGGCGTTTGTTTTTACTATAGGCTTTTAAAATAGGTTTGTGTCATTAGCTCCAGTGTACAGATCTGAAAAACAAAGTGGCTTCCAGAGTCACTAATGGTCAATGTGTGTCTAGTTTGAGACCTTTAGTGTAAAGAGAATAAGAAAAGAATTGAAACTTTAAAAGAAATATGAAGCAAATTACATGTAGAAAATAGGAAATAGCTAAATTCATTCAATATTTATGAGCATCTAGATTAAATCAGATACTGTACTAAGTGATGAGACCATAAAAATGAATAAAACATGATCCTTGCCCTCAAGGAACCCACAGAGAGTCTGGTAGAAGAAAAAAGCGAGTTCATTACAATATTGTAAGTGGTTCAGTAGAGGACACTCAACATGAGTGGCATGGGAGTTCCGTGGAGGAAGTTACCTCACCTAGATTGGAGGAAGGGGATGGGAAGAGAGAAGAACCCCTGAACAAAAAAGGGAGCTTCACAGAGGTTTGACTTGATAAGAGTAGCACTTTAATCAGAGAACAAATAGTAAGGACATTTAAAGCAGAAGGAACAGCTTACGTAAAGGCATAAAGATGGGTAACAACTTTAGGATCTTGGAGTAGTGAAAGTTGTCCAATAATCTTAGAAAAGAGCAACAAATGAACAGGGATGTGGCTTATTAAGATAAGGGAAATTCATAATTTTGTAGTAGGCTTGAGTAAAATGCTACACAAAACACAACTTCTGGTCATTAAGCTGAATTTACATCTATGTATTTCTATTTTTGTGTTTTCCCTTGTGAAGAGATTTTAACAAAGTAGATGTTTTGTTTTATTTTGGTTTTCAGAAGACATTGGCTGATTAATTCCAGGAAGACAAATTTTCCAAGCTAGGAGAAAAAAACGTTCTGTCCTTTATGTGAGAGGCCCAGTTGGTCACCTCTTTTGAGTATCTCACCAATCACTTATGATTTGTCCTTTGTTCTGGTAGATTGACAGGAGAACAATTTCAAGTAAGAACTGATTAGGAGTTTCTAATGTAGAAAGTATATAATGAGAATTCTTGTCTCCAGAAAAATGTCACTGCAATGACAGCTAAAATAATGAGGGTTAGAAATACTGTGAATAATTGAAAAATATATCATGAAGAATAATTGTGTAAAATAATCTTTTTTCCATCAAACTTTTTTTTTTGAAACAGAGTCTCGCTCTGTCACCCAGGCTAGAGTGTAGTGGCGCTATCTCGGCTCGCTGCAAGCTGTGCCTCCTGGGTTCAAGTGATTCTTCTGCCTTGGCCTCCTGAGTAGCTGGTGGCATCTACCACCATGCCCAGTTAGTTTTTGTATTTTTAGTAGAGACAGGGTTTTGCCACATTGGCCAGGCTGGTCTCGAACCCCTCACCTCAGGTGATCCACCTGCCTCAGTCTCCCAAAGTGCTGGGATTACAGGCATACGCCACTGCGCCCGGCCCCATCAAATAGCAGAGAGAACAAGACAAAAATCTATTTTTTATTTTATTTTTATTTTTTACCATTTATCCCAAAGTTGAAAAATCTATTTTTTTAATTGAGCAAGGCAAAGATTGTGTCCTTCCTTCCAAAATCTGATTCTTTATCTGAAAAGCACAAGGCATAAACAGGTTTGTAACCATGTAATTGGACATTCAAATTGAATCCTAACCCCCTAGCACACGTCCTCATTGTCTGTAGTCAGATTTTTTGTCTCAATCCTATCCTGATTTCTGTTCCAGACTTCAAAAATACCTTCAGCTGCTCTAGACTCTAAGGCCAGTACAACATGAGGCAGAACCGAATCAAATACTAGAAGTATTCAGATGGGGAATGTGTTGAAGTGATGAAGCAGTTGGGGAAGTCATTGCAGACTGGTTTATAGAGGCTCAGTTATATTTCAAGAATAAAGCACAATTTGGAATGTGGAAACAGCTTCACTGTCAATATTAGACTTTTGAAGTAGATGGGAAGTACTTAGTAGACTTTTAGGACTTTTAATGAATTCAGAGAGACCAACTGGTCAATTGAAGTCAACAATGTTCACTCCTAATAATTATATTAGTTTTTCTAGGTAACACCACCTGGAGCTATGCACATATTTTCTTGGCAAAGTTATTTTTTGTATTTGTAAAGAAGAAAGGAAGAGGTTCACCCTCTGATCCCACACATTTGCTTCTTATTGATTTGGGGTGAAAGCAAACAAACAAATTTCAGTTCTGTTGTTAGCCCTGATGGACTGATTGATTATGGCTACCTGGACCTCAGTTGAGAAGGTTCTAAGGTTAATTTCAGGCTCATTGAAAATTAAAGATTATGAATACCTGATGTGCTCCCTGGAAAGAAAAGCACCTGTATATTCTGTGTTTTTTGTTACGTCTGATTTAGATAACTAGTAGTAGAAATAATTTTACTCAAAGAGGCAAGGGCCTGCACAGGAATGGAAACAGTCCAGGAAATTGGATGGGGGACATGGCTTGTAAGGGGGTACTCTGGAAGAGAGGGTTCCCTATACCAAAGCTAGTAAGAAAGAAGATACCTTTTCCATGGTGGGGAAAAAAGCAAGAGTTTTGGTTCAACAGACTAGCATCCAGCTCTGTTCTGCAGCTTTCTGTAAGGCTATTTCTTTGCCTTTAAAATGGAGGCACAAATACTTGTTTAAAAGGGGTTTGGATTTATACTACCACGTGAGACAATGAATGTAGAACATCTTTTCTATTTTGTCCAGTACCTGGCAGCTGGTAGGTACAAAGTGTATCTTGCTGTCCCTGGCCATTTCCCTCCTCCTAGCCCAGCCATACTCAGAAGTCTGGTCTGTGCAGTCCTGAGTGTCTCAGACTTGCAAGGGATCTGTGAGTCAACACTATTTTCATAATAATGCTAAGGCAGGATTTGCTTTTAGTTTTTTACCCTTGAGTCAATTTTTTTTTTTTTTCCTTTTTAGAGCCAGGGTCTCACTATGCTGACCAGGCTGACCTCAAACTCTTGGGCTCATGTGACCCTCCCGTCTCAGCCTCTCTAGTAGCTGGAACTGCAGGCAAGAGTCATAGAGCCCAGCATCCATATCTTGTTAATGTATTTTATGTGACAAAGCAAAAAGTATGCATACAGCACTGTAACATTGTGCTTTCTAATCAGTATGATGGTTGGCTGGAGGAAAAGTATTTGGTGGTTGTTTGACTTGACAGCTGAACTTAACCACCACTTTATTCCATTGAACACTTTTTATATGATAGATTGACAAACTGTGGTGCTTCAGACTTGGCATATTTGGCAGACATTTTTGAAAAATGAACTTAACCAGATTGCCACTTCAATGAAAATAACTCATAATGTTTGTTGCCAATGATAATTTGAGCTTTTAAGTGAAAATTGGTATTTTGGAAAACTTGTATCCACAACTGTGAGCTTTAGGGCTCCCCAAAACTTAGATACTTTTCTGATGAGATCAGTGATGATATTAACAAATATGTTTTCTTTTACATTGTATAAAAAATGTGTATTTGGGGCTGGGCGCAGTGGCTCAAGCCTGTAATCCCAGCACTTTGGGAGGCCCAGACGGGTGGATCACGAGGTCAGGAGATCGAGACCATCCTGACTAACACTGTGAAACCCCATCTCTACTAAAAAAGTACAAAAAACTAGCCGGGCGAGGTGGCGGGCGCCTGTAGTCCCAGCTACTTGGGAGGCTGAGGCAGGAGAATGGCGTAAACCCGAGAGGCGGAGCTTGCAGTGAGCTGAGATCCGGCCACTGCACTCCAGCCTGGGAGACAGAGCGAGACTCCGTCTCAAAAAAAAAAAAAAAAAATGTGTATTTGGAAGATCTGCATAACTGAGTGAACCATATTTTCCAAATGACCAAATAATAATATTACAAAATAATGTTACAAAATAATAAATGAGAAAACATCCATTTGAAGTGTAAGATAGATCAATAGGTTTTAATGTAACAGAGTAGGAAAACTTCATTGCTAGGGTTTCAGATTTCACATTACAACTAATCAAAGGCCGGGCATGGTGGCTCATGCCTGTAATCCCAGCACTTTGGGAGGCCGAGGCGGGCGGATCACCTGAGGTCGGGAGTTCGAGACCAGCCTGACCAACATGGAGAAACCCCCGTCTACTAAAAATACAAAATTAGCCAGGTGTGGTGGCACATGCCTGTAATCCCAGCTACTCGGGAGGCTGAGGCAGGAGAATTGCTTGAACCTGGGAGGTGGAGGTTGCAGTGAGCTGAGATGATGCCGCTACACTTCAGCCTGGGTAACAAGAGCAAAACACCGTCTTAAAAAAAAAAAAAAAATCTGACACTTGAGCACTGGAATAGGATCAAATAGTTATCTGGAAAGGTTATTCAAATTCTTCTCCTTTTTATAACATCTGTGTGAGGCTGCATTTTCTTCATATTCCTGTACTTCAGCCAAACAGCATATGGCGATAGATTCGGTGCAAAAGCAGATACGAATATCTCGTTATCTTTGATTAAGGTAGACATTAAATAAAGACATTGAAAACACTAAACACTAAAAACACGGCCGCACTTCTTACATGTTTTTTCTGGAAAATATTATTACAAAATGTTATTTATGTTAACATGTAGGGTTTCTTAAATTATTTTTATATAAATTAATGAGTGTAAAAATTTTTCATTTTAACTTCTGATATATGGTAAATATTTATAGATAAAATCACACAAGCAAAAGTTGTTACTGATCCTCAGTAATTTTTTGACAGGTAAAGATTTCCCAAGACCAAAAAGCTTACGTGCACTGCCCCATTCCACTGTTTCTGCTGCTGGTTCTGCTTTGACTCTCCCAGAAGAAAACCAGGGTTGTCACTGGAAGTTCCTGAAGTAATCTCCTTTTTAAGCAAACTTTGATTATTATACTATTTGGGTGAGTCCCAGACCAAAATATGCACATTCTCATGGTGATCTTGCTTCTGCTAAGTTTTCCAGGAACACGGACTCGTGGGATTATTTTCATTTTGCTTTGCTTCTGGGCAGGTCATAGTACAACTTTGCTGAATTGCCTCGAACTGAGTCTTGGATTTTTACTTTAATTTGCCCTGTGATTATGCTGATTTTGCTTCACTGATATTCTGTCATGTCCTTAGATTTCTAGTGAAACTGCTTACAAATCAACCCGTAAAATTTTACGGGAAAGTCAGGGAGGGAACTAGCACTTGGTTATGCTTATTTAAAAAGAAACCCACAAAATTTTTTCTCAAAACAGTCTTTCTGGTTGCCAAATGAAATAGGGGAGCGATTAGACTTATGTCTGATGAGTAGATTAAAATATTTCTGCTGACTGCTATAGTGTCCTTTCTGGACCTCTGAGGTATCATTCAGGTACTTGGCTGTCCTCTGATGGAATAAGAAGAATCTGTGGTTGAAATATTTTGACAACAGTACTTGCTGACAAAAGACAAAAACCCTTTTAGGAATTAGAAAAATTACTCTGGCTAAAGTTTCATATATGCTAGGAATATTTGAAATAGATCTTATTTTTTGAAAACTGACAATAACTTTAACCACTATAATGAACCACAATGCCATAAAAATATTTCTGCACAATAGTTGATTCTGAAATGCCTTTAAAAGTTTTAGTGCTGGGATTTGTAACGGAAGTGTAAAATGTCAAGAACATTTATCGGACACTAGTTTAATACTATTAATTTGTACTTAGACTTCAAAATCTATAGATGCAATTTTACTACCAATTATTTTCTTCAGACTATTTTAAAAATACCTGTGATGCTTAAATTTTCGCTTCTGTAGTACAGTCCTCTCTATATATCTGGGGGAATTGCTTCCAGAACTACTCAGATACCAAAATTCATGAATGCTCAAGTCCCTGATACAGAATGGCATAGTATTTGCATATAACCTACACACATCCTCCTAACAGTTTAAATCATCTCTACATTATTTATTGATGTGATACCTAATACAATGTAATGTTATATAAATAATTGTGCCATATTATTTCTATTTTTTTTATTATATTGCCATCTTACATTTTTCTTTTTTTTTTTTTGAAGTGGAGTCTTGCTCTGTTGCCCAGGCTGGAATGCAGTGGTGCAACGCAGTCTCAGCTCACTGCAACATCTGCCTCCCAGGCTCAAGTGATTCTCCTGCCTCAGCCTCCCAAGTAGCTGGGATTACAGGCATGTACCACTGTGCCTGGCTAATTTTTGTGTTTTTAATAGAGACGGAGTTTCACCATGTTGCCCAGGCTGGTCTCAAACTCCTGACCTCAGGTGATCCACCCCCTTGGCCTCCCAAAGTACTGGGATTACAAGTGTGAGCCACTGCACCAGGCCTGAGCCACCATGCCAGGCCTAAGTTTTTTTCCAAATATTTTCCATAAGTGTTTGTTTGAACCCACAGGTGTGGAACCTGTGGATATGGAGGGCTGACTGTGTTTGAAAGCTGACTTATGTGCATGAATTTAGCAAGGTTCAATGTAAATTGTTTGCTAGAATTCTATTTAATTTTGGTCTATCTAGGAGAAGATTATTGAAACTGGAAAGTAAACTGCACAAGGAACGACTAGGGGCAGTGGTCTGATTAACTTTGGCATGGTGAATTTCAGATAGTTATACTGCAAAGTTCATAGGTGCATGGGCTTTGTCACTAGAGGTTTACCACTTTGTATCCAGTGCTTAGCATATAGCAAATGCTCAATAAATATTTGGAAAGAGAGAGGGAAAAGATGAAAATGGAAGGGAGCAGTGAGCTGGCTCAACCAAATTAGCGTTACTACAGTTAATTTTAATAGCAGTGACAGAATTTTAAGAAAATGATTGTTCACAGTTGCAGAGTCTTACAGAAGGAATTAGTGTTTAGGGTTCATTTGAGATTAACCAATGAATCTGACTTAGTCTACTTCTCAGCTGACTGGTTTCCTCAAACAGCGCTCAGGGCATTCATTTGTTCATGAAGCATACATTTATTGGTCACCTATGTGACAGGCAGTGTGCTGAAGATACATGAGAATAAAACAGGCATCCCTATGCACTTGAAGTTTACATTCTAGTGAGAAAAGACAATAAATTATTTACATGATTACAATATATACATTATGACAGACGGAGAAAAGTGTTATGGAGAAAAAAATGAAGAAAGGGGAAATGAGCAGACATTGCAATTTAACATAGAGTGAGCAGAGAAGACCTCACTGAGAAGGACATTTGAACAAAGATCTGAAGAAAGTGAGGAAGGGAGCCATGCAGGCATCCGAGAGAAGAGCATTACAAACAGAGAAGAAACACGAAGATCCTGTGGACAAAGTGTTCAATACATTTAAGCAAGGGGGCAGAGAGGTTAATGGCTGGGTAACAGGAGAGGGAGGGTAGTGTGGAATGCAGAGAGAGGTAAGCACATTTTGTGAGACGTTTAGCTATTGCAGGTACTTTGGTTTTTATTCTGAATGCGATACGAAGGCAGTAGAGGGTTTTGAAGAGGAGTAATGCAATCCTTATTTTTGTAAAAGATCACTCTGGAGTAGCTGTTAAGAATGAAGAGAAGGTAGTTGAAGGGAGAAACAGAAAATTCAACAGTAATAAATGAAAACTTCAATACTCCGCTCTCTTTTTTTTTTTTTTTTTTGAGTCAGATCTGACTCTGTCACCCAGTTTGGAGCTCAGTGGCACGATCTCAGCTTGCTGCAACTTCTGCCTCCCAGGTTCATGCAAGTCTACTGCCTCAGCCTCCAGAGTAGCTGGGATTACAGATGGGTGCCACCATGCTCGGATAATTTTTGTATTTTGAATAGAGAAGGGGTTTCACCATGTTGGCTAGGCTGATCTCGAACTCCTGACCTCAGGTGATCCGTTTGCCTCGGCCTTGCAAAGTGCTAGGATTATAGGCGTGAGCTACTGTGCAGGCCACTCCACTCTCTATAATAGATAAAACCCGGACAAAAAATTAGCATGAATGTAGAACACTTGAACAATATTATCAAATAACTGGCCCAAGTAACGCCTATAGAACATTTTAACAACAATAGCAGACTAGACATCTTAAGTGCATATGGTACATTCTCAAGGACAGACCATATACTTGGCCATAAAAAAGTCTCAAAAAATTCAAAAGGATTAAAACCATACAACGTATTTTCTCAGGCCGCAATACAAACATAAGAAATATTTTGGAAAATACAATTATGTGAGAATTAAATGACACACTGTGTTACCAATGGATTTAAAAAGAAGAAATAATAGAAATTAGAAAATTATTTGAGATGAATGAAAATTAAATACAAGAGCCTGATGTGGAGGCTCACACCTGTAATCCCACCACTTTGGGAAGCTGAGGCAGGAGGACCACTTGAGCCCAAGAGTTCAAGGCCAACCTATCAACATAGTGAGACCCTATCTAAAAAAAAAAAAAAAATTAGTCAAGTGTGGTAGCACATGCCCATTGTCCTAGCTACTTGGGAGGCTGAGGTGGGCGGTTCACTTGAGCCTGAAAGGGCAAGATTGCAGGGAGCCTTGGTCATGCCACTGCACTCCAGCCTGGGCAACAGAGTGAGACTCTGTCTCAAAAAAGAAAGAAAAGAAAAAAAGTATTGAAATTTCTGGGATACAGTGGAAGCAATGTATGGGGAATAGCTGTAAGCTCCTATATTAGAAAAGAAAATCTCCAATCAGTAACTTGGCTTTGTACTTTTGGAAAGTAGAAAAAGAAGAACAAACCCAAAGCAATCATAAAGAAGGAAATAATGAATGGAAAGGAAATAAAATAGAAGAAATCAATAAACCCAAAAATTAGTTTTTTGAAAAGATCAAGTAATTGACAAACCTTAATGACACTGACCAAGAAAAAACAGTGAAGACTCAAATTATTAAAATCAGGAATGAAAGCATGAACATCACTATCAATCTTACAGAAGTTACAAATATTATAAAGGAATACTATGAATAACTGCATGCCAACAAATTAGTCAACTTATGTGAAATGAGCAAATTCCAAGAAAGACATGAAATGAAGCTGACACAAGAAGAAATAGAGGCTGGACACAGTGGTTTACATTTGTAATCTCAGCATTTGGGGAGGCTGAGGCAAGCGGATCACTTAAGTTCAGGAGTTCAAGACCAGCCTGGGCAACACGGTGAAAACCTGTCTCTACAGAAAAAAGTACAAAAATTAGCCAGGTGTGATGGTTAGCTAGTCGTCCCAGCTACTTGGAAGGCTGAGGTGGGAGGATTGCTTGAGCCCAGGAGGTCGAGCCTTCAGTGATCACACCACTGCACTCCAGTCTGAGCAACAGAGTGACCCTGTCTCAAAAGCTAGAAATAGAAATCTAAGTAAATCTAAAACAAGGGATTGAATCAACAATTTAAAATCTTCCCCAAAAGAAAAGCCTATACCCAGAAAATTTTACTGGAGTATTCTACCTAACATTTAACAAAAATTGCTTACAAATCTTTCACAAACTCTTCCAGAATATAGAGGAGGAAAGAAAGCTTCCCACTTGATTCTCTGAGGCAGTATTACCTGATGCCAAAACTAGACAAAGACATTATAAAAAAACTACACACCAATATTCCCCATACATTAAGATGCCAAGAAACCGTTAAGAAAATACTAGCAAACCAAATCCAGCAACGTATAAAAAGGATTATACAGTTTGACTAGATAAGACTTACTCTGAGAATGCAAGGGTGGTTTAATATCTGAAAATCAATTACTGTAATACACTTTATTAATGAAAGACAAAAAACATGCTCATTAGAATAGATGCAAAAAAGCTTTTGAAAAAAATTCAGTACCTATTGATTTTTTTAAAACCTCAACAAACTAGGAATAGAAAAGAATTTCTTCAACATGATAAAGAACATCTACAAAAATTTTATACCTAACATCATACTTAATAGAGAAAGACTAAATGATTGTCTCTTAAAATCAGAAATAAGAGATTTACTCTTACCACATCTGTTCAACATTATTCTGGAGGTTCTATCCAGGTTGTTTAGGCAAGAAAAAGGCATCTAGAAAAGTAGGAAGTAGAATTGAAACCACCTTTGCAACAATTGTAACAGAGAAAATTATTACAGTGAAAGAGATCTGACCTAACCGACTCCATCTTCTAACCTGCGAGAGCTGTCCTTGCTCATTCCTGGATGTAGGCCAAACTAACTTTAGGAGGAACTTAGTTTATAGTTTAACTTTGAAACAAACAATAGCAGCCCTTTCCCAAAGCAAACCCCCTTCTTATCTGGAGACTAGACTGCCTTTGCAGGACTAACGAATTAGCCACAAGTTAGAAATTATGATTTTGCAGTCACTGTTGTAAAACCTGAGATCAGTACTTGAGATTTTGCAGACCCTGCATTCCAGTGCATCACCCAGATCAGTAAACTAGCTTGCCTGGTCTTGTGGTCCCCACAGCACAAGAAGATAGCTCTGACTCCCTGGATTTCATCTTCGACCCAATCAGCACTTCCTACTTTCTAACCCCCTACCCACCAAATTATCCTTAAAAACCCCAATCTCGGCCGGGCGCGGTGGCTCAAGCCTGTAATCCCAGCACTTTGGGAGGCAGAGACGGGCGGATCACAAGGTCAGGAGATCGAGACCATCCTGGCTAACCTGGTGAAACCCCGTCTCTACTAAAAAATACAAAAAACTAGCCGGGCGAGGTTGTGGGCACCTGTAGTCCCAGCTACTCGGGAGGCTGAGGCAGGAGAATGGCGTGAACCCGGGAGGCGGAACTTGCAGTGAGCTGAGATCCGGCCACTGCACTCCAGCCTGGGCAACAGAGCGAGACTCCGTCTCAAAAAAAAAAAAAAAGAAGTGGAAGAGACATCAGAGAGCTCTCCCCTCTCCACACATACAGAGGAAAGGCCACGTGGGGACAAGAGCAGGCAACTCTCTACAAATCCGGAAGAGAGGCTTCAGAAGAAACCAACACTGATGGCACCTGATCTCGGACTTCTCGGCCTCTAGATCGGTAAGAAAATACATGTCTTTTGTTTACGCCATCCAGGCTGTGGCTCTTTGTTAGGGCAACCCAATGACCAAAAGGATTAATGAGAGGCTCCTTCACAGTGGATGCTGTGGGGGGCATTAACATGGTATAAAAACATCCTCACATTCTGCGCATCATCCACACACCTCTCCCCCAGCCCTCCGGGTCACCAAATATGCAATTTCTTCTTTCCCAAGTAGCTGACTAACCTGGTGACCCTGTCAATGACTGGCTATGGATTAGAGGGTCGTTGCTCAGACTGTCTTCACTTCCATGCAAAGAAACCACACCTAACACCCCAAAGCCCACTGGGAAGATTGTCTTTCACCCCCCTCTTTCAGGCCATTCCTGGGTGGGCTGTAGTTCAACACCTCATCATTTCTGGCTGGTTCCATCTTACCATGAAGATCCATTAATAAACCTGACCCACACCTTTCCCCCCTCTATTTAGTGGGGGCAGGGAACTCCCCATAAGGCCATGGGTATGTGTTGAGAGAGGAACAATAAGACAGTGGGAAAGGTACCATGGGAGCCTGCACCACAGTGTGCTCCTGAAGTTTCTGTGTGGTTTCCAGATCTGCCAGAGCCTGATCTCATACACACTGATGTCGTACAGGAAATGCCACCTGAAAATATGGCGCCTTGGCATTTGAGGAAACAGTAGAAGGAGGTCATAGAAACTAGAAATAATTCCTCCTTGCTCTTTGTCCCCCAAAAGAGCCATAAAACCTGGGCCGAGTTTCTTCTGAAAATAAGTTACAAGGTCCTTATTCCGGAGGGTCCTGTCCTGTGCCTGGAGGAGAAGAATGAAGACACAGAGGTGCCTTGAATAACCTGAACAAACAGGCCTTGCTAAGTTCCCCCCAGTTTACTGACATTAGTTTAGACCTTTTGTCCTCCAACTATACCTCTGTGTTCCCGAAAATACACATTTTCCTGTTTTTTTTGTTTTTTTGATCATTTCTAAAGATTCCCATGTCATGTAAAATTTATATGAAACAAATGTGTATGCTTTTCTCTTGTTAATCTGTCTTTTGTTATAGGGATCTCAGTCATGAGCTTTGTCCCGGGTGAGGAAAAGATACTAGAGTACATTTACATTTTACAGTGAGCACTGCTGAGCAGGCCCAGGTCATCAGGTGCAGTTCACATCACACAGTCATTTGTGACCCAGAGTCAGATGCCCAGTCTGTATCTGGGCCCTCTAAGTCCAGGAACTGCTTTTCAGGTGAAAAACAGTTGTCAGTGGAAGAGGTCACAGCTTTACTCGGGTTGCATTGGGTCTTACCAGGGTCCCCTTCTAGCAGCTCTGTCTGCCACAGATTCTTCCACTCCACTGGGTCTGCTGTCAGACTGCTTGTGCTGCAGCCTGCACTTGTCAGAACCCCTTTCCACTCTGTGCCCACTCAAAACTGTCAGCCTTATCAGGTGAATAATCCAGTAATGAGGTTAGAGGAACACACCAAAGTATGATTCATGTTGTCTTTAAAATCCAAAGAAATCCACTAAGCATTGTGCCTCCTACATAACCGGTGGGGCAAAGGGTAAGCATGATCTCTCCCTTTTCCTTTTAATGTTTGGTTTTTTTTCTTTCTGAGTCAGGGATCTCTCTCTGTCACCCAGGCTGGAGTACAGTGGCACAATCACAGCTCACTGCAGCCTTGACCCCCAGGCTCAAGCAATCCTCTCACCTCAGACTCCTGAGGAGTAGCTGGGACTATAGGTACATGCCACTGTGCCTGGATTATTATTTTTTTTCCATAGAGATGGAGTCTCGCTATGTTGCCCAGGCTGGTCTCAAACTCCTGGGCTCAAGCGATCCTCCTACCTCGGCCTCCCAAAATGCTGGTATTACAGGCATGAACCACTGTGCCTGGCCGATCTTCCTTTAGAAGGAGATATTCCAGCAAACCACTGGACCCTCAGGAACTTCATCAGTATATCAGGACCCTCATCAGTATATCAGGACCCTGGACTTTCCAGGGAATTATTTCCCAGCTTGTTGGCAAGGATGTGTTTTACCAGTGAATCTAAGCTCCTTTCTGCTCATTAGATCCAATTAGCATAATATCATCCAGGTAATGAACCCATGTGACTTTCTGTAGAACAGCAAGACAAACAAGGTTCCTCCAGATTATATTACGACAGCAGGAGTTGACTTAGCCCTGAGGCAGACAGTTAAGATATATTGCTTTCCTTGACACATGAAGGCAAACTACTTTTAGTTATTTTTGCTGATATAGAAGGGGAGTAGTGAAAGAATTTTCTAGGTCATTAGCTCTAAATGAGGTGCTGGAAAGTGTTGCCTTTGGAGCAGCCAACCCGCAGCAACCCTGCTGAGAGAAGGCAGGGTGGTAAATATGTCAACTTCACTTGGCTTCTGTATTAGGGTTCTCCAGAGAGACAGAACCAATATATAAATATCTAATATATCTATATCTACATATATATGTATTAAATAGATACATGAGAGGAGATTTGCTAGAGGAATTGGCCCACTTGATTTATGGAGGCTGAGAGGTCCCACAACAGGCCATGTGCAAGCTGGACACCCTGGAATTCCAGTAGCGTGGCTCAGTCCAAGTCCAAAAGGCTCGGAATCAGGGAAGTAGATAGTGTAACTCCCAGTCCGAGGTTGTAAACCTGAGAACCCGGATGGCCATTGGTATACATCCTGGAGTCCAATGACCAGAGTGCCTGGGTTTCCGATGCCCAAGGCAGGAAAAGAAGAGTACATCCCAGCTTCCAGAGAAAGACTGATGCAGCTTTTCTGCTTGTGGTCTATCTGAGACCTCAGCTGATTGGATGGTGCCCACCTGCATTACTGAGGCTGGTCTTGTCCACTGAATCTACTGAGACTCACATGCTAATCTCTTCTGGAAACACCCTTACAATTCCTTTATTATTATTATTATTTTTCTTTTTGAGACTGAGTCTCCCTCTGTCACCCAGGCTGGAGTACAGTGGCATGATCTTGGCTCACTACAACTTCTGCCTCCTGTGTTCAAGTGATTCTCCTGCCTCAGCCTCCCGAGTAGGTGGGATTACAGGTGCCCACCACGCCTAGCTAATTTTTTTGTAATTTTTGTCGAGACAGGGTTTTACCATGTTGCCCAGTCTGGTCTTGAACTCCTGGGCTCAAGTGATCTGCCTGCGTTGGCCTCCCAAAGTGCTGGGATTACAGGTGTGAGCCACTGCATCTGTCCTCTAGGTACTCCTTAATCCAGTCAAGTTGATAGTTTAAAAAAAATTTTTTTTTTTTTGAGACAGGGTCTCTCTCTGTCACCCAGGTTGGAATGCAGCAGGCCCGAGAGATTCTCCCTAGCCTCCCAAGCTGCTGGGACTACAGGCACATAACACCACACCTAGCTAATTTTTTTGTAATTTTTGTCGAGACAGGGTTTTACCATGTTGCCCAGTCTGGTCTTGAACTCCTGGGCTCAAGTGATCTACCCGTCCTGGCCTCCCATAGTGCTGAGATTACCAGGTGTGAGCCATCATGCCCAGCCTTTAAGACATTTTTTAAAAACCTAATGTTGTGAAAGACCAATTTGAGCCAATAGAATACATTACTTCAGAGAATGGGAGACGTATAATGCAGGAAATAGAACTAAAAAAAAAGACCTTCCTAAGTGAAGCTCCAGAAGACACACGATTTATCTTCTGAAAAAAAGAACAGAAACAGATGGCCACGAAAAAAGAACACTCAAAAAATATGAAAAAATTCTCAAAAATTAAAATCATGATTGCCAAAATGAAAACTTAAAATAGAAGGACTGAATGAAGTAGAAGATTGTATAGTGATGTAAAATATATGGACAAAGAGATATTCCAAAATATGGAGCCATAATGAGGGAAAGTGAAAAAACAGAACTCACTATCAATCTAATAGAAGTTCCAGGAGGAGAGAATGGTGAATGAAGAGAAAGCATTTAGAGAAATGAAAGATAATTTCCTTGAACTGAAGAAAAATTCAAGTGTTCGTATTGAAAAAGACAATAGTACCAAAGACAATGAATGAAAAAAAGAGGATCACACTTAAACATATTATGGTGAGATTTCAGCATGTCGAGTTTAAAAAAGAAAACCCTAAAGTTTTGCAGAGAAGAAATAAAAGTGTCTTAGGTGGAAATGAAGAACAAATTGGCATCAGATATATCTAAAGTAACATGGCTAAAACACAATGAAACAGTGACCCCAAATTTATAAGGAAAACTGATTTCAACCTAGAAACTGACATCCAGTCAGGCAGCTGTGAGAATAAAACAAAAAGCACTCACAAAGTTTATCTCTACATATACCTTTTCTGAAAAAATTAATTGAGGATATACTCCTTCCAATTGGAACAGGAATCCAAGAGGAGACATGGAGCCCAAGAACAAGGGCACTCACCTAGTAAATCATTGAGAAGGAAGCTCAGGTGTCATTTGTGTAACAGGCTTAGAAAGTCGTCAGTTCAAGGCCAGATGCGGTGGCTCACGCCTGTCATCCCAGCAATTCAGGAGGCTGAGGCGGGTGGATCACCTGAGTTCAGGAGTTCAAGACTAGCCTGTGAAACATGGCAAACCCTGTCTCTACTAAAACTACAAAAGAATTAACTGCATGTGGTGGTGGCAGGCGTCTGTTCCTAGCTACTTGCAAGGCTGAGGCAGGAGGCTCACTTGAACCCAGGAGGCGGAGGTTGAGATCGCACCATTGCACTCTAGCCTGGGCAACAGCACAAGACTCCATCTTAAAGAAAAAAAAAAGGAAGAAGGTCATCAGTTCATATTAAAACAGGAAGTCAAGGGGCTGCAAGAATAATATATATATTTTTTGAGACAGGGTCTCGCTCTGTCACCCAGGCTGGAGTTCTGTGGTGCCATCATAGCTCAAGGTAGCCTTGATGTCCTGGGCTCAAGTGATCTCCTTGAGCCCAGTAGCTAGGACTCACCCTCCTAAGTAGCTAGGACTATGGGCATGTGCCACTATGCCCAGCTAATTTTTTAATTTTAATTTTTGTAGAGATGGGGTCTCACTATGTTGCCCGGGCTGGTCTCGAACTCCTGGTCTCAAAGCATCTGCCCACCTCGGCCTCCAAAAGTTCCGGGATTACAGAGGTGGGCAGATGGCTTGAGGTCAGGAATTTGACACGAGCCTGAGCAACATGGCAAAACTCCGTCTCTACTAAAAATACGAAAACTAGCTGGGCATAGCAGCACATGCCTGTAGTCCCAGCTACTCAGGAGGCTGAGGTGAGAGGATCACCTGAGCATGGGAGGATGAGGCTGCAGTTAGCCATGATCACACCAGTGTACTCCAGTTGGGTGATAGAGTGAGACTCTGCATTAAAAAAAAAAAAAAAAAAGAGGCTAACTAAAATATGACATGATTTCGAGCTATTATTGAATTTGGAAAAAATATTCTGTTAAATCATGGCAGATTTAATAACATAGAATATGTTCCCTTTTCTATGGGTTTAGTCATATTACTCGTTTCTGCAGTGCACCTATATACAAAACACAAAAGAATCATAGTTAACAGAATGAAGAGGTAAGGGCAGTGGCCGAACTGAATAGAAATCAGGGAAGGGGAAGCGAGGTGGGAAGCTCTGTAGGTGCCACATGTCCTCATCTTACAGAGTGGCTCTCAGGAGGGCTGAAAAGGGAGCGTGGTTACCCCTGGGGAGTGGGAGTGGAGCAGGAGCTGGGGGAGAGGAGGAAGGAGAGCTCTACTGCAGCCCCTGGCTTCTACAGGTGCCTGGCTTTGGTCTCTAGCGTCAGGCAGAACAGGCTTTACTAGAGAAGCCAGATTCTCAACTACCACTCCCTGTTTGAGACCCATGGCCCTTGGTCCTAGTTTCTGCCTCTCTCAGCTCTCTCTGTTTCTGGTCCATGTAAGTAATTGTCTTGTTTCTGAACCATGCTATAGCTTTTTTGGTTTTCTCTTTGTGTATTAGTTTGAAATTGTTAAATGTGTGCAGCAGATGGCATGCATCTTACAGGGCCATCTTGACTGGAAAGCCATTATACTGCTCCTATAATTTTTTTAAAAATGAGATCTTAAAATACAAAAAGGGCATTCCTTTCTACTGGTAGCATCTCTTCTGCCACATACTGATACTGTTTAGTTATTATTTTCTGTACATCTGCAAAACCAGAGTGTATCTTTCAAATCAATATAGGATCTCTTTTCTGAACTCCAACACATGGGTATTCCATGAGGGAAACTGAGGCACAGAGAAGGAAATCATAGGAGTTCTGGTCATTCACTCTCCCTCCACCTGTGAGTGCCCCTGCAAACCCTCAAGCCTTGCTTCAGGGAAGAGCACATTCAAATACCACGGTGGTCAGAGATGTCAGTATATAATCCCCATGTACTATATGTTTACACCATCTCCTGTATTTTGACAAGCATCCCCTTCAGGTCTCTTTAAGTCACTCCTGCTCCCGTTTCCTTCCGTTCAATCCCTAGTGGAGATGACCATACTCCTGGTCATCGTCCACCTTCTCCTCCTCCCACTCCCTCCTCTGTGCAGAGACCTTTGTATAGC
Source organism: Colobus angolensis palliatus (assembly GCF_000951035.1). Classification (NCBI taxonomy): domain Eukaryota; kingdom Metazoa; phylum Chordata; class Mammalia; order Primates; family Cercopithecidae; genus Colobus; species Colobus angolensis. The sequence continues at coordinate 1,227,623 of NW_012112364.1, forward strand.
AAGTAATCATTATTTAGTCACCCTCTAGCCATCTCTTTCCCTAGCTGACTCATTCCTTAACAGTGCGTTCTAGGTCTTATTGTTTTGAGCTATTAGTCATCCTGGTGGCTTTTCTTTGAAATCCTCCCCAAGTGCCTTCCCTTTCCTTTATGCTGTGGAGGTTGAATGGGACCCACACTCTGCCAAGCATTTCCAGGAGGGTTGAGGACATAATCTAGTTTATGATTCTATAAGACACAATAAGTAAACCATTGACAATTATGCCCTAACAAATAAACAGTCAATCTTGGGGCTGCCTTCCTGTGTTTGAATATTTGTATTATGTTTCTTGCTCAGAGCCAGTTTGTTACCCACTGGGCTGGGGAATTGAATGCTCCTTTCCTCTCTAATATCCATTCTTTCCTTTGTTTGTGCTAGAACCCCCACTTATTAGCTGGGCACACGCCCACCCAGAATAAAGACTATTTCCTAGCCTCCCAATTGCTAGATGAGACCATGAGACCAAATTTTGGCCAATGGGATGTTAATGGAAGTGTTGGATGTAATCGCTGATAAAGATTTATATTCATTTATTTATTCTGGAGACAAAATCTTGCTTTTACTGCTCAAGCTGGAGTGCAGTGGTGCCATCAAAGCTCACTGCAGCCTCGACCTCTCAGGGTCAAGTGATCCTCCCACCTCAGCCTCCAGAGTAGCTGGGACCACAAGTGTCAGCCACCATGCCCAAATAATTTAAAAAATTTTTGTAGACACAAGGTCTATGTTGTCCATATGTTGCCCATCCTGGTCTCACAAACTCCCAGGCTCAAGCAATTCTCCTGCCTCGGCCTCCCAAAGTGCTGGGATTATAGGGGTAAGCCGCAAAGGCCAGTCTGAGAAGTGTTTTTAAATGGTAAGGTGTAGGTTCATTTTTGCACCTTCCTCCTCCTCACTGCTTGGAAAAGGAGATGAGATGGTAGGAGCCAAGCAGCCTTCCAGGACCAGGAAGCAGACAGAGCAGGAGGGAGGAGCTATGCAATGAAAGGAGCCTGAATCCAGGTGATTGTGCCTACTTTCCAGCTTATTTTATGTGTGAGAGAAACTGATTTCTGTATTTCTGAACTGCTGGGGTTTGTGTGTGTGTGTGTGTGTGTTTGAGTGTGTGGGCATGGGGTGGGATGATTATTTGTTTATTTCATATAACTAAACCTAATTCTAACCGATTCAATGGCCCTTAGAGAGTGTTTCTATTTTTTGTTTTGTTTTACTTGCATAAGCTGTTACAGATGGAAAATGTCTAACTGGTGGTGCTTTACTTTCCTCTGTGTGTGACTAGCTCAGGTGTACCAGATGCTTATTCTATACCAGGTACTTTTTATGTCTTGTCTCATTCAATCTTGACATAAACCTCTGATACTACTATTATTTCCATTTTAAATGAGTGTACACCAACACTCAGAGGTTAAGTGAAATGTTTGAGGTCACAGAGTTGGTAAATAGCAGACCCAGGATTTGCATCTGGATGGCCTGGCTCCAGAGACCCTGTCTTGAGTGCCACACCGTGGAACTCTTTGAAAACTGACTGTATTCCCCAAGAACCTACTGAAAAGGTGTCAATAATTGCACCCTCTCTTGAGTCCGTGCTATGTGCAGGTACTGCATTGTACGGAAAGCAAATTCTAGAAAGGCTGCCCGGCCCTGAGTGTAGGGAGAGTGATGTTGATGGCAGTGAAGTGGCGAAGGGCTTGTATCATGCTGCAGCCTTGCCTTGTCCCAGGCACCTTTCAGTGCTGCTGGCTTCTGCAGTTCCCTTTTCTCTTCATTGATTTATTTTGAAATGGTGGTTGATAGGGGACTTCTTTTTTTTTTGACAGTCTCACTGTCTTGCCCAGGCTGGAGTGCAGTAGTGTGATCTCAGCTCACCGCCTCCTGGGTTCCCTCCCACCTCCAGCTCCCGGGTTCAACCTCTGCCTCCCAGGTTCAAACAACTCTCCTGCCTCAGCCTCCCAAGTACCTGGGATTACAGGCATGTGCCACCACGACTGGTTAATTTTTGTATTTTTAGTAGAGATGGGGTTTCGCCATGTTGATCAGGTAGGTCTCGAACTCCTACCTCAAGTCATCCACCCGCCTTGGCCTCCCAAAGTGCTGGTATTATAGGCATGAGCCACCATGCCAGACCGGATGACTTCCTTTTGAAATTCAGTAATCCAGGACTCTTTTTTGTACTTTAGTCTAAATATTCTTCCTAAATTGTTTTGTATGGACTTTCCTGTTGTTTGATGTTGAAAATTTTTTGGTATCGTAAAAATCTTACTCATCATATATAAATGATACTATTTCTGGAAAGTGGTGACACTGAGGTACATCTTGTCTTATTGACTCACATTCAAACTCATTATAAGACAAAAGAATATGAGGTATAAAAATAAGGTCATTTATCAGCTCCAGGCTAGTACCTGAAAATAATTAGAGATGAGCTAAGCTACAAGTGAAGTCAAATAATTAAAAGATTTTTTAAACTGTTACTTTTATAAACTAACAGACTAAACTTTTTAAAAACAGTATCACAGGCCAGGTGAGGTGGCTCACACCTATAATCCCAGCACTTTGGGAGGCCGAGGTGGGCACATCTCTTGAGCCCAGGAGTTTGAGACCAATTTGGGCAGCATAGTGAGACCCTGTGTTAGTCTGTTTTCATGCTGTTGATAAAGACATACCGGAGACTGGAAATTTACCAAGGAAAGAGGTTTAATGGAGAACCCACGGTTCCATGTGACTGGGGAAGCCTCACAGTCACGGCCGAAGGCAAGGAGGAGGAAGTCACATCTTATGTGGCAGGCAAAGAGACAGCTTGTGCAGGGAAACTCCCCTTTATAAAACCATCAGATCTCATGGGACTTACTCACTGTCACAAGAACAGCATAGGAAAGACCCGTCCCCATGATTCAATTACCTCCCACCGGGTCCCTCCCACAACATGAGGGAATTCAAGATGAGAGTTGGGTGGGGACGCAGCCAAACCATGTCAGACTCGCTCTGTACAGAAATAAACGAAGCTTGGCCGAGCATGGTGGCACGGACCGGTGGCCCCAGCTACTCGGGAGGCTGAGGCAGGAGGACTGTTGCAGCCCCAGAGGTTGAGGCTGCAGTAGGCCAAGGCTGCGCCACTGCATTCTAGCCTGGAATATATATATATATATATATATATATTCCAGTTCTTATTTGTCCTCCCTACTCTTTAGCTATTCTTGAACGGGAGAAGACAGGTTTCCATTTCCATATCAAACAATTATAAAAGCATGGTGAACATCTGATGCAAATTAGGCGACCCTTTCCCGTAAAATTCTGTCATAAATCGGACAAAGGCCAATCTGTAGGTTGCCTCTGTATAATTCTTGAATATCAACCTCACCTTTCTTCTGCGTCTTGCACATAAAAACATGGCTTGGAACCTAGAATGCATGCTACATATTACGATTTTGAACCAGTATTCCAAATTAGATTCTCTGACACTTTTTTTTCTTGTTGATGCATTATGATAATACAGACAATACCAGTTGCAGGATATAAGAACTGCTTTTCATAGGAAAATTGGTTATCCAAATAATAGGCTATGAACTACTCAACTGGTTCTCAAATATGGAAGCAGTATAGTTTCCTCAGTACCGCGACGTACTATAAGAAGACAGGATTAAGCATAACAGCAGCTTAAAAAGAAACAAACTGATTTTGATCACACACACACACAAAACTCTATGGCAACAATATGGCATACAAAAGACAAAAAACATACTACAAATTCATGGAAATATTTAAGATGAAAATATACAGAGCTCAACAGAAATAAACTAAAAAGCCCTAGGACAAAAACAGAAGCCTGGGCGGGGCTGTGGCAGGCGGATCATGAGGTCAAGAGATCAAGACCGTCCTGGCCAACATGGTGAAACCCTGTCTCTATGAAAAATACAAAAATTTAACTGGATGTGGTGGTGGGTGCCTGTAGTCCCAGCTACTCAGGAGGCTGAAGCAGGAGAATCGCTTGAACCCAGGAGGCAGAGTTTGCAGTGAGACAAGATAGCACCACTGCACTCCAGCCTGGTGACAGAGCAAGACTCCATTTCAAAAAAAAAAAAAAAGCAAGCCTGGGCAAAGATGACGGATATATAATTCACAAAAAAGGAAGGGCAATTGCTAATAAACGTAAGAAAGGCGCCTCTTGCAACCAAGCAAAGAAATACAATTTGAAATGCAGAGTGGTTTTAAATAGCTTATACAAGCAAATATTTAAAAATAATACACTGTCTGATAGAAGTGATATTAGTGGGCACCCTTCTTTGTTCTTGATCTTGGGGAAGAGCATTGGTCTGTCACCATGAAGTATGTTGCTAGTTGTACATTTTTCATAGATGCTGTTGATCACATTGAGATAGCTCCTTTCTATTCCTAAATTCCCTTTTGTTCCCTATTTCTACAGTAATACACAATATTGGCAACAATGCAACAGAATGGACACACTCTACTTTCCAGCGGGAGTGTAAGTTTGTATGCTTTCTCTAGAAGTCATTTTATCAATACGTATTAAATATTTTAATGTCATATTTTATGTCAGTGCTTTTATTTGTACATATCTGACTTAAGAAAATCCGATATACAGTTAAAGATTTAACTGCAAAGATATTCATCACAATGCTATTTATGATAATGACAAATTAAAAGTAACATAATGTCAATATTAGAATGGTTAAGATAATTATGGTCAAACAAAAAAGAATAATATGCAGCCATTCAATTTCTATTTACAGGCTGGACGCAGTGGCTCATGTCTGTCATCCCAGCACTTAGGCAGGCTGAGGCGGGTAGATCACCTGAGGTCAGGAGTTCGAGACCAGCCTGGCCAACATGGTGAAACTCCGTCTCTACTAAAAATACAAAAATTAGCT
>NW_012112364.1:1235194-1252202 GCF_000951035.1 Colobus angolensis palliatus
CTGTAATCCAAGCCACTTGGGAGGCTGAGGCAGGAGAATGGCGTGAACCCGGGAGGCGGAGCTTGCAGTGAGCTGAGATCCGGCCACTGTACTCCTGCCCGGGCGACAGAGCAAGACTCCGTCTCAAAAAAAAAAAAATTAGCCAGGCATGGTGGCACACACCTATAATCCCACCTACTGAGGAGGCTGAGGCATGAGAATTGCTCGAACCCAGGAGGCAGAGATTGTAGTGAGCTGAAATCGCGCCACTGCACTCCAGCCTGGGTGACAGAGTGAGACTTTGTCTCAAAAAACAAAACAAAACAAAGCAAAACCATCTAAAAAAAAACAAAAGAAAGAAAGAAAAAAGATAATCATGATGGTGAATGGAAATGTTAATCTGGAATGATTTCAAAATCAATAGGATAGCTCAAAGGTGAATAAACCAATTACAAATCTATTAAAAGAGAATTAGGGAAATGTGCACAGGGACTAGATATTTAATAATGTGGAAAAAATATTGTTCACTTCAGTGTGATAAAAATATTTTGATTTTCTTTTAGAGAAACATAAGAAAATATTTACAGAGAAAATGATCTGATGTGTAAATTTGCTTCTAAATCATTCTGGGGGTTGTGGGGTATTGGTCTAGATGAAACAAGCATGACCAGGTGTTGAAAACTGATAAACCTGGGGGATGACAAAGGAACTTTCTGGGGTGATGGAAATGTTCTGTGTGTTGGGTGGCAGTTAAACAGGTATATAGATTTATCAAAAAATCCATGCGTTTTACTTTTTTTTTTTTTTTTGAGACAGTCTCACTTTGTAACTCAGGCTGGAATACAGTGGCGCAATCTTGGCTTACTGCAGCCTGCACCTCCTGGATTCAAGCAATTCTTCTGCCTCAGCTTCCTGAGTAGCTAGGACTACAGGCTCCTGCCACCACACCTGGCTAATTGTTGTACTTTTAGTAGAGATGGGGTGTTGCTGTCTTGGCCAGGCTGGTCTCGAACTCCTGGCCTCAAGTGATCTGCCTACCTCGGCCTCCCAAAGTGCTGGGATTACAGGCATGAGCCACCATGTCCAACCTTTTTTATTTATTTTATTTTATTATTTTGAGACATAATCTTGCTCTGTCACCCGGGCTGGAGTGCAGTGGTGCGATCTCGGCTCACTGCAACCTCTGCCTCCTGGGTTCAAGTGATTCTCCTGTCTCAGCCTCCCAAGTAGCAGGGACTACAGGTGCACACCACCACACTGGCTAATTTTTGTATTTTTAGTAAAGACAGGATTTTACCGTATTAGCCAGGCTGGTCTCAAACTCCTGACCTTAAGTGATCCACCCGCTTCAGCCTCCCAAAGTGCTGGGATTACAGGTGTGAGTCATTGCACCCAGCCTATTTATTTTTTTATTTGCATGCATTTTACTGTATATACATTTGATGTAGAAAAGCTGGATGATGCATAGATTAGGTTCATCTTACAATTCCAATTTTTTTATGTTTGATACTTTCCATAATAAAAGGTTAGAAAAAGGAAAAGAAAAGAAAGAAAAAGGAAAGAAGCAGAAGGAAGAACTCTGCTGCAGTATTGGAAGCAGGCAGGTTATTTAAATTACAGTGGTGCCATGGAACAAGAGAAGGCAGATGAAGAGTGACACCTTTCAAGTTAGCACAGGTAATGAATCATTTCCAGGGAGAGGGTTCTACCTCCTGGAGCACTAACGCAGAACCCAGTATTGAAGAAAACCGGATGGGTTACTTTGACTCAAGCATTAAAAGGAAAGAGCACAAAAGAATTATTCCATCTTTTTCTAGCCCAGTTTCCATTAAAATGCCCACTTGATATTCTCATCCATAAACTTGCTACTCTATCATCTCTCAAGGTAAAAACAGTGAGAAGAAGAAATTTTCTTTAATGTGCTTTTGGTTATAGGATTGAGACTTTCTCAGATGACTTAATAATACACCCAGGAGGAAAGGTGTTTAGGGCTTTCTAGGGCAGGGTTTAATCCTAAAGCAATCTAGCAATGAGATTAGTGTTCCTGGATGTCTTGTTTCTGTCAAAACCACGTCCAAAGAACAGACCGTATTGCCATTCTCCTTTCTCTAGATTTCTCTTTTTATTTATTTATTTATTTTATTATTTTGAGACAGTCTCATTCTGTTGCCCAGGCTGGAGTGCAGTGGCGCAATCTCAGCTCACTGCAACCTCTGCCTCCCAGGTTCAAGTGATTCTCTGCCTCGGCCTCTCAAGGAGCTGGGATTACAGGCATGCACCACCACGCCCAGCTAATTTTTGTATTTTTAGTAGAGATGGGGTTTCACTATATTGACCAGGCTGGTCTCGAACTCCTGACCTTGTGATCCATGCTCCTTGGCCTCCCAAAGTGCTGGGATTACAGGCCGGGCGTGAACCACTGTGCCCAGCCCTGGCTTTTTGTTTTTGTTTTTTTTTTTGGTATTTTTAGTAGAAATGGGGTTTTGCCATGTTGACCAGTCTAGTCTCAAACTCCTGACCTCAGGTGATTGTCCTGTCTTGGCCTCCCAAATTGCTGGGATTACAGGTGTGAGCCACCCCGCCTGGCCTGATTTTTGTTTTAATTTTTAATATTTAAAGGATAGAAATCTCTCTGGGTATACTTCTCTACCGATTTAATATCATGACAGCTAAAAATCTGTGTTGCTTAAAGCAAAAGTTAGGTAGCAGCAATGGTGGAGGGCTTTTCATGACAAGGTTCACTGGTGTTGAGCATGTACAACTGTAAACGTGTGATCCTCCTGCTTCAGCCTCTGGAGTAGCTGGGACTCCAGGCATGCCACCCTCCTGGCTAATTTTAAAAATTCCTTCTAGAGATGGTGTCTTGCTACATTGCCCAGGCCAGTCTCGAACTCCTGGACTCCAGCGATCCTCAAGCTTTGCCTCCCAAAGCAGTGGGATTACAGGCATGAGCCACCTTGCCTGGCCCCATGCTTCTTTCCTGCTCTCAGAATGCTTGTTTGACGAGGATGGGGCCCACTTTCCTCACATAGCCTTATGGCTTATGGGGAGCTGAGTCCTAGCCCCAGCTCCAGGAGCGAGGCTGTTTAATCAAAGGAAATCCTGAACCTGTACCCTCAACAGTGAATGGTTCAGAAATTAACTTCTGTCTCTTTCCTCAACTTAAATGGAAACTCCAAGAGGGAGAGGATGTTTATCTGTTTTGCCAAGAACCTAGAACAATGCCTGGCACATAGTCCTTTTTTTCTTTTTCTTTTTTTTTTTTTTGAGACGGAGTCTCATTCTGTCGCCCAGGCTGGAGTGCAGTGGCACGATCTCAGCTCACTGGAACCTCCATCTCCTGGGTTCAAGCGATTCTCTTGTCTCAGCCTCCCAAGTAGCTGGGATTACAGGCACCTGCCACCATGCCTGGCTAATTTTTGTATTTTTAGTAGAGGTGAAGTTTTGCCATGTTGGCCAGGCTGGTCTCGAATTCCTGAGCTCAAGTGACCTGCCTGCCTCAGCCTCCCAAAATTCTGGGATTATAGGCACGAGCCACTGCACCTGGCCCTTACTTAGTAACTATTTAATGGATTCATTTTTCATTCCTTCTCAGCAAACATTAATTGAGCATATGTAGACTGAAAAAGTCTAGTAGGGATGACTAGACATGTAAACAATTGCCTAACAATGCACGCTGGTAAACACCATCAAGTCATGCATGAGGCTGAGGGAGTCCTGAAGGAGAGGTCAAGACTTGGGCCAAGCTTCCCAGAGCTTCTGACATTGAAGTGCATCTTGGAGGATGAGCGGAGGTTTGCCAGGTGAAGAATTAGGGCAAATGTAATCTGACCATGTAACTTGTTCAAACCAGGACACTTGGGCGGTTGGAGGGGGAGGGGAGTTAATTAATAATTACACCAGACAACAGGCGTAAACAGAGATTGTTCTGGGCAAACCAGGCCACATGGTCACTCTTGGCAGAAGGAGCAATGTGGGCAGATTTGGAGGATGGTGGAAGCCCTTGGGAAAGGCAAAACTTCAGCATGTTGAATGAGTGTAGCCTGTGGGAGGAGGGCTGAGCTGGAGTGGTGGGCTGGCCTGAGCGAGAGGGTGCAGTTCTTGCAAAGAGCTTCAACTTGGTCCCCTGGCAATGAGAACCTGTGGAGGTTTCTCCACAGGGCAGCACTGAGACCAGACTTACAGTCACTCTGGCAGGGTATAAAGAACTGGAGGGCACAGACTAGAGGCTAGAGGTGAGGCAGGAGGCTGGACAGTGGTTTTTTGGGGGAATGATGGGCCCCGATCTCAAGCAGTAGGGGGATGGGGCTTCAGAAGGAAATATGTATACCTGAGGGGGAACATTCCTGGGGTGGAACTGACTGGCCTGCAAGCGGGGATGGGAGGGCTGGGAAGAAAAAGAAGAAATGATGATGCTTAAATTTCCAGCCTGGGTGACTGACTGGTGGTGTTGGTTCTCCGTCCCCATCGGTGGTGACAAGTAGAGAATGACCTCGCTGTTTGGCTGACTCAGAGTTGACAGGGAGTAGATACAGGAAATTCAGTCTTGCAGGGACCAAGGGCCCAGCCAAGTGGCCAATCCAAAAGCTGAATCACGAAGCCAAAGGGTCAGCACAGATGGAAAAGGAAACAAGGTGCGGGGGAGGAGCAGGGAAGTCCGTGAGTGAGAAGTGTGGAAGCAGACAGGCAGGGAAGCGGTATCGGAAGCCAGGTTTTATGTTGATTCGCAAGCAGGCTTCGTGCATTTGCACCCTTTATTCAGAAGGCAGCAGGGGATCCCTAGGCTGATCCATGGAAGTATCAATAAGCCGTGGCCCCCAGGTTGGACACATGGACTGTGGGGGCCGAAGAGTGGATCTGTAAGCAGGTCACAGTCTTGGAAGTGATGGTGCTCTGGGGACTTGGAGTAGGAAGGAAATCGGTGTAAATTAACAAATTGGCTTTCTGTTTTGTCCTCAAGGCCCTTGTGAGAGTTTTTTTTTTTTTTTAAGATTCTTAGTTTTTGATTGTGATAAAATCACACAATATTTATCATTTTAGCCATTTGTCAACATACAATTCAGCAGCTTTAAATACATCCACAAGGTTGTACGTCTATCACCATTATTTATACCCCAACTTTTTCATCATCCCCAACAGAAACGCTGTACCCATTAAACAATAACTTCACCTTATTCCCTCTCTGATAATCTCTATATTACTTTCTTTTTTTATGAATTTGACTATTCCAGCTATCTCATATTAATATAAGTGAAATCATACATTAGTCCTTTTGTGTCTGGTTTATTTCACTTAACAAAATGTTCTCCATGTTCATCCATGTCATAGCATGTATCACAATTTTATTTTTTTCTTCTTTTGTTTTTTTCAAAAATAGGTCTTGTTATGTTGCCCAGGCTGGCCTCAACCTCCTGACCTCAAACAGCCTCCTGAGTAGCTAGTACTACAGGCATATGCCATTGCACCCAGTCTCCATTCCTTTTTATGGCTGAGTAATATTCCATATACATGTGTGTATCACATTTTAAGTTTATCCATTCATGTATCATTGGACACTTGGGTGTTTCCACCTTTGGACTATTGTGAATAATGCTACTATGAACATGAGTGTGCAAATATCTGTTGGATTGCCTACATTCAATTCTTTTGGATACATACCCAGACATGGAATTGCAGAATCATATGGCAATTTTATGCTTAATTTTCTTAACTGCCATACTGTTTTCTTCACCATTGGCTGCACCATGTGTATTCCTACCAGCAATTTCTCTACTTGTAGAGAAAAAGCTTACAATTTCTCTGCATTTATCTACATCTTTGCTAATGCTTGCTAGTTTCATATATATATAGCCACCCTAATAGGTCCTTGTGAGTTTATTTGTTTGTTTGTTTTTTTGAGTAAATCTGTCTCCCTTGCACCAAATGTGTTCCTTGATAGAAAAATTGAGCTTCAGGTCTGACGACTAAGGACTTGTCTCTGGACTTATGACCCACTCTGTGCTGTCCTATCTCAGCTGCCCTTTCTCTAGGGCTTTGGGTACATATACCAGCAAAGAAATTTATGTGGGAGTTTTCACTAATTTATGTAAGTCTTACAACACTCTTTACACACTATGTCTTGGAAAATCTTTAAGTAGGGCACTAGTGATGTTAAGTGGGAGAACCAAGACTAGATTCCTCCAAAGAGACACTTCATTTAGACCATATTTCATCATTTTGTGAGGGGGCTCGTGGCAATGTTATGAATGAACCTCAGGGAGGTGCCAACATGATTTCCAAAGGCCTAGTTATGCCTGTAACAGAGTGGATGGCTTAAGGAGCAAAGACAGAGAGCCTCACAGTGCTTCCATGTCATCCAGTTCCCATGATAGCGATGGCAACTCTATCAAGGTGAAAAGAGAGCACGAAGCTACTGGGCTTATAACCTTGAAACGCTGTTTTTATTATAAAAGTCATACATTTTCAATATGAAATGTGAAACAAAAATGAAGTACACAAAAAAGAAAGGGAAAGCCTCTATAATTCTACTCCCCAGAATTAATCACAATAGTTAAATTTATAATCTTCCAAATATGAGGTATAAAATTATACCTGTTCTTGTAATTACATCGTATCTTGAAATTTGCTGTTTCTTTTTACTTAATAATAGATTGTGGATATGTTTTTGAGCCAGGACACATATACCCTTAATTTTTTTTTTTTTTTTTTTTTTTTTTTTTTTGAGACAGGGACTTGCTCTGTCACCCCACCTAGAGTGCAGTGGTGTGATCACTGTTCACTGCAGCCTTGACCTTCTGGGCTCAAGTGAACCTCCTTCCTCAGCTTCCCAAGCAGCTGGGACTACAGGCGTGTGCCTCCACGACTGGGTAATTTTAATTTTTCTTAGAGATGGGTGTCTCACTATGTTGCCCAGCTGGTCTGGAATTCCTGGGCTCAAGTGATCCTCCCGCCTATGCCTCCCAAAGTGTTGGGATTACAGCTGTGAGCCACCGAGCCTGGCCCTGTCTTAATCTTTTGAAGGTTTGAATAATATTCAGTTGTGTGGGTGCATCGGCATTTGTTTAACCGTTCACTATGACAATCAGTGCTTCCAGGGAGCATGCTCGAACATCTTATCTTCATGCTCAAACATATTATTTTCATGCTCGAACATATTGTCTTCATGCTCGAACATATTATCTTCATGTTCTTGTGTGATGGGCTTAGATTTTAAAAGAATAACAAGACTTAGCAATGTGATTTAGGAAACACTCTGCAAAAAATCCATTACAGATGCCTACTGCAGGTTGAGTGTCCCTAATCAGAAAATCTGGAAATTAAAATGCTCCAAAATCCAAAACTTTTTGAGTGCTGACATGACATTGAAAGGAAATGATCATAGAGGATTTCAGGTTTGGGATTTTCAGGTTTAGGATGCTCAGCCGGCGAGTACGATGCAAATATTCCCAAATCTGAAAAAAAATCATAAATCCAGAACACTCCTGGTCCCAAGCATTTCGGATAAGGGATAGCCTGAATTTTGACTGTGCTTTGGTGTTCATGCAACACTGTTATAAGACACTGACCTGTGATTTAAGAAGTAACTGACAAACTGAAAGGGTCAGGGTCTTTCCCAAGTTTAACTTTCTAACCCCTGTGCCAAACTGCCTCTCATCTTCCTCGGAAGACTCATATAATAGGCTTTATTATTATGTAACCATTTTAAGTGCACAGTTAAGTGGCATTAAGGATTTTTTTTTTTCTTTTTGAGAGGGAGTTTCACTCTTGTTGCCCAGGCTGTAGTGCAATGGCATGATCTCGGATCACCGCAACCTCCACCTCCCAGGTTCAAGCGAGTCTCCTGCCTCAGCCTCCCGAGTAGCTGGGATTACAGGCATGCACCACCACACCCAGCTAATTTTGTGTTTTTAGTAGAGATGGGGTTTCTTCATGTTGGTCAGGCTGGTCTCGAACTCCCAACCTCAGGTGATCCACCCGCCTCGTCCTCTCAAAGTGCTGGGATTACCGGCATGAGCCACCATGCCCGGCCGTATTAAGGATATTTACACTGTTGTGCAACCATCCATCTATCTCCAGAATTCTTTCCATCTTGGAAAACTGAAACTCTGTGCCCATTAAACCATAACTCCCCCTGTCCTTCTCAAGTCCCTGGCAACTGCCATTCTCTTTTCTGGCTCTATGAATTTGACTATTCTAGGCACCTCATACAAATGGAATACTGTGTGGAATCATATAGTATTTGTCATTTTGTGACTGGTTTATTTCACTTAGTATAACATCCTCAAGGTTCATTCATGTTGTAGCATGTGTCGAAATACCATTTCTTGTTAAGGCTGAATAATAATCCATTGTATGTTTATATTACATTTTGTTTATCCATTCTTCTGTCAGTGGACATGCGGGTTATTTCCACCTCTTGGCTGTTGGAAATTCATTACCTTTTGAGTCAAGGAATCACAAGCTATTTTGACTGAAGTGTCCTGTTAAGAACAGGTGAAGAAAGATTCCAGGTGAACAACCATGCATTCCTTTTATCTCCTTTGTCCTGTGGGCTTGGTCTGGTGCTGAGAACTTATGTACAGTACCATATTTAATCCTTTCAACAACATGATGAGGTAGGGATCTTCACCATTGTATAATGAGAAAACTGGAGCTGAGAAGGTTAAGAGCTTGTTCAGAATCACAAACTGGCTGGGCATGGTGGTTCATGCCTATAATCCCAGCACTTTGGGAGGTTGAGGCGGGCTGATCACCTGAGGTCTGGAGTTCGAGACCAGCTGAACCCCATCTCTACTAAAAACACAAAAATTAGCCGACCGTGGTGGTGCACACCTGTAATCCCAGCTACTCGGGAGGCCAAGGCAGGAGAATCGCTTAAACCTGGGAGGCGAAGGTTGCAGTGAGCCAAGATCGCATCAGTGCACTCCAGCATGGGTGACAGAGTGAGACTAAGTCTCAAAAAAAAAAAAAAAGAAAAGAAAAAAGAATCACAAACTGAACATCCTGCATGTGTGTTTGTGTGTGTGTACGAGGGGAGTCAATCAAGCCTTCGGACACCCTAAGTCTTAACTTGAAACCCTGTAGTGTTTCAGGGTCAACTATTTCTACAATTGAGCTTTATAAACTTTGACTTTCCCATATTCATTATTTTGTTGTGTATTTCCTGTTTCCCAGGAACAATTAACAATAGAATCCTTAAGATTCAGAACTCCTTGCTGTTTACCAGCAACAGACGAGAGGAAGAAGTGGCTCTGGGGACATTGTGTGCCAGTCTGTGGCAGGTTGGCTGGAGAAGCAACCCTGGTTGCAGCTTTGGAGAGAGAGATATGCATTTACTTTTACCTGGAAAACCTATGAAAAAACATTCTCGTAAATCTGTCGTTTGTGTATCCTCAAGGTTTGTGCCAGAAAGCAGATACATCTGCTCCTGTGTGTAATTGTTGTTAAAAAACACAAAAAGGAAATAAAAGTGCACAACATACCTGGCAGAATTGACCAGAGGGAATTGGGAAAGGCCAAAGTAAATTCTAAAAAATAAGCAAGCAAGGGAGAGGAGCTTGGAGGAGCAAGTGCTCTCCCTGTGCTGGGGAAAAGGCAGCGACAGGACCACCTAGTGGGCAGGTGAGGGCACTGATCACGTGATGGACTGGGGTCTACTGCATCTGTTTTCTCTTTGGGTCTTGAGGATGGAGTGGCAGGAACATGAGAACAGTGAGAAATTTTGAGGTTCACTTCCCTTCTTCCACCTCTCACTTCCCCCATAAACTCTTCCTTTTGATAGTGCTGGAAAAACAACCCAAAGCCAGCCCTCTTGAAGCAGGCAAATAGATGCTTGTCCTTTACTTCATGTATAAAGAGATTGTTTTCTTTCTTCACCCAGAGAGTCAGAGCTAATGAAAGTGGAAGATAAGTACGCTGAGAGAGGCCTAAGGAGGGAGTGTGGGGGTTCAAGTGTATGATCTACTTAGGCAGAGAGGAATCAGAGTTAAACTAGGCTCAAAATACATCACTTTTTTTTTTTTGAGACAGAGTCTTGCTCTGTTGCCCAGGCTGGAGTGCAGTGGTGTGATCTCGGCTCACTGCAACCTCTGCCTCCTGGGTTCAAGCGATTCTCCTGCCTCAGCCTCCTGAGTAGCTGGGATCACAGGTGCACGCCACCACACCCAGCTAATTTTTGTATTTTTTAGTAGAGATGGGGTTTCGTCATGTTGGTCATGCTGGTCTCGAACTCCTGACCTCATGATCTGCCAGCCTCGGCCTCCCAAAGTGCTGGGATTACAGGTGTGAGCCACTGGGCCTGGCCAATACATTACTTTTAAAACTAAAAAAAAAAAAAAAAATGTAAACTGTGCCCTAGTAATTTAAAAATAATGTCACATAAATATGTCTTTTTAAGTTTTAAAAATACTCAATTTACTGAAGTTTTGAAATAGTTGTACATTCGTATGTGTAACTAAAAAAGTATACAGTAAAAATTCCCTCCTCTACCTTCTCCCCTACTTCACACTTCCTCATTCCAGGAAATCACCGTTAACAGTTTCTTGTGTATATGACAGGAGTTTCTTCATGCTAAATATATTTTGGAATTTTTTATTTGGTTTAACACTGCTGTGTGTATATATATATATATATATAAAGAAGAAGTAGAAACCATGTGTATTTTCATCAGCTGAGGACTCAGCTTGAACATTTCAGGAAAACCCAACGTGGCACATTACCTCTCCATAGGTACCCTAGGTAGGCTGATGAAGGTCAAGTGGCAAGGAGGCCCGGTGGGTGCTAAAATGCAAATCTGAATGTGAAAGTGACAGCAAAATGACAAGGTAGAGCCAAAGGTTTACCATACAAACTCCAACAAATGGTTAAACCCTGGTAAAACATATAGAAAAGCTACTCTGAAAAATTTGAGAAGTAAGTAGTAGAGAGAAGGCAAGATGAAGGAAGACGTATCCATAGGAAAACTCTAAGGACACAAATAAAAAAAATCAGAGTTGGGAATGGGGAAGTTAGACCTAGATGCTGGAGGCTTCTTGGAGTCCAGAGGATGTTTCATTTTCTTGTGCAATTTTTTTTCCCTGATAAACTTTCTAATTAGAGCTGAGCAAATGCTGAAAAGAAAATGGGGAACTCCAACTCGAAGAAGGGATTCAGAGAAGCAGGCAGAATATCTGTTAGTGCTTGAGGAGCCTTGACATGTATTGTGTTATTTGGAGAAGATAAAACATCCCTATGTATCAGAATTATTTTACTTTTATTTGCTCTGGAGTGGGACATACTTAAAGTATAGGTGTTCATCAGTTTCAGTTCATTCAGTAACAAGTATTTATTGAGCACTAACTGCCAGGATGGGACCAGGCATTAGGCCAGGTCTCCTTGAGAAGGTGACATGTGAGTTGCAGTCCCATGCCAAAAGCTTACTGTGTAAAGAAGGAGGGAGAGTGTTCTGGGGAGAAGGAAAGGCCAGTGCAAAGGCTCAGAGGTGCTGCGGAGCTTGCTAGTGTTTGAGGAACAAGTGGGAGCAACATAGTGCATGAGGGGAGAGAGGTAGGAGATGAAGCTGGAAAGACAGGGAGAGGAGAAGGGAGGGAGAAGAGGAAGAGGGAGGGAGAAGAGGAAGAGGGAGGGAGAAGAGAAGGAGGAGATGGAGAAAAAGAAAGAGAAGAACAAGAAGAATGAGGAGAAAGGTGAAGAAGGAGAAGAGAAGAGGAACAGGAGAAGGAGGAGGTCAAGAGGAGGAGGAGGAAGGGAAGAAGAAGGGAAGAAAGGAGGAGTAGAGAAGACTCTAGTATGTAGTAACTTTTTTTTTTTTTTTTTTCAATAGAGACAGGGTTTTACCATGTTGCCCAGGCTGGTCTGTAACTCCTGGGTTCAAGCGATCCACTTGCCTGGCTTCCCAAAGTGCTGGGATTACAGGCGTGAGCCACCACGCCCTGCGGGGATACCTTTCCAAATGCTTTCATTAGACACTCTTCTTCTGTGAAAAGTGAGAGACAGAAAGAGAGATAGCTGGCCGGGCACAGTGTCTCATGCCTGTAATCCCAGTACTTTGGGAGGCCGACGAAGGTAGATCAGCCGTGGTTAGGAGTTTCATATTTTTATTAGAGACGGGGTTTTGCCATGGCGAAACCCCATCTCTACTAAAAATATGAAAAAATTAGCCGGGAGTGGTGGTGGGTGCCTGTAATCCCAACTACTCAGGAGGCTGAGGCAGGAGAATTGCTTGAACTTGGGAGGTGGAGGTTGCAGTGAGCCAAGATTGCGCCATTGCACTCCAGTCTGGAGGGCAAGAGCCTCAAAAAAAAAAAAAAACAAAAAAACTCCACCTCAAAAAAAAAGAAAGAAAAAAAGAAAACCATAAAATGTAGAACATGTTGACAAACTGAAACACAAACATGATTTCTGATTGCTCAATTATTCAGCAATGTATTGTATATATCTAAATCCTGTTTACTTAGTCAATAAATAATACTAAGTACCTCTGAAGCAAGATGAAGGAAGACACTGTATCCATAGGAAAAACTCTAAGGGCACAAATAAAGAAAATCAGAGTTGGGAATGGGGAAGTTAGACCTAGATGCTAGAGGATTCTCGGAGTCCAGAGGATGTTTCATTTTCTTGTGCTATTTTTTTTTCTGATGAACTTTCTCATTAGAGCTGAGCAAATGCTGAAAAGAAAATGGGGAACTCCAACCCGAAGACGAGATTCAGAGAAGCAGGCAGAATATCTGTTAGTGCTTGAGGAGCCTTGAAATGTATCATGTTGGTTGGAGGTCAGTAGTTCGAGACCAGCCTGGCCAGCATGGTGAAACCCTGTCTCTACTAAAAATACAAAATGAGCCGGGTGTGGTGGCTCATGCCTATAATCCCAAAATTAATCCGTCTCAAAAAAAAAAAAAAGGCTTGAAAAGTAAGTTGCTAATTTGTTGATGTAAGCCAATCAAACAATTACTGTTTTGATTGACATCTATTGCTGGATGGCTGGATGATATTAATGAATGCCACCAAGCAGATTGATTTCTTCAACTAGTAAGAGGTTGGGTAAAGAAGTGGAGAGACCACAGGTTTTAGAGTCAGAGCCTTTGTGTGGATCCTGCCCTGTATGTGCTGGTTAGTGCAATGATGAATGTCATACTCCCTTGTGTGTAAAGTAAGTATGAAATGATGGATCTGTAAGGTCATTGTAAGGGTTACATTGGAATATGTATCTGAAGTACTAAGCAGGTGGCTGGCACATAGCAGAGGCTCATTAAATCTGGAGGAGCAAGCTGGCAGCCTGAGGGCTGTATTTGCCCACCCCAACTTTTTTTTTGAGACGGAGTCTCTCTCTCTTGCTCAGGCTGGAGTGCAGTGGCATGATCTTGGCTCACTGCAAGCTCTGCCTCCCGGGTTCACGCCATTCTCCTGCCTCAGCCTCCCAAGTAGCTGGGACTACAGGTGCCCGCTAATACACACACACCCAGCTAATTAGCTGGGTGACTACACACCCAGCTAATTTTTTGTATTTTTTAGTAGAGACGGGGTTTCACCATGTTAGCCAGGATGGTCTTGATCTCCTGACCTCATGATCTGCCTGCCTTGGCCTCCCAAAATGCTGGGATTACAGGCGTGAGTGACTGTGCCTGGCCCCCCAACTTTTAAAATGTTGACTTTGAATGTCCATTCTAAGTTCTCCATTTTGTGTTGACTGCCAGACACTATTTGAAACATGTTTTATCCTTGCAACCTAATTGTTACCCTTATTTTCCAGATGAGGAAAGTGAAACAAAGAAATATCTATTTGAGTATTTTTTTTGTAGCTTAAACCTTCATGCAAGTCCCAAAAGAGTCAGTGCCTCTCAACCTCATCCTGCCAGAATCAAAATAAAATACTTTTACAAAGCTGGTGTAGTAGAGTGGACACAGGTGTGGCTCCTGGAGCTAGGTTCAAACCTTAGTTCCACTGCTTACTAGTTGTGCAACCCTAGAAAAGTTACCTCTGTGCCTTGGTTTCCTTATCTAAACGTGGGGATAATCATAACACCTGCTTCATCGGGTTGTTGTGAGGCTTGGATAAAATGGTTACACCCCTTCTTGGACCTCTCCCCAGCACTTTCTTTCCCAACCCATCACAAGCAAAGCTTCACTCATTTATGTGAGCTGGTGTAAACCCACATGCCTTCAGGGAGAAGAGAGGTGGTAGAACTATATAATAAAATGACTTATGTTAAACTGTTGAACAGAATGAGTAACGGAAAATTTGAGGCAGACTGTAAGGAACTGGAGAGTGTAGGCTTGTGTAAAGGTATGAAAATGAAAAAATTATAAAATGCTATGCTGACTAAATGGATTAAGCTTGGATATAGTTCATTTACTTGCCTGGTCCCTGAGGCATCTGGGCATATTTTGTAGTTTGCATATTCAAGAAGGCCCAAAAGGAGTCAGTTTTACACAAACTCATCTTTTGCTAGGCACAGGGAAGCTCTTTGTAAAGCTGATTACACAGCTGTGTAAAGCTGTGTTCTAAAGCCAGATTACCCTTTCCAAGCTCAGGGTCCAAAAGTGTGGAGTTTCAGCCAAACTTATTCTCCAACTGCATGACATATGTTAAAGAACACTCAGTACAACACCTAGCACATAGATTCAAGAATCTCTCTTTTATATTTGTTGCCTCTCCAGTCGACCATAGGAGACAAGGCATTGTGAGGCTCTGTGATCAGGTTTCATGATTTTACCTGTGAATTTAGACGGCTCCAACATCAACTAGACACGACTCCAGATAATTCTAACAGAAATCCATTTTATTTATTTTTTAATTTAATTTTTATTTTTGAGATGGAATCTTGCTCTGTCGCCCAAGCTAGAGTGCAGTAGCACAATCTCGACTCGCTGGTTTTTCCCAGGTTCATACGATTCTCCTGTCTCAGCCTCCCCAGTAGTTGGGATTACAGGTGCTCACCACCATGCCCAACTAATTTTTGTAGTTTTACTAGAGACGGGGTTTCTCCATGTTGGCCAGGCTGGTCTCGAACTCTTGACCTCAAGTGATCCACGTGCCTTGGCCTCCCAAAGTGCTGGGATTACAACAGCAAGAGCCACCGTGCTGTATTTTTGAGACAGGGTTTTGGCCTGGCTCAATCATGGCTCACTGCCACCTGGATCTCTCGGGCTTAAGTGATCCTCCCACCTCGCCTCCCAAGTAGCTGGGTCTGTAAGTATGTGCCACCATGCACCACTGATTTATTTTATTTTTACTTTTAGTAGAGACAAGGTCTCACTATGTTGCCCAGGCTGGTCTTGAACTCCCTGGTCTCAAGGAAGTTGGTCTTGAGCTCAAGCAGTCCTCCTGTCTCAGCCTCCCAAAGTGCTGGGATTACAGGCCTGAGCCACTGTGCCCAGCCTAGAAATTTATTTATTTATTTTCGAGAGATAGTCTCACTCTGTCACCCAGGCTGGAGTGCAGTGGTGCAATCCCAGTTCACTGCAACCTCCACCTCCAGAATCCAATCTATTCTTGTGCCTCAGCCTCCTGAGTAGCTGGGATTACAGGTGTGCACTGCTGCACCTGGCTGATTTTTGTATTTAGTAGAGACGGGACTTCACCATGTTGGCCAGGCTGGTCTCCCAACTCCTGACCTCAAGTAATCCAACCGCCTCGGCCTCCCAAAGTGCTGGAATTACAGGTGTAAGCCACCATACCCGGTCTAGGAATTCACTTTAGAAAGGCCTTGTTCTTACATAAACTTACATGTAAAGCCGGTGGCTTTTGTTCCTGTGACACGTTAGGATTAATGGACAAGGAGGTATATGGGTGGTTAGTGGGATGGAGGCAGGGCTAAAATTCTGGCACATCAGATCTGTTTGCTGGAATAGAACAGCAAGGGGAAAGGACAGGATGACCACAGCTGTTCATCAGGATGGGCAGACAGATGGGCATGGTGACACTCGGACAAAGCCCAGGTGGGCCCTAGAGGTCTAAGATGTAGCAACCCTTGTCCAAACAGGGGTTAGAAAAGAGCAAGAAAGACTTCAGGTGGGTGATGCTTGCAAGTCTAGAGAGGGAAGCCCCTGGCTGGGTATCAGGGCTCTCGGCTTCCATGGAGGCAGGTGCTTGGAGAACCAGGCCGGCTACCATGGGACTTAGCTATATTCAATCTGCATTCTCCCCCCAAGCAAGCTTATAATGGAATCACTATGGAAACAGTATTCATGTACCAGAAGTCTATTTTTCACTTAAATTTTGTTTGAATGCTTTGTTTTGTTTTTGAGTGCTTTGAACCCGTGAGGTGAGGCACTTCTGATTTTACAGCTCTCCCTGAATTCAGATCCTCAATCCCACTGAATTAGGGGAACCCAGAAAAGTACCCCATCACGAGTTCACCAATCGAAGATATCACAAGCTTTCTAACATAGTAATTTATGAAGTTATTCTACTCACTTGAGCTACTTTCTCAAATAGGAAAAAATAAAGCTGAGCTGCCAGGCATGAAGAACAGGGTGCAAATATGAATTTTATAAAAGGAGAAAACAGGAACTACCCATGCCAGTAGCCAGCACTGCCTAAGGATTTCTCACAGGGCATTTTTCTTGCTTGTGGGCTTCTTGTCTCTGGTAATATCATCATCACTGCTGGCTTGAGATCTTCCCTATTTTGCAGCTCAATGTGCAGATATTTAGAAGCCAGTTATAAATTTACGGCCAACAGGCCAGCAGGATTCGCTCCTCTCCTTCCCCCATTACTTATCTTTCTTCTTAATTCAAGGAGTTTAACATGTGTAATTTGTTCTTTGCCTCTTCATTTTTAGTTATTTTGTCTTTTTCTAAGTTGTGTTTGACTCCGGTGATTCATCCAATGTACGTAAAAAGAAACAAACCAAGTGCTTGGGTAACCCGGGTTATCTTAACTGTACAGAGCAGGTTTCCTCCCACTCCGCGCGTAGTTACCCAGATCATCGCCTCCGTTTTCTGTTTAGGCAGCGGGGGCTCGCCGTCCCCTCGCCCGCGGTGGGTGTCGCAGCTGGTCCCCTCAAGGTTCTCCCAGGTCGCCACCGCC
>NW_012112364.1:1253512-1259219 GCF_000951035.1 Colobus angolensis palliatus
CAGTCTTGTCTCTGGGAATGCACGTTAATCTTGAAAAGCAGCATTAGCTTTCCTGTCATTTATTTACTTCAGCCCACCAGACACATCTGTATGTGGCTGGAGCTAGGTTTGCCTGTGCGGAGACCGCCTGCCAAGGCGACGGTATTTGTTTTCCTAGGGCGGTTAAATAGACTGTAAGGGAAAAGTGCTAATGCCCGCTGGAAGTCCCGAATTAAGCAAAACGTGGGCGCGTTTAAAACTTGGTGTTTTGTGCGTGGCCAGAAGGACCACAGTTTTCCACATGATAAGACAAATTCGTTTCATTAGCTCCTCATGAGCTTATATGTAGGAATCATAATTTATGAGTCATCACCGAAAAAAGTTGTTCTTTGCAACGTAGGCCTAGTGGTTGTTATTCAAGACTTCTGAAATCTTGTGTTTCATGTCTCACTGGCCCTATTTATGCAACTGATTTCATATAGGAGATCCCCAAGCAATTTTCCATCTAAGGGTATATTTTGTGTATATTGTATATATTTTGTATATATTGTATATATTTGTATATTTTGTATATATTGTATATATTTTTCTTTAAGGAGTGGTGAATCAGATCTGAAAGATGCTTTAAAAGCAGATTCTCTGCTGCACGCTGAGAAACAGTACAAAAAATGGCTGAAATCAGGTGGACATAAAATCAGCAGTATTAAAGAAATCATACTGAAGGATGAATCATTGAAGACTCCATTTCCCAACTGGATGATTGTTCTTTCTCACAGTTTACATTTTAGGGAAGCATTGGTGTTAAATGGACTATGTTAAAATGATTTTCGAGGATTGTTTGGGCTAATTATTTTTAGATATGCCAATTATTAGTCAGTTTCAAAAGGAATGCGATAATTAGGTTTTTTACAGTGACAGTTTTGCCAGATTGCTGAGCTACGCGCATTGTATGGGTCATAGTTCCTTGTCAAAGACTAGGATTTCAGGAGTGGTGTGATACTCTTTACTGACTATTCATTCACACAAGTACTGTATATCAAGTATACATTTAGCAGTTACTAAGTGCTAGAGGCGAGGCTGAGTGCTGGGGATGCAGTATTGGTCAGGGCAGCCCCTGCTTTCATGGTGTTTACATTCTTGCTCATGGACACAAACAGTATTGAAGTAAATAATAAATGTATGCTGTAATCAGATTAGGACAGTGAGACACAGGGATTTGCCAGGGTCACACACTTAATGAGTGGGATTCTGATCTCAAGGATGTCAGACTCAGAAGCTCTTTCTAGGGCTTCCACCCAGATACGTTAATTACATGTGGGGTGTGTGTGTATTGTTGGCAAATACAGAAAGTGCCTGGCCGAATGAGATTGTTCCAAAGGTACTGTTAAAATTGGGTGTGTCTGTATTCATATTTGAATACATTCGAATGCACCCCCAAACAGTGCTAAATATCTCAGTAGTTTGCAGTCTTATTCTTTAAAGAAAATTGCCATCTGTCCTCTAGAATCACAAAATTGAAAAGCAAAGATACCTCTTCGGCTTTGTAGGTGGTTTTGCTAGGCTTGGAACGCTTCTCCCCGCCACGCCGCTTTTCCTCCTCTTCTGGAGAGTGTGTGTAGCTGTCTGTTAAGCAGGGATCCTCCTTACTTGAATAATCCTACCCCTGTCCAACCCGACCCTCCATCCCCTTCATACAGTTTCATGGCATTTTTGTAATCTCAGTAGCACTTATCATGCTTACTGTGTAGTAAAATTTTCTTTGAACTCTTAATTATGAGGGCCTTGAAAGGGAAGGTTTATCATTTACTTCTGCAGTTTGATCTGGAGTACCAAGTTCTGCATTCAGTATAAAAGTTTTCCAAAGTCCTTCCTGTCTCCTCCTGGTACGCCGGGTGAAGCAGGGGTGATATGGCTGTGTGTGTATGGAATGGTGGTGAGAAGATGGGCTGGACTTAAACAGAATACTTTTCAGAATCAGCAGCTGTGAAAACATTTAGGATGAGTTGAAATTTTATTCTGTAGATACTGAAGTATACGTAATTTTTTCATTTGTCAAAACAAGGTACCTGGGCAAATCTGCAATACCTTAATTGGGTTAAGTAACTGTTAAAAACAATTCTCTTCAGCTGTGTCTTATTTTAGATCACTAGTATTCTGCTTACATGTGAAAATTAGTAAAACTTGTTTTTCGTAAGTTAGTATTATAGCCTGAACCAAATAGTGATTATGTTTAGATTGCAATGAGTACATTTTCAAGGGTACCTCTTGAAATACCTCTTTTTAATTTGTCCACGAAATAATACATTTTCGGTATCACAGGGTGTTTATTTTGCCTTTGAAGTAGTTTCAGACTTCAGGGCCTGGCACAGAGTACCTACCTACCTGATATTTAATATTGTACTTAATAATTGTGAAATAACGGGAAAAGTGACAGAATACATGTAGAGGGGGGCTCTGTTTTGCAGTTGAGGTGGCTAATCCGGGTGGTCTGTCATGAGGATGCAGTAGTGGTCAGGACAGCGCCTGCTTTGGGACTGGAACTACTTACTGTTAGCGCCGTAAATGTTAGCTCTGCCTCTGATCATTATTTTCTCTTCCTATTTGGGTGGTAGGAGTCATGGTTACGAAGGCGTTGTTGGGAGGGGTATAGGACAACAGAGAAGTTGTTGGTGCAGGAGGTGGGTAGAGTTAGATCATGGGGTGGCACTGGCCTGGCTGCTTGCCCACCCCCGGTTACAAGGGCATGAGATTAGATCCATTAGAACATGGTGGTAATGAGGCCAAAACTGGTAAAGGTAGGTGCTAGGAGAGTCCGACGGGCTTTACTTCTGAGAAAGCCTGTGCCTGGCACAGCACCCTGAGCATGGTAAACTTTACTTGCTGAAGAAAGGCACAGGTAAAGCTGTCTTTTTCCTTTTTGTTTGTTCTGTTTTAATAACACAATTTTTTAAAACATAAATTAGAAAGGACATACATGGAAAATGTTTGCCTTTTCTTACTGCTCGAGTCTCACTGGGGTCCCAGGTAAGGATATGTGTGGTTAGTGCAATTTATCCTTACTACTGAAAAAAAAGAAAGCTGGGGCAAGCCTCACGGCCTATGCTTTGTTGGCAATGTGTGTGTGTGTGTGAAAGTCTCCTCTTCATATAGCAAGAATATTATATTAAATAATGAAATTTCTTTTTCTTTCTCAAGAAACAGGGTGGATGTAGTCCTTTTATTAATGAAATATTTATTTGTAAGTTAGTATTTTGTTAGTAAAAGAGTGCTTTCATGATAGGAGCATTCAAATGTGAGTTGCCATCGTTTTACTTATCTAATTTTTGCTGTGTTCATTTAAAGAATGAACAAAACTTAAACTTCTTAAGCCTTTAAAAAAAAATAAGAAAACCTCAAAAATAAGGAATCTTCTGTTACATAAATGTTTGGTCAAAGGAATGTTTGAACTTGGTGGGGAGAGAACATTTAGAAGAAGCATTAATGGAAGTTTTATTTAAGCCCACTCATCTTTTGAATTTGTCTAAAATACATTTTGGACATTAAAAATGATACATTCTCATAGAAATCTGGAAAATATAAAAACTCTAAGAAGCAAAAGGAAGGTCAATTTTTACCTTCCAGAGCATATTGTCTTTGACTTTTTAAAAAACTTGAGTTGTATTCCCTAGATATAATTTTACACTGTTTTCCCAGGAATGATTATTATGTTATCATTATCATCATTCCTGCCCATCCTAAAATTTGCCCAATTTTAGGATGAACATGATTTTAATGTTATAAAGTGATGAGTTGGTGAGATTAGCCCAATAAAGCATAATGGTAGGGTACTAGGGCGTTGACAGGTTATAAACCGTTTAATAATTATTAGAGAGTGAAGTGATACAGTTAGTAGAAATGGAATTTTATAAGAGGTGGTTTATTCTAATCTTAGGCACTTAGATATCACAAAGATAAGACTTGTTATGATCTGAAATTTTTAATATGCTGGAAAACTCTAGTTTTAAAGACCATATTCAATTATGTGGCATGTGTGTAAATATTACGGTCTTACTTTATATCATATGGCTTTGCTTACCTTCTGGTGACTTTTTCCTTCCACCTTTTGCTAATAAGTGGCTAATAGGTCTCCAAGTAGGTTAATTATCTGCCCTACCACGACCCACCTTGGCCAGTTTCAGCGAGATGTTGTCACATTTCTCGTTGTCTTATTTGATTCTAGACTTTGGACCCAGTCCCCCCAAATTGAGTCTGCCTCCTTTTTGTCATTTACCAAATTCCTTTCTTCCTGCCTTTAAACTCCTATTTATTCTAGCTCTTCTGAAGCTTTTATTGTCTCAGGAAGTATCATTTAAGCGTTTCTATACTTTGTGTAATTCCTTTCCAGAAACCTTTTTAGATTTAAATAATCTAATTTTGTTTTGGTTTCTCTTTTAGTAGCCCTATTTCAGAAACTTAATATGGTATTTTATTATGTATTTGACAGCATGGTATAATAAAAAGAGCAGTTGGACCAGAAGGTAAATTCTAGTCCAGATTTTGACATTTAGATGTGTACATATGGGAAAGTTTCTTAAAACTTCGAGTTAGTTTTTCTCATCTGTGAAATAAGGGATTGGACTAGACACCCTTTAATAGATATTCCTTATGTGCTTGTCTCCTTCTAGATCTAAAATTCTGATCCTTTGATAGTTTATGAATGATCATTGGTATCATTTTCATCATTTTAGGAGCTCTTTTTTGAAAATTATTATTTTTTGCTCTGTGGCCCATTTCTAGAACATTTTGGGAGTTCTAATTATGTTTTAGATAATATGAAAAGCATAGAATCAGCCGTAGTGAAGCATGAATTTCACTTGGTTTCCTAGATTTTACAGTCTAAATACATTTTTCTTTATTTAAAACCATTTACTGGAGGTTACTGATATCACTATTTTAGTCACCAACAGGCTAATCATTCACAAAGCTATTTGCTAATTTTTGACACTTTTTTCTTTGCCAGTACCATTAAGGGATTTGAATTTTTTTGAGATTTCACATTTATTTCTTTAGTTAGGAGTATGACCTTGGACAAGTTACTTCTCTGTACATGTAAAATGAGAGTAAAATACACCGAGTTCATAGGGTTCTTGACGAGTACCTGGCCCATGGGAATCACTGTGTCATGTTGGGTGTTATTATTACCCTTTAACATGATTTGCTCCTCTCCCTGTGTTAAAAAGTATTCATTCATTGGCACTACTAATTAATCTATTAGCTCAACATATACTAACCAAAATGGAAATCTGTGTAATACAATTGTCAGTTCCTTTTCATTGTAAGAAATGTTAGTTTATTAGTAGTACATAGCCCTGAGAAAGCACTAATTTATTTTGAAATTAAGTGGATTAATTGGTAGTATGAAAGCTAAGAATGTAGATTGTCTTCTTTCTCTATTTTGAATAGTTTATAGAATAATTTATTTCTTTTGTCTGGTAACAAAAATAACTGGTCTAATTTGTGACATTCTCAAACATATTTTACAAGTTTAGGTAAGTTGAGAATGGCAAAAACCGCAATTACTTTTTCACCAATTTAATACTTGTAGAAGAAAAATCTATCTTACCTTATTTTATACTAAAAAAAAAAAAAAAGCAGCAGCTTTTTGTCATTACTAGAACAAGCTGTGTGTATTCACGTTAGCTTTAGGACTTATTTTTTGTGACATTCTCAAACATATTTTACAAGTTTA
>NW_012112364.1:1259269-1262333 GCF_000951035.1 Colobus angolensis palliatus
AAAAAAAAAAAAAGCACAGCAGCTTTTTGTCATTACTAGAACAAGCTGTGTGTATTCACGTTAGCTTTAGGACTTATTTCCTGTCAGATTTTTCTGTTTACTGAGGCCATATTATATTTAATTTCCTTATACTCTATCCTTTAGGAAGCATAACAAGAGAATAACATCTCTTGTTGGCTTACATTGAACTTACCTACCTTTCTCTTAGATACCTTGTCTAAAACCTACAGTCCCAATCTCCTAGTCTAGAAGAGGGATATTTACATATCTAGGCCATACTTTAAAGTGTTGGGAGAAAGTTGTAAGTGAGGAGTTGTATTGTGAAGAGTTACGCTTGCTGAACTGAAAACTCACAGTTGGAGGCCCAGTATTGTTGAAAATACTTATATGTAACATTCGATCTTTTGCTATCTTATGTGTAGAATATGCTTTAGGAGATTAGAGTGGCAGTTTATATACATTTATTTAGGAAGAAAAACTAATAAGTCTTTGCTTTTTCACAGCAAAACTCAAGAAGACTTTTGTGATAGTGTAAAGTGTAAGACATTTAACAGAGCTCCACTGTGTGAGGTGCTGTAGCCCTCTGTGTGCCTTGGCTTATGATTTTCTTCTGCTTCTCTGTAAGAAGGACCGTTAGCTTCTTCTAAACGGTGTGTTATAGCTAAAGAAGAGATGTGTAAACTTGCTTAATTTATCTGTAGTGAGCCACATGTCCAAAGCTACCTACCAATAAAAATTTATTTCCAGCTGAAACAAGAAGTAGATGTTTATTTCAGTGATAATGGACAGATGTTCTTACTGAAATGCTTCGTGGGTAGAGGAACCATCCATGCATTCTCTACTTGTAAATGGTGGTTTAAATCATAATACCTTTCAGTGGAGTTAGAGTACTGTTGCCTTTGATTTTATTTTAGTGACCTACTAAGCCTCTACCTAATGCTAGTGATTTTTTTTTTTCCTTTTTGTGGGAGTAAAGAGTACTTTTTCTTAAGTACTTTGAGGAAGGATTCATGGAGACCTACATTATATCAGGCTGCATGTGGGTTCTGAGAACATGAAGATGACTGTGATAAACTCTGGTCTTCCGGAACTTCCCATTCAGTGTGTCCTTAGTGGGTTATAGTTGTGCTGAGGAAGTAATCCTCTTGACCCCTGGGCAGCCTGGAGATATCTGGGTTGATGGGAGACACTTAGCCAGTCCCTTTCTGGTGAGAGCAGACTTACCTGTCTTACCTGTGGCGGCGGCTGCTGCTTTTTTTTTTGACAGGTCTTGCTCTGTTGCTCATGTGAGCCACTGCACCTGGCTGTCTCTATATTCTTGTGGGCTCTTCATATACTATTTTCTTTGTGTGTCATGATGAGAAAAAGATTAAACATTAGCTCTACTTACAGTGTTGTAGAAAAGGATGGACATACAAAACAAATGCACACAATGAGGTGTTTTTCTCATTGGTATAAGTGATGGTAATTGTATGTGAAAGAGAAGGTGGTTCTGGGAGAGAAAAGAGGGCTTCAGGAAAAAGCTTCTTAGAAGAGAGTTGAACTTTGCAAAATGAATGGCCTTTATTATGTGAATATGGAGGGATGGGATACCAGATGTAAATAGATAATGTGTTACTCTTAGGCTCTGTAGGTGGTTTGGCATGAAAGCAGATCTTGTGAACAATAAGGCTGGAGAGTAGGAAGGGGGCATATTTAAAGAAGTACCAAGAGTTTACCAAGTATTGATTTGCATTAAAATGACTGTTAAAGTATGTGTTTAGCCTGAGGAAATGTAAGTCCAGAGGACAGTCATGAGGATATAAGAAACAATGGAGTTGGTAAAAATATGCCGGTAAATTGAATTACATTGATTGTTCAAAATTTGCTTGTATTTTTTTTAAGAATATAAAATGAAAACAAAACAAGATGGGTGGGATACAAGGACAAATTCAGTGGGTTGTTAAAACTTGTTAAGGGCCTCCTTGTTTAAGAGCCAACTAAACCACTATTGGAAAATTTAGGAATGTATATACATGTTAAAAAATGAAGGATAAATACACACCCACACAAGAAGTGAATTTTCTTGCTTGCATACCAGCAGACATTTAAACGTTACCATTCAAACTCTGAGGGAAGGAAAATAGGAAAAACAAAATGAAAAATAATGATAGAAAACACAGGTGGAAGAAATAAGCTGTTCTAGTTCATTAATCATCATAATCAAATGGAGCAAACTTACCTGCATTGTATTAAAGGAACTATCAGATTGGATAAAAAACAAAATGTTGCTTAATAAGAAACCGACCTCAAATGAAAGAGCAGTCTCTTTAACAGTAACACAATGCTATTGTCACACCTAAGAAAATTAACAATAGATTTTTTTTGAGATATTTCAAAAGCATTAATTTTATTTTGTTTTTGTTAGTCTTTCTCTATCTGTCATCTTGAAAATCCATGAAAGGTTAGGTGATACTAGCCCCATTTTCACAAAATGGAAAAGGAAGCTTAAAGTCAGCCCCACAGCAGCTAGGGATGGGGTCCACATTTCTAGACATGCAAACTCGTGACGACATCTACAGGGCAATGTGCTGCAGATTTGATGGTTGAGACAAATTACTCCTTTTCAAACAAGAAATTGGGGAATTTTTATTCCTGACTTTTCAGCTGCATATCTCTGTGTGTGTGACTCTGAGTCCCACTTCCCTCACGAATTATTTTCACTTGGGTAGGCCATTAGTTAAATGATTTCATAACTGAAACCATTTAAGTTTCAGTTATGAAATGGAGTAATAATTTCCCCATTAGATCAGATGAGATGGCACATGTGAACGTCCTTTGTACTATAAATACATATCAACATCACCCTTACATGGTCATTGTTGGTAAGGCTCCATACCCTCTTAAGGAAAGGATGGAAAGCACATTAAGATACTGTGGACTGTAGGAGTTGTAACGGGGCTCACAAGTTACCTTTGACGAAGTGTAGTCATTTCAAAGTTTGAAAATGAGTATTTTAGTGATCCATGAAGCAAAGTTTTAGATTGCCCTTAAAATCTTTAGTATGTTAAGAATTGAGTCGGCC
>NW_012112364.1:1263057-1268816 GCF_000951035.1 Colobus angolensis palliatus
CTCCTGACCTCGTGATCCGCCCGTCTCGGCCTCCCAAAGTGCTGGGATTACAGGCTTGAGCCACCGCGCCCGGCCGTAACATTTTTTTAAGGTATGAAATTATAGTGAGTAAATTGCCTTTATTTCTACAGTATTGGTCTACCTGGGTTTTTCAGGGGTCCCTGAAAAGAGACTTTCAAAATTAGAAAGAGCCCATCTGGGCCCAAGTAAAATAAACCATAAAGTACTTAAGTTGTAGGGGTAAGGAGACAATAAAATACAAGGCTTTAGTTCTTTGGAATGGCAAATACATTTGTAATTTGAGATTCTGTAGATGAACATTTATTCTGCTTTGTATGTGATTATCTTAGTCCAAAAATCTAACCGTTATAACTTTGAAGAAATTATTTCTACTGTTTCTCTGGCATATCGTTTCACAGTTTTTCTTTGCTGATGTTGCAAAGGTTCCCTGGTTGTTTAATTTGCTGAATGAAGACTCATATGCAGGATGATTAAGGTGGTACCTTGGGGGTGGTAGCTGGGACTTTGAAGTTTGCGTTAGGAGGTATATCTTAATAGAGCAGGGGGATTCTCTTTTGCACAAAACAGAATATAGTGTTTAGAAGGTTTCAGACTTAGTGGCCTTGAAAGATGATGCTTTGTGGAGGGGAACACCACACAGTGGGGCCTGTGGGGAGGATGGCGGGAGGGAGAGCGTCAGGAAGAAAAGCTGATGGATGCTGGGCTTAAGCCAGGGAGATGGGTTGAGCCGTGCAGGAAACCAGTGTGACCCACGTTTGCCTGTGTCACACACCTGCACGTCCTGCACGCGTGCTCTGGAACTTCAGGTTGAAGGAAAACAAAACAAAAAACAGAAACATGATGTTTTGGTTCTTTTAAGAACAGGTGAGGAATAGGAATCGAGTGGTTTCACTGTTTGTTATTTGATGGACCTAGAAGTTTAAAGCTGATAATTTCTTCAGACTGATGTGGTCCGGTTTTTATGTAAAGGTGGACAAAATTTGGAACAAATTTGGAACATCAAAGGCTCAAAAACTAGACATGACAGACCAAAAGCAAAACCAAAAATATTGTGCTTTTGGTTATGCTAAGCAAATTAGAATCTTTTCGTTGTCTTTTGTTCCATATTTTTTTTTTATAAAACACAGTTCACTTTTTTTAAGTTTACTGGTTAGTTTCTTTTGTTTTTATTGCATTTTTTTTTTTTTTTAATTTCAATTTGAGGAGGGGTCCACAGGGGACCTTGCTGAACAAGGACCAGCCATTGTCTTGTGACTGGTTAAAGCAGAGGCCTTCACTTAACTTTGCAAATGGAAAACTGAAAGGAAGTAATTTTTGCTTCTGGTCGTTTTTGTCACTATACAAATGAAGCCTTAGCCCGATAAAAATGCTTGGATATTTGTATCATTGTCTTAGTTGGAGACGTTATGTTGCCCTTTTTAACTGAAAAGATACAAGTGAAATCTGTCCCCTGTTTTTGTTCTCTGTTTAGTTTCTTTATTGAGTTTTTCCAGCTTTATTGAAGCATAATTGACACATGGTATGTATTTAAGGTGGTATTTTCATTCTTTAAAGACTGCACAGTTGCCTTTGCTCAGGTAACTGCTCGTGACAAGTGTTCCGCAATTCTGCTGTTTCAGGTTTTTAGTTCCTTGTGTCCTTAAAGCCTCTCTTTTGTTACACATTTTCATCCCAGATGTTAGCTGCTTTAATAGTCTACTATCGGCAGGGCGCGGTGGCTCAAGCCTGTAATCCCAGCACTTTGGGAGGCCGAGACGGGCGGATCACGAGGTCAGGAGATCGAGACCATCCTGGCTAACACGGTGAAACCCCGTCTCTACTAAAAAATACAAAAAACTAGCCGGGCGACGTGGCTGGCGCCTGTAGTCCCAGCTACTCGGGAGGCTGAGGCAGGAGAATGGCGGGAACCCGGGAGGCAGAGCTTGCAGTGAGCTGAGATCCGGCCACTGCACTCCAGCGCGGGCAACAGAGCGAGACTCCGTCTCAAAAAAAAAAAAAAGTCTACTATCTTTCCTTTTCATCTCTGAAACTGGGTTGTAGTTATACCATTTCAGTGCTAATAGCCTACTGCGATGTTCTTGCCATTTTATGTTAATGATGACTTAGGTCATCTTTGCTGACTTGTAAAGTTGAGTGTGACTTCTGTAATTTTAGCTTTCCCAAGGAATTTATATAGGAGTCTGACATTTATTGAGTGGCTACTTGGTGATGCTATTGTTAGGCATTTCACAGATTCAGATCTCATAATGATAAAAAATAAAGGTGTAGGAGAGTTTGAGTTTCGATAAATGTATAGATGATAAATCTAGAACAGATTGTTAGAGTACATTTTTGGTTGACGTCAAAGTTAACAAGGCCCTCTGCAGACGTTACTGGATATTGATAGAGAAGGCTGGATTGAATAGGTGTGGCCTAGTTGAGGAATGAAATTTAATGGTAGAACACTTATAAAACACCAGAATTATATGCGTGATGCAAATGCAATGGTGTTTGAAAAATCTTGTTTTCTTCCTGACATTTTTGGGAACAGCCTGTGTTTAATATGGGCTCTGAAATATAATGTCATGGTAACGTTTAGAAATGGGATGGTAGATATGCCCTTGTAATTTAGTAATTGATAGATTGTTTTTTGAACTACCAGAGTGAGGATTTTAAAAGTATTAAATTATTCAGGTTTAACTGTATGTACTCTTAAAGAAAAATGTGATGTCTGATTTCCTTAGAAATGGTAGTTTCTTTAAATTTCACAATTTTAGAAGTTTAAGAAAAACCAAACCACTTACTATTTTTAAAAGTGCAAAGTTGTGTGAGTTTAAAAAATTCATCTTACAAGGAGGAGGGGCCACCCGTTCCCAAGAAGTGATTGCTAGAAAGAGTTGGGATATGTATGTGTGTTTATTGCCAGACATTACCTGTGCATATACAAACGCGGTATTGTGTGTGTGTCACACACACACACACAATATTTAAAACTGTAGGTTTATTTGTTTTACTTGCTCTTTCACTTAACATACAGTGTACATTTTGGTTGTCATCAAGTTTCAGTCCATGTCAAAACTCTTGTGTGCATTTTAATTTCCCATAATCTTCAATGTCTATCATATTGAAAAGTTTGGTTGTATAATACTGTTTGCACATTTTCATTTTATTAAACAATAATTTTATTGGCTTCCTAGGGCTGCCATAACAAAGTACCAGAAACCATGTGTGTGGATTATAATACTGTATTGTTACTGTACCTTTTCTATGTTTAGAGACAGGAATACTTCCGTTGTGTTACAGTTACCTCCAGGATCCAGTACAATCATATGCTATACAGATTTGTGTACGAGGAGTAAGAGGCTAGACCACATAGCTGAAGTGTGTAGTGGGCTATACCATCTAGGTTTGCGTGAGTACACTCTGTGATATACGCACCGTGATGAAATTGCCTGACAATCAGTTTCTCAGAATGTATCCCTGTCATTAAGTGATGCACGCCTGTAACATAAATTTATCGTCTTACAGTTCTATAGGCTAGTAGTCCAGAATCAGGATGTCGACAGGGTTGGCTCCTTCTGAGGGCTGTGAGGAGACTCTCTTCCATTGTCTGTCCCAGCTACTGGTGGTTTGCTGGCATGCGGATGCATCGTTCCAATCTTTTCACGTGGCTTTCTCCCTGTGTCTCTGTCTCCACCTTGTCTTCCTTCTATGCCTGTCGGTGTCTGAATTTTCCCTTTTTACGCAGGCACCAGTCACACTGGATTAAGGTGCACCCTAGTGACTTCATTGTAATTTGATTACTTCTGTAAAGACCCTATTTCAAAATAAGGTCACATTCTTAGTGACTTCATTGTAGTTTGATTACTTCTGTAAAGACCCTATTTCAAAATAAGGTCACATTCTGAGATATTGGGGCTTAAGACTTAAATGTATCTTTATTAGGGAACACAATTCACCCAATAAAACTAATGGCACAATCAGGTCCATTGCAATCAGTGTCAAGGAGTATTCATTAAGTTGGGTTATGTGCTAGACACTAGAGATGCAAAACTGTTTAAATTCCAAAGGGCTGGCAGTCTAGCTGGGGAGACCAACTTTGTGTATAATAATGTAAACTGATACAAACTTGATAAGCTGTATTTTGATGTGTACAGGGAAGACAGACTGGTATTTGGAGTGAGGCCTGGATCAGCTGGAGAAGGAAGGCTTTTGGGAGTGGTGGGGAGGGAAGCTTTGTGGAATTTGAAAGGTAACTTGGAGAAGAATGAAGAGGACAGAGGGCCTGGCAAGAAAGTGAGAAGTGAATTAAAACAATAAGAAAGAAAGAAGGTTAAGTGATTAAAATTACTTACATGGTTTAATGTTTCAGGAATTTTGTCCTCAGACTTGTTAAGTTGATTGGGTTTATATTGATTTAGGAAAAATCTCCTATAAACTTGTGGTAGTTTTTTTAAAAAAGGCATGTATATGTTGTTAAAAATCACATTTGTAGCTTACAGAACTCATTTTTGCTAAAAATGAGCTAATGAAAAGCACTTCTGATGCAGCGGGTAAAGAAAAGTGGGAGAGATCATACCTAGAACATCCACTTTTCTTTTTCCCAAAGTAATGATGGGGAATTATGTACACCTCTGTATGGTCTTAGGTCCATTTCAACTACAGTGTTCTGTTTTGTAGCTTAATGTCTATAAAACTTGTCAAGCAAAAAGGGATCAGAAGTGGTTTTCTAGAAAATTTATTGAAAAAGCCTGAGCGACAGAACGAGACTCCGTCTCAAAAAAAAAAAAAAAAAAAAAAAAAATTTATTGAAAAAAAAGCCCAACAAAACATGATTAGTGAAAATAACTATTACGCAGAATATATTTTTGTAACATACCTGCTGTGAAGAAACCTCACCAATATCAGTATTTACATTTCAGATTACTTTGTTATTATTAGTTCATTTTTTCCAAACAAAAACTGTAAAATCTATGAGGTGGGCCTGTAGGGAGGAGGAGTATGTTTTACAGCGAAGGAAATGAACAGACTCCAGTGACTTGATTTTAGGATTCTACCTGAGACCTCTCCATACTTAGTGTAGTGCTTTTGCTGCCGGATCATGCTATTACTAATGTAGCTGTAGATGCTTCTTCGCCCTAAAGACAACCACAAAATCATTTTCTCTCTCTCTCTCTTTTTTTTCTTTCTTTTTTTTTGAGACGGAATCTTGTTGTGTCGCCCAGGCTGGAGTGCAGTGGCGTGATCTCAGCTCACTGCAGCCTCCACCTCCCAGGTTCAAGCAGTTCTCCCTGCCTTAGCCTCCCGAGTAGCTGGGATTACAGGCGCCTGCCACCACGCCTGGCCAATTTTTGTATTTTTTTAGTAGAGACGGGGTTTTGCCATGTTGGCCAGGCTGGTCTCAAACTCCTGACCTCAGGTGATCCGCCCGCCTCAGCTTCCCAGAGAGCTGGGATTACAGGCGTGAGCCACTGCTGCCAGCCTCTCTCTTTCTTAATACTCATAAATATCCAATCATTGTTGAAATTACCTGGATTGTCTCAAATGATTATGGTTGGATCCATAATGTTCGTTATGTTTTGTCACTATATCTCTTACATGTGGATCCCTCTTTCTTTTTTATTACAGTTTATCTTTTGAGGAAATCAGATCATCCCATAGCTTTTTTTCATTTTCTGCCCTTTGCTGTTTGCATCACCTTTGTGATGTTTAACATGTTCTTCCATCCTGTGTGTTTTCTGTAATTTGGTAGATCAAAA
>NW_012112364.1:1269721-1359714 GCF_000951035.1 Colobus angolensis palliatus
GTGTGGTCTCGATCTCCTGACCTCGTGATCCGCCCGTCTCGGCCTCCCAAAGTGCTGGGATTACAGACTTGAGCCACCGCGCCCGGCCCATTTTCAGAATATTTTCATAGTTGTATTCCCAAAATCGTACATTTAGGCAGGCTAAAGTTTACAGATTAAGTTGAACCTTTTCCACACCTAGACTTAATTTTGTGATATTACAAGTGAATGAGTACATGAAGTTCTAACACATTTTTGCATCTGAACTATAATTAATAAGATTTAGCTGATTATACACTAAAACTTAACTAAGTAGTTTTTCTTTTGTTTTCCATTTTTTAATATGTTCCACCTCAGGGTTATATATTTACTACTGCTATGCTTTAAAAAAAGCAACTCAAATTCTTAAGCATAGGATTCTGAAAATTAGATGAACTAACCAGATACAGTTACTTTAATTTTCAGATTTTAGGGATATTAGAGTGCATTTATTTCTATTTGTATTTCTATTTATAATGTTTAAAATGGACCAATTTGTGTGTGCATTAGTTTCCAATGAGGCTGTAACATATCACCACAAGTTTAGTGGCTTAAAATCACACAAATGTATTATTCTAAAGTTGTGGAGGTCGCCGGACGCAGTGGCTCACGCCTGTAGTCCCAGCACTTTGGGAGGCCGAGGCAGGTGGATCACGAGGTCAGGAGATCCAGGGCATCCTGGCTAACATGGTGAAACCGCATCTCTACTAAAAATACAAAAAAACTAGCTGGGCCTGACAGCCTGTGCCTGTAGTCCCAGCTACTTGGAAGCCTGAGGCAGAAGAATTGCTTGAACCTGGCAGGCGGAGGTTGCAATGAGCCGAGATTGCGCCATTGCACTCCAGCCTGGGCGACAGAGCGAGACTCCGTTTACGAAAAAAAAAGGTTGTGTGGGTCTGGCTGGGCTGAGACCAAGGTCTTGGCTGGACTGTGGTCTTTCCTGGAGCTGCAGAAGGGACTGTTTCTTGCCTTTGCCACCTGGACATGGCCCTTGCCTTTTGGTGCCTGGCCCCTGCAGCATCTTCAAAGCCAGCCATGACTGGCCAGTCTTTCTTTCATTACCTCCCTTGGACAGGGACTGTCCTGCTTCCCTCTTTCATTTACAAGACCCGTGTGATTACATAGGGCTGACCTGGGTAATCCGGGATAATCTCTCAAGGTCGTTTGATTTTAGCAACCTTAATTCCTTCTGCAACTTGAATTCACAGGTTCTGGGGATTAGGATGTGGACATTTTGAGGGAGGCAGTTATTTTTCTACTACCACAATGTGCACATTTTTTTTTAGCTTTAAAAAATATATTAGAGGTGAAGATCAATTCGTGATATGCCTTTAATGAATTTTGGGTTGTGGTGAAATATTGGGAAGGAGTTGAGTGGATTTGTAAACATATACCTTTTGTACTAAGTGAACATTAAGAGGTGGTTATCTGTTCTAGTTTTGGAAGTAACAGAAGGAGAATTTTTACTTCAGGTACTGTTAGTACACTACCAGTCTCAGCAGGAGAAAAGTAAAGATGCAGTGGAACATTCAGGAAAATTAGCTACCAATACTTTTACAACTTTTGATAAGTAAATATAGGCTTGGTAGCGTGAGAGGTTATGAAAATGGATGAAATGAATAAAACCTATACTACATGGCCTTGCTCAACAGAGCACATGTAAAATATATTTTAGGATTTTAAGATTAGATCGGAACCTTTTATATTCACAGTATAGTAATTTAAATGGTGGTTGGGCTTCATGAAAAGATAATCTTGGAGGTTTGGAGAGAAGGCCTTAGGCTGTGTGCTTCCTAAGAAAGAAAGGGCAGAAAAGGGCAACTATGACATTTTCTTAGGCAGAGTGGAAAGATGAGGAAATTTCTGTGGGTGATAGTAGTAGAATTTGAGTAGAATTTTAGTAGAGTGAAATAGATTTTTAATGGTTAAAGATAGTATCAGAAGAAGCTCTAATTTTGAGGATTGCCAGATCTCAAAATATTTTTGTTTTGCAGTTATTAAACGACTGCCATAGTTAGATTTGATACCTCAGTAAACTTACCAGAAATAGGAGGAAACATAGAACCTGGACTTCTAGGGACTTCGTTTTTCTCATTTTGCTTGTAAGTCTGAAGAAAACCAACAGAGCAAGAGAGGCTAAGAAAAGAGACATGGTAAGGAGACAGAAAAGAATAACGAGTAAATATTGGTGTATGGGCTGTGCTGGGTTAACTATTAGGTATGAGTGGTTCTTACTCTTAAGGAAGATACGTCTTTTTGGGGAAATGAGCCTTAAATGCACATCCAACAGAACAGTATCAGAAAAGTGGGTGTATGAGCTCCATGAGAGTGATTTGTGGAAGAGGAAAGGTTGAACATTTCATTCTCAAGTACTAACAGGATCTGTAACTCTAATGTACCGATTAATGGATTATAGCACAGCTTTTTATTGTTACAGAAGTGATATATCCACTCTTGCCATTCCCATTTTTGGAGTTCGTTGTTACTAGATTTCATAGTACTTGAAACTGGAAAATATTTCTATTTCATTACTTTATATGTTTTTGTATGCATATGTATATATGTTTTATCTTAAAAACAAAATTTATATTGAAGACGTTAAAAGTGAATTTGAATTTTGGACTCTAAGCTTTATTTATTTACTTTTTTTTTTCTGAGACAGAGTCTCATTCTGTTGCCCAGGCTGGAGTGCAGTGGCATGATCTTGGCTCACTGCAACCTCTGTCTCCTGGGTTCGGGTGACTCTCCTGCCTCAGCCTCCTAAGTAGCTGGGATTACAGGTGCCTGCCACCACGCCTGGCTAATTTTTGTATTTTTTAGTAGAAAGTGGGTTTCGCCATGTTGGCCAGGCTAGTCTCGAACTCCTGACCTCAGGTGATCAGCCTGCCTCAGCCTCTCAGAGTGCTGGGATTACAGGCGTGAGCCACCACGCCTGGCCAGGACACTGAGCTTTAAATGTCGAATATAAACAATTCATCAAAAAAGACTCCAAGTTGACATACATTTTCTTTTTTCTTTTCTTTTTTTTTTTTTTGAGACGGAGTCTTGCTCTGTCACCCAGGCTGGAGTGCAGTCGTGTGATCTTGGCTCATTGTAAGCTCTGCCTCCCGGGTTCACACTATTCTCCTGCCTCAACCTCCTGAGTAGCTGGGACTACAGGCGACCGCCACCACGCCCTGGCTAATTTTTTGTATTTTTAATAGAGACGGGGTTTCACCGTGTTAGCCAGGATGGTCTCAATCTCCTGACCTGGCAATCCGCCTGCCTCAGCCTGGCAAAGTGCTAGGAATACAGGCATGAGCCACTGCACCTGGCACAAACTCTTTTTTCGTAAAACAGCTTTATTGAGACATAATTCACATACCATATTATTCATCCATTTAAAGTGTACAATTTAGTGGCTTTTAGTATAGTGATAGACTTTTGCATTTATCACCACAGTTTTAATCATCTTGAAAGATACTTTATACCCTTTAGCTATCATCTCTCTCCTTTTCTTCCTCTCCCCCTTCCAGCCCTAGGCAAACCAACCACTGATTGACTTTATGTGTTTATATAATTTTCTGCTTTGGACTTTAGTATATGGAATCATAGAGTATATGGTTTTTGGGACTGTTTTCAAGGTTTGTTTATGTTGTAATATGTATTAGTAAAAACTCTGAAAACTACAAAATATTACTAAAAGAAATTAAAGGAAATCTAAACACAGAAAAAAACATACCACGTTCACAGACCGGAAGACTTTAACACTTAAAATGGTAATACTCCACAAACTGATCTATAGGCTCGATGAGATCCCCATCATGGCTTTTAAGGGACAAATATTGTTCCATTGTGTGGATATACTACATTTTGTTTGTTCGTTGATGGACATTTTGGCCGTTTCTACCTTATGGCTATTTTGAATAATACTAATGTAAGCATTGGGGGTGCAAGCTTTTTATGCACATATGTTTTGTTTTCCCATGTGTCTGTGCTTTGGAGTGGAATTGCCGTTTAGTCTTTTGAGGATCTACCAGATTGTTTTCCAAAGATGCACCATTTTATGTTCCTGCCAACAGTGTATGGCTGTTTCCATTTCTCTGCATCCCCACTCGTACTTGTTATCTGACTTTCTGATTGTAGCCATTCCATTTTGGGTGTGAGGTGGTATCTCATCTCATTGTGGTTTTGATTTGCATTTCCCTGGTGAGTAATGATGTTGAGCACCTCTTTATGTACTTATTGGCGATTTGTGTATCTTCTGTGGAAAAATATTTATTTGCATTCTTTGGCTGTTCTTTGAGTTGTCTTTTAATTGTTGTAAGAGTTTTTTT
Source organism: Colobus angolensis palliatus (assembly GCF_000951035.1). Classification (NCBI taxonomy): domain Eukaryota; kingdom Metazoa; phylum Chordata; class Mammalia; order Primates; family Cercopithecidae; genus Colobus; species Colobus angolensis. The sequence continues at coordinate 1,274,056 of NW_012112364.1, forward strand.
GTTGTTTTGTTTTTGTTTTTTCAAGACAGGATCTTGCTGTGTTACTCAGGCTGGAGTGTAGTGACATGATCATCCCTTGCAACTCCGGTTCTCAAGTCATCCTCCCACCTCAGCCTCCGGAGTAGCTAGGAGTACAGGTGCATGCCCCTATGCCTGGCTAATTTTTTACTTTTCATAGAGATGGGTTCTTGCTATGTTTTGCCCAAGCTGGTCTTGAACTCCTGGCCCTTGGGATCCTCTTGCCTAGTCCTCCCAAAGCGCTGGGATTACAGGCATTAGCCACCCTGCCTGGCCTTGGTGTAGGAGTTCTTTATATATTCTGGATACAAGTTTCTTGTTAGTTATGTTATTTGCTAATATTTCCTCCCATTCTATGGGTTGTCTTTTCATTTTCTTGATGGTGCCATTTGAAGCACAAAATTTAATTTTGATTTTGATGAAGTCTAATTTATCTAATTTTTTTTCTCTTTTCCTTTTTGTTTTTTGGAGACAGTGTCTTACTGTGTTGCTGGATCGTGGCTCACAGCAACCTCCACTTCCTGTGTTCAACAAACGATTCTTGTGCCTCAGACTCCTGAGTAGCTGGGATTACAGTTGCGTGCCACCACGTCCAGCTGATTTTTTTGTATTTTTAGTAGAGATGGGGTTTCGCCATGTTGTCCAGGGTGGTCTTGAACTCTTGGCCTCAAGTGATCTGCCCACCTCGACCTCCCAAAGTGCTGGGATTACAGGTGTGAGCCACAACGTCTGGCCTGAGTTTTTTCTTTTGTTGTTCATGCTTTCGGTGTCATATTCATATTTTATAATCCTTTGCCAAATCCCACGTCAATCCTTTGCCAAATCCAATATTTTCTTTTAAGAGTTTTCTGGGTGTTGCTCTTTCATATACTTCTTTGATCTATTTGGAGTTAGTTTTTTGTACATGGTTTGAGGTAAAGGTAACTTCATTCTTTTGCACGTGACTGTCCATTTGTCCCAGCGCCAGTTGTTAAAAAGACTATTCTTTCTCTGTCGTTTGGAGTTGGCACCCTTGTTGAAAATCAGTTGATCATAGATGTATGAGTTTCCGGATCCTCAATTTTATTTCATTGATTTGTATGTTTGCCTCTCTGCCAGTACCACACTGTCATGATTGCAGTCATAGCTCATTGCGTCTCGTACTCCTGGACTTAAGTGATCATTACACAGGTGAGCCACTGGGTCCGACCTCCATATGAATTTAGAATCAGCTTGTCAGTTTCCGTAAAATTAGCTGGGATTCTGATGGGGATCTCATCGAGCCTATAGATCAGTTTGTGGAGTACTGACATTTTAAGTGTTAAAGTCTTCCAGTCTGTGAACATGGTATGTTTTTTTCTGTTGTTTAGATTTCCTTTAATTTCTTTTAGTAATATTTTGTAGTTTTCAGAGTTTTGAAACTCTGAAATGTTTTTTCTTTTATATGTCTTTCTCTTTTTTTGTTAAGTTGATTTCTACTTATTTAAATCATTTTGAATGCTATTGTGAATGGAGTTGTCTTATTTTCATTTTCAGATTTTCAGGACAACCTTATATAAATGCAATTAATTTTTGGCTTTTATTATTTTTAATTGACATAATTGTACATATTTGTGGGATACAGTGTGATATTTTGATACATGTATACAATGTGTAATGATCAAATTGGGAAATTAGCATATCCATCACTTCAAACATTTATCATTTCTTTGTGCTGGGAATATTCAAAATCTGCTCCTCTATCTATTTGAAAATATACAATAAATTGTTGTTAATTATGGTCACCCTGCAGTGCTGTAGAACAGGGATCTCCAGCCCCTGATCTGTGGCCGGTTAGGAATGGGGCTATGCAGCAGAAGGTGAGTGTCCAGTGAGCAGCATCACTGCCTGAGCTTCGCCTCCTGTCAGATCAGCAGCGGCATTAGATTCTCAGGAGTGTGAACCCTGTTATGAACCGCACGTGCGAGAGATCTAGGTTGCACACTCCTTATGATAATCTAATGCCTGATGATCTGAGAACAGGTTCCTCCTGAAACCATCTCCTGCTAGTCCATGGAAAAATTGTCTTCCACAAAACTGGTTCCTCATGCCAGAAAGGCTGGGGACTGTTGCTGTAGAACACTAGAACTTATTCCTCCTATCCAGCTGTAATTTTGTATTCATTAACCAACCCTTGGCTACTCCTCCCACCCCCCACATCTCCAGCCTCTACTCTAGTAACCACTATTCTACTCCACAGTTTTATGAGATCAATACAATTGATTGCTATGTATTAATTTTAGAACCTGCAACCTTGCTGAACTCATTTAGTAGTAATTTTTTAGTGGATTCTTTAGGGTTTTCTATATATGAGATCATGTTACATACAAATAAAGATAGGTGTACTTCTTCCTTTCAAATTTGGTTGCCTGTTTTCCTAACTGCTCTGGCTAGAACCTATGGTACAGTATTGAATAGAAATTAACAAGAGGGAATTTTCTTGTCTTTTTCCTAATCTTAGGGGAAAAGCATCCAGTGTTTTCGCTGCTAAGTAAGATATTAGCTGTGAATTTTTTATAGATACCTTTTGTCAGATTGAGGAGCTCCTTTCCTCTTTTATTTTCTTAATTCCCTCAGTTAACCTTTTCTTTTGTCAAGAGGGTATTGGTCTGTTTCCCAGGCGAAGTGCAGTGCTGTGATTTTGTCTTACTGCAACCCCTGCCTTCCTGGTGAAAGCGATTCTTGCATTTCAGTCCCCTGAGTAGCTGGGACTACAGGCGTGTGCCACCACGCCTGGCTAATATTTTGTATTTTTGGTGGAGATGGGGTCTTGCCATGTTACCCAGGCTGGTCTTGAACTCCTGAGCTCAATGGATCTGCCATCCTCAGCGTCCCAAAGCATTGGGATTACAGACATGAGCCATTGTATTCTGCCCGTAAATACAGTTTTTACTGTATTCAGAGAGGAATTCTTTTCTATTTCTGTCATGTTGAGTGTTTTATCATGACAAGGTGTTGGATTTTGTCACTTGATCTGTGTGTGTGTGTGTGTGTGTGTGTTTGTATTAAGATCATTCTGTGATTCTGGTTTTTTTATTCAATTGATATTTTATGTTAGCCCATTTCAACCTACCTCTTCTGTACTGTTATTATTTATAATATATATATAAATTGTTTATTTATTTATTTATTTTGAGACGGAGTCTCACTCTGTCACCCAGGCTGGAGTGCAGTGGTGCTATCTTGGCTCGCTGCAACCTGCGCCTCCTGGGTTCAAGCAATTCTCCTGCCTCAGCCTCCTGAGTAGCTGGGATTACAGGCGCCTGCCACCACGCCCGGCTAGGTTTTGTATTTTTAGTAGAGACAGGGTTTTACTGTGTTGGTCAGGCTGGTCTCGAGTTCCTGACCTCGTGAACTGCCCACCTCGCCCTCCCAAAGTGCTGGTATTACAGGCATGAGTCACCACGCCTGGCCCATAATATATATATAGTTTTATACAGTTGCTTTTTAAATCAGTTAAGAGAAGAAAGAAAAAAATCCACATTTATAGTGTCCTTTATAATTAACAGTTGCTGTTACAGGTACTCTTGTATGTTTTTTCATGTGGACTTGACTTACTGTTTGAGAACACTTGCTTCTAGCCTGAACAGCTTTCTTTAGTATTTTTTGTAAGGTATGTCTGCTAGCATAGCAACAACTTCTGTTATGTTTTTGTTTTAGAAAAGTCTTTTTTTTTTTCTTTTTTTGAGATAGGTTTCGCTCTGTTGCCCAGTGCAGTGGTGCGATCACGGCTCACTGCAGCCTCAGCCTCTTGGGCCCAAGTGATTCTCCCACCTCAGTCTCCTGAGCAGCTTGGGACTACAGGTGCACACCACCACGCCTGGCTAATTTTTAAATTTTTTGTAGAGATGGTGTCCCCGTGTGTTGCCTAAGCTGGTCTTGAACTACTGGACTCCAGTGACCCTCTGTCCTCAGCCTCCCAGAGTGCTGCGATTACAGGTGTGAACCACCATGTCCTTATGGGAAAGTCTTTATTTCACATTTAGATGGAAGCATTGGCAGATACAGCATTCTTGGTTGACAGTTTTTTTTGTTTCCTTTCTTTGAGCGCTTTGAATATGTTACCCCACTGACTCATAGCTACCAGGGTTTCTACTTAGAAGTCAGCTTTTCCTCTTAACTGGAGTTTCCCTTATAAGTGATGCATCCTGTTTTCTTGCTATGTCTTTTTGTCTTGACTTTCAGCATTTTTATTATCAAGTGTCTTATTTGTTGATGTTTTTGTGCTTATGACATACACTTTTTTTTCTTTTTTAAATGACATGTATTCTTAAATTCTAGTTTATGCTAAATGCCTGTATTTTTCAGTTAAGTATTTTTTAAAAATTGTGGACACCTCAGTTATAATGTGTCAACTTTGTTAGCTAGAATGTTTAGATTAATCCAGAATTGTTATATCTCAGGTGATAATTTAATACTATAGTTAAGTATTACAAGCATTCTCATAGAAGACATGTATAACTAAATTGGAAACAAACTAAAATAAAATGGCGATATGCATTCCTTTCCTGAGTTGTGTTTTGCTTAGATTGGGTATTATTCTACATGTAAAATTGTGCAGCGCTAGCTTTTTAAAAAGGCAGTGGCTCTGAGGGTGTAGGCTACGTGGAGTTTATACCATGGTGTATTAGTTTCCTAGGGTCTTTTCTAACAGATACTGTAAACTGAATGACTTAAAACAGCAGAAATTGATCATCTTACAATTCTGGATTCCAGAAGTCCAAAATCAGCGTCTCGCCAGGACCATGCCCTCTGAAGGTGCTGGAGAAGGATCTGCCCCAGGCTTCTCTCCTTGCTTCTGGCAGCCTCAGGCATTCCTTGGCTTGTAGATGGCCCTCTTTTCCCTGTGTCTCTTCACGTCTTCCCTGTGTGTGTGTGTCCAAATTTCCCTTTTTTGTAATAACAGGATGCCAGTCATACTGAATTAGGGCTCACTTTCATGACCTCATTTTAACTTGACTATCTTTGTAAAGACTATTTCTAAATAAGGCTATATTATGAAGTACTGAAGATTAGGAGTTCAGTTTATCTTTAGTTAGAGGAGGGGTTGCATAGTCCAATGCAGAATGGATGAATTAAAGGAATATTGCCATCTTAAGTGCCTTCTGAAACAAGGTAGGACATTAGGGAATCATACTTTTTCAAGAGGTGTAGCAATTGGTTCATTTTAGGTATCTTTTTAACTAACTGTAAACCTGCTTGTAAGCCAACATTGGAGCTCTGCAGTGGTGGAATTTCTAAGTTAATTTTTCATTAATCTTATAATGGCTGACATTTCCTAGAAGTGGGCGCAGTTAACTAATTGCTTGATTCTGTCCTCTCCATAACTGCTCACTCCCCTCCCTACCTTACACCCCTAGCCTTTAACCCTGTGCATTATTACATAGGTGCTTTTTTTTTGAGGCAGAGTCTGGCTGTGTTGCCAAGACTGTTGCACAGTGGCGTGAACTTGGCTCACTGCAACTTCTGCCTCATGGGTTCAAGTAATTCTCCTGCCTCAGCCTCCCGAGTAGCTGGGACTATATGTACCAGCCACCACAGCTGGCTGATACTTGTATTTTTAGTAGAGACAGGGTTTCACCGTGTTGGCCAGGCTGGTCTCGAACTCCTGACCTTAAGTGATCCGCCCACCTTGTCCTCCCAAAGTGCTGGAATTACAGGGGTGAGCCGTTGTGCCTAGCCTATTACATAGGTACTTTTAAATAAATTTTATTGTTTTGTTGATTATAAGAGAAGTATAGTCAGTGTGTAATGTGATGTGTAAAAAGATGTAAAGAAGAAACTGAAAGTTATCTGTAACCCGTTAATAATTAGTTGTAACTGGTATTGTGAGTGTGCCCTCAGTTTGTTTATGGCAAACATGATTTTTAAAACAAAATCTGGATCGTTAAATATTTTCTTAACAATATTCTGTAGAGAATTTCATTAATTATAAGGGCTAGTACTCTCAGATTGTTTTTGCTTTTCTTCCATTTTGTAACCTCTTGGAGGCCAAGACACATTTCTTTTCATTGTTTCTCATTTTCTCTATTGATAACAAAATTTTGTGGTACAGAATTACAGACTTTTGTTGATAAAGAAGGGACTTTAGGACAACTAGACCTTTAAAAAAGTGACAAATGAGTATTGCAGGGGAACCAAATCTGAGATCATGGTATTTCACAGTGATGAGCAGATTCTAAATGAACTCCTTGAGGATAATAATTTAGATTGAAGTTAATGTGGGAGCTAGTTTGAGTTTAGGTTATTATTAAACGTCTTTCTAACTGAAAAGCTACTAAACTGGAATAACAGGCATTGGAAGAAAATGGTTATGCAGGAAGCCTAACTGATTGATTTCTAAAGATGATTTTTTAAAGTCCGTTGTTGGGAGCTAATTATTCACGTTCCATGGAAACAATGTTTAATTTCTTAGCCAAATGGGTAAGGTGTGTTTTAGCACTATTATTACTATGGCTCAACATTATGGAGATAAATTGATTCTTAGGGGCTATCATTCCCATATGGGGAAAAACGTGCTCCAAAATTTCGTGTTTTTTGCCACCTGTCATTCTTCAAGAAGGAAACTCACTGGGAAATACCTTACTCTTCTATCATTGAAGAGACCTGCAATTTGGGAGGAAAGGAAGGGAGGTTCAGTGAAGAGTGGGAGGGCTACCTTTGATACAGAGCCCAAGACTTGTGTTCAAGTCCCCTCTGCTGCAGGGTCTCACTGTCGCCCAGGCTGGAACGCATTGATGCGATCCTGGCTCACTGCAGCCTTGACATCCTGGGCTTAGGTGATTCTCACACCTCCACCTCCTGAGTAGCTGAGATTACAGGCACATACCACCATGCCTGGCTGATTTTTGTTTTCTTTGTAGAGACAGAATTTTGCCCTATTACCCAGGCTGGTCTCGAACTCCTGGGCTTAAGGGATCTGCCTGTCTACCTCCCAAAGTGCTGGGATTACAGGCAGGAACCACCGTGCCCAGCTCCTCCCGATTTCTTTAAAAAAGAAAAAGAAAAAAACTTCCAAAAACAAGTTTTCTGTGGTCTTTCTGTTTTGTTTTTTCGAACCACAGTCATTCCATCTAGGTTCAAGCTTTTGATTATGTCTCTTTAGTCTCTCATTACTTTTTAAATTTTAATTTATCTACTTTGCTAAATGTATTTACATTTCTCATACTTAGTCTTTAGTGTCTTTAAATATATTGCAGTCTCAAGTTGACCCACCAACTCTTTTTCTTTTTTTTTAAAAAGAGAGTCTTGCTCTGTTGCCTAGGTTGGAGCGCAGTGGTGTGATAATACTAATAGCTCACTGCAGTCTTGACCTCCTGGACTCAAGTAATCATCCTGCCTCAGCCTCTTGAGTAGCTAATATTACAGGTATGCACTACCATGCCTGGCTAATACTTTATTTATTTATTTTGTAGAGGTAGGGGTCTCAGTGTGTTGCCCAGGTGGTCTCAAACTGGGCTGAAGTGATGCTTCCACCTTGGTCTCCCAAAGCACTGGGGTTACAGATGTGAGCTACCACACTTGACGGACACTTTTTTTTTTTTTTTGGAGACGGAGTCTCGCGCGCTCGCCCAGGCTGGATTGCAGTGGTGCAGTCTTGGCTCCAACTTCAGCCTCCTGGGCTCAAGTGATCCTCCCACCTCAGCTTTCCGAATAGCTGGGACTATAGGCACGTGCCACAATGCCTGGCAAATTTTCGTATTCTTAGTAGAGACAGGGTATCACCTTGTTGCCCAGGCTGGTCTCGAACTCTTGACCTCAGGTGATCCGCCCAACTTGGCCTCCCAAAGTGCTGGGATTATAGGCATGAGCCACCACACCTGGACTGCCTCTGACTTCTTGAACACATAAGACTGATTGTCTCATTGAATGAAACTATCTGGATTTGTCTGAACATTTCCTTATGGTGTCTTTTAATGTGCTCTTCTATCCATTATGTTTTCTATAAAGTGGGAATTAGGTCTAAAGGCTTGATTAGACTGAGAGTAAACATTTTTGGGGAAGAATACTTTGTTAAGTGATACTGTGTTCTTCATATTGCAGATTATCATGTGGAACCTGATGACGGTTGTATCACTCTGTGATGCTGAATTTGATAATTTGATTCAAGTGAAGACCACCAGTGTCTTCATCATAAGGAAAATATTTCACTTTGCAATTACCATGTCATCTGAGGGATTTGGCAGTTGACCAATAGCTTGTTCTCCAGCACACCCATTGATGATTGGGGCACTTACAGTTCTTTTGTTGGGTCTTGCAAAATGGTATTTTTCTAATTCTGTTATGTTTTTCGTGTTTATTACTAGGTATTCCTCTGTAAAGAATAACTTTTTCTCATTAACTGGTGTTGAACTATTGCTTCTTCAGAAAAGGCAAAGTAGATAATGAAGCCCTCAGTTGCCAGTTTTTAGAATAAGGAATCAATGTGATATTCCCTACCCATGCTGTGAATGAGTTTTTCCCCTTTATTGTTCTTCTATGTCTTTTTTGTGTCATGATAGATTTTTATTTATTCAGTGTTACAGTTGTTTGATAATCAATTACAATCATTCTTTTTGATGATGTTCAAATTATTCTCGATTTTGCCGGTGGAAACCCTCCAAGCTGACTACTACTATATTGTTCTTCTACTCTTTTTTTTTTTTTTTTTTTTTTGAGACGGAGTCTCACTCTGTTGCCAGGCTAGAGTGCAGTGGCGTGATCTTGGCTCACTGCAACCTCCACCTCCCCAGTTCAAGCGATTCTCCTGCCTCAGCCTCCCGAGTAGCTGGGACTACAGGCGCACACCACCACACCCAGCTAATTTTTGTATTTTTAGTAGAAACAGAGTTTCACCATGTTGACCAGGATTGTCTCGATTTCCTGACCTCGTGGTCAACCTGCCTCAGCCTCCCAAAGTGCTTAGATTACAGTCAAGAGCCACTGTGCCCTGCCTCTTCCACTTTTTTGTGTCACAGTAGAGTTTTGTTTATTCAGTGTTACAGTTTTTTGATAATAAAGAATAATCATTCTTTTTGATGTTCAAATTAGTCTCGATTTTGCCAGTGGAAGCCCCTCCAAACTGACTACTGTAATTTCTTTGATGTATCTTGAATTTACAGAAAAATTGCAAGAATAATGCAAGAAGTTCCCAAATATCTTTTACCCAAATCCGCTGATTGTTTGTATTTTGCTAAATTTGCTTGACAAATATGTATTTGTGTGTACATTCATAAAAACTTAAGTGCACATTTCCCAATAACAGGGATATTCTCTTTCATAAACATGGTGTAATTTAAAAAATCAATACTGTCATCTAATGCACAGCGTATTTTGAAAATTTAATCAGTTATCTCAATAATGCCCAGTATCAAAGATTATCATGCATTATCTTTGTCATATATTTTTAGTGTCTTTTAATCATTATTCTGCAGCCTTTTTTCATCTTTATCGACTTGGACATTTTTGAGGAGTACAAGTTGGTTGTTTGGTATACTGTTCCTCAGTTTGGGTTTGGCTGCTGTTTCTTCATGATTAGATTCACGTTACACATTTTTTACATTTTTACTGGCCTGCCAGGCTTTTCACTGTCTTCACTGTCATTGTGTATGTGTGTAGTTTTTTTTTTTTTTGAGACAGAGTCTCACTCTGTCACCCATGCTGGAGTGTACTGGCACAATCTCAGCTCAGTGCAACGTCTGCCTTCTGGGTTCAAGCAATTCTCCTGCTTCAGCCTCCCAAGTGGCTGGGACTACAGGCACGTGCCATCGTGCACCACACCCAACTAATTTTTGTTTTTGTTTTCTTTTAAAATAGACGGTGTTTCACCATGTTGCCCAGGCTGGTCTCAGACTCCTGACCTCAGGTGATTCTCCCGCCTTGGCCTCCCAAAGTGCAGGATTACAGGCGTGAGCCACCGTGCCCAGCCTGTCATTGTGTTTTGGCTTCAACTCATCCGTTGAGATCAGGTGTGGAATTTTCCAGTTGTGGTGTTATGTTAGCATTCAAAAAGTCAGATTTTGGAGCATTTTGGATTTCAGATTTTCAAATTAGGGATGCCCAACCTGTAGCAGCAGTAGGACTGTCATTCCTTCTCTGTGTTTCAGTTGGCATTCTACTGCATGAAAGATATTTCCTTTCTGTCTATTCATGTATTTTTTAGAGCAGCATGGACTTTTGTTTTGTTCGTATGACTCATCATCATCATTGATTTTGATACCCAAATTGTTCCTGATGGGACCAGTAGCTTCAAGGTGGCTCCTGTGTTTGTCACGTTTTTATCATTTTTTGAGCACTTTCTAACTTCTTGGTATAAGACAGAATCATCTTGTATCTTCCTTTCTGCAGCCTTACATTCTAAAGTGTCTTGATTTCTTTCAGTGGAGAATGATATTTAGAAACAAAGATGCGGGCCGTATGTGTGCTCATTGCTATGGAGGTGTCATGGTTTTTAATCATACATTCCTCTTAGTGGACATAGCAAGGAAATGTTTTAAAGTGACTTCATGGCCGATTATGGTGGCTCATGCCTGTAATCTCAACACTTTGGGAGGCTGAGGTGGGCGGATCACCTGAGATCAGGAGTTCGAGACCAGCCTGGCCAATATGGTAAAACCCGTTTCCACTAAAAATAGAAAAATTAGCCAGATGTGGTGGTGCACGCCTGTAGTCCAAGCTACTCGGAAGGCTGAGGCAGAAGAATTGCTTGAACCGGGGAGGCGGTGTTTGCAGTGAGCTGAGATCGTGCCACTGCACTCCAGCCTGGTGACAGAGCGAGACTCCATCTCAAAAAAAATAAGTGACTTCACATTGAAAATTTCAGATCACGTTAACCTCAGTTTTTTTTTTTTTTCCTTCTGTGTGTCTTCTATCTTTTTAATTGGAAAGCTCCAAAAGGCTTTAGAGAGATTCTTGTGTGATGTTTCTGAAGTTCAGTAATACTCTAGTTTTAGTGTGTTATTTTGACTGGAGAGTCATTGTCAGCTGACTTGGACATAATTGTCAACTCTAATCTCTTGTTAGAGCAAGTGAATATTTAGCAATTTGAAAAATTGGAATTTTAAGTTAAAATCTTTGAATTTATTATATCTAGAATTGCTTTATATATGAAGAAAGAATAGGATTAATCAAATTTCTGGTCTGTTTAGGATTCTAAGTGCTGACTTGCAGAGAAGACTTCAGTTTTGTTACTTACAAAATTAGGATAGTATCTTAAAAGGTTATTTTGAGGGTACATGATGTATATAAAGTTCCTAGTAGAGTCCTTGGCCTAACCTAGGCGCTTAATAAATGGTACCTAGACTATTACACTATTGTTATTGTGCCCTATAGTGTCTAGAAGCATAGAAGCATGAAAAAATACTTCTTTGCTTAATATTCCTTATTGATGTAGATTTAAGATTTCATATTCTAAAAGTTTTGACTGTGTGTTTTCTTAACTGTGCTGAATCGAAAATGAAAATTTCACATAAATGTAAACTTCAGTGAGTTTTCAGACAAACTACACCTATGCAACTAGCTCCAATATTAAGAAATAGAACATCATCAGTACTTCTGAAACCACTATTCCGCTCCCTCCCAATCACTACACAACATTTTTGCTTTCAGGGGACATTGCATAAGTTTTATAACTTTTTATTATGCCCTACTCAAAACATGTAGTAAAAAAAAAAAGAAAAAAACTATTTTGGGGATTAGAATTGGATTAGATGAGAAACTTGAAATGGGCTTTGTAAATAGCTTTTTGTATTGCATAGTGTGATTTTTAATGTAAGTACAATAGTAATGTATTTTGCAGGTAGGGAGTACAGTTTTAATTTGTATTTTACTCTGTCAGAGGGTAATCAGTAGAACTTTTTTGAGAGACAGGTATGTTAGAACATCTTTTTTCTATTACTTGTTTATTGTCTGTGAACAACAAAGGCAGAACCTCTGTTTCCTTTTCTGTAAGGATAAGTCATAACTTTGTATCACCTGTCATGTTAGCGTAGTTCCTGGCACACATAAGCCATATAAGAAAATGTTTTAAAAATAAATATGTGAATCAGTTTAGGCAAGTACATGTTAGCACTTGTATGTGACTTCACCTGCATTTATTTGTACATGAAAGAATTTAGGGTGGGACTTGCATGTATGAAATTGTTGTAGGAGAGCTCTATTTTCATTATCAGTTTATACAAGAGTGACTATATTTTTATTTTGCGGGGATGGAGTCTTGTTCTTTCTCCCAGGCTGGAGTGCAGTGGCGCGGTCTTGGCCCACTGCAGCCTCCGCCTCCCAGGTTCAAGTGATTCTCCTGCCTTAGCCTCCTGAGTAGCTGGGACCACAGGCGCACACCCCCATGCCCAGCTGATTTTTGTATTTGTAGTAGAGATGGGGTTTCACCATGTTGCCCAGGCTGGTCTCAAACTCCTGACCTCAGGTGATTCTCCCGCCTCGGCCTTCCAAAGTGCTGGGATTACAGGCATGAGCCACCACACCCAGCCAAGAGTGACTATTTTAAAAAACAATTTGGTGCTAGTATGTAGCGTAAGCTGTAGGAAAATTACAACTGTAGGAATACAGGGTATATCAGCAAATAGAATTTAACTACTCAGTGAAGGTAAGGCCTGAATCGATACATAGAAAACTCTGTTAAGTGTGTCTGCATGTTAGGTATTGTATCTTGATCTGTATGGTTTCCTGAAGAAATCATAAATCTGGGAAAAGTCCAGCAAAATGTTACTGATATTAGGAATGGATGCAGTAGTAACAGACTGAAAAGAATGAGAATCTTCTTTGGAAAGATACTGGTTAATACATAAGATGCGATTATAAGGCTGAATGATCATACACCTTACCGTCTAAACTGGGACACTTTGGGAGTGGAAAGGCGTGCTATTAATTGTGCCATGACAACTGGTGCAAACTGTTTCTGGCAAAGTGGGACATGTGATCACTCTGTTACAGGGTGCATATGGGTTTCTCTTTTGTATCCTGGAGTTCTAGAATTAATATTTCTTTAAACTCAAGGGGAGTAATCGTAGAATAACTAAAAAGGCAAACAGTAACTGAAACGTAGCAAATGTGGTGCTTTCATACTGAAAATACGAGAAAAATTGTAGGAAAATAGCCTGTCACATGCAAGAGTGACACCATGTTGAAGTGAAACCAGTCATAATGACCAGGGTTTGACTCCTGCATACCAAGGTTTTCCCGCAGCAAGGTCAAAAACAATGCCTGTAGCATTGATAATGCCTCGTGGAGGTGCTTATCTAACCTCTCCGGTAGTCACAAGTTTCCTAAGAAAGTCTGAGGCGTGTCAAGCTGCACATGTGTTTGCTCTAAAAGCTTGCTCTATAAAGGGTGTTTTCTGGAGGGTGATACACCATCTCTCAACTGCCCAAGACATTGCTTTTGTTCATAAGTTTACCATCTAAGCCTGTCCTGGAATTTTCAGGCCTTCAATAGACTTGTTCATAAGTCCCTGTTACATTTTTCTTTCTGAGAAACTAGATTTGTTAGCCTCTTTCTTCGGCCTCTCAGCTCCCTGAGCCTTTCGGAGTATGTTTGCCATATAGGAGCAAAAGTTTATAGTTAAATGGATGATAGTAGTATTCTTCTATGCTGTGTAACAAATTTTCAGAAATTTAGCAGCTTAAGTGAACTCATGTGATCTAGCAGTTTCTGTTGTAGGTAAGCCGTGCCCTCTGCAAGGCTGTAATCAGTGAGCTGGCCAGGGCTCAGGCCACATCTGCAGTTGCAGTTGGCAGTGGATCTGCTTTCAGGCTCACTGAGTGTTTCTTGCAGCTGTTAAGACTAAGGGCTCTGGGCTTTTTCTGTTTGCCAGTTGGCAGCTGCCCTTAGTGCTGAGAGGCTGCCTACGTCCTTGCCATGTGGCCCTCTCCATAAGCCCTCTCAGCATGGCAGCTTGCTCCTTCCAAGCCAATGAGGGAGTCAGGGAGCAAGTCTGCTAGCAGTATGGAGTCTTATATAATGTCACATAGTCACAGCAGTGACATCCCATCTCCTTCGTCATTTTCTACTGGTTAGAAGGAATTCACAGGTCCTGCCCATATTCCAGGGGAGGCAGTTACACAAAGGCATGGATACTAGCAGGCTGAGATCGGGGGAACACTAATTTCTGCCCACCACAGTACTGCGTTGACGATAGCTTATCAGTGAGAAGTCTCTGACTGAGGTTTAATCGTGTGGTATCTTGTGATTTTTTGTGTGTGAAATCTAGTATTGTTTGTTAGAACATGTCTACTTTCATTTAAGTATACATCTATCTATTTACAGCACTTTAAAATTCATTTCTGATGGTGAGCACAGTACTGTGGCTTGGAATAGCATATCCATTTCTATATTATTGATAATTGATTTTTTTGTTTGCTAATATCCCCACTTAATAGATCATTGATAACTGAGTCTTTTTATACAGCGGATTGAAGATGGCTGATTTATTATGACATCTATCATGTATAATCATGACATATCTCTAAACATAATTAAAGTGTTCAAGTTCTTCTTTAATGACACCTAGAATTATTGTTTACTTGAGGTTGTTTTAGGCTCATGAGGCTTCCTTGGACAACCCTTTGTTTAAAACGAAGGAATTGAGGGAATATATTTTGTAATATGGAAGACTACTGGCACACATGACCTAATGTGAAGGGGTGTCTCTTTCTGAACAAATGCAGTAGGTATCTTTGTCACTTATTTGGCAGTTAATAATGTATTTTGCTTTAACCATATCTAGTGTTTTTTTATTATAGGAAAACTTACATGTATATTGAAGTAGACAATATTATGTACCCCCAGGTACCTATCACGCTTTAGTTAACACAAAAAACATCTCTTGACCAATGTTGTGTCTTTTTGACTCCGTCTAACTTAGACCTTGCCAGGTTCTTTAGGAGCAAATCCCAAATATCATTTTATTACTTAAATATTGTATATTTACCTTTTTAATATGTTTGGTCTAGGTTCTCCTTTTTTTATACTGAATGCTCCCTGGGCATATGAACCATATGCATATTTCAAGTTTTAGCCTAGTAGTGCCTTGTGGATAGTCAGTACATATTTGGAAAGCTATACATAAGTATACACTTAGAAGTCAGAAGAGTCTGTCTTCTCTAATTTAATGTGAGTTGACTCTACAAACTAACCTAGAATAAGTTACCTATCTATTCTCTCCATTGAAGAAGACTTTCACTTTTTTGAATTACCTAAAGGGTATTTATTTATTTATTTAGTTGAGGCGGAGTTTCATTCTTGTCACCCAGACTGGAGTGCAGTGGAGTGATCTTGGCTCACTGCAACCTCGCCTCCCGGTTCAAGCAATTCTCCTGCCTCAGCCTCCCGAATAGCTGGGATTACAGGCAATGCACCACCATGCCTGGCTGATTTTTGTATTTTTAGTAGAGATGGGGTTTCACCATGTTGGCCAGGCTGGTCTCAAACTCCTGACCTCAGGTGATCCACCCGCCTCGGCCTCCCAAAGCGCTGGGTAATTACAGGCGTGAGCACCGTGCCTGGCCAAGGGTCTGTTTTCTTCTTGTTACAGACTTGGACTTAGGAGCCTTGAGGTTTTGGTGCTTCTCTAACAGTCACAGTTTGTTTTGAAAGGAAGGCAGTGGGTTAAACAGAACATGGAAAGCGGTTTATTTTATTGTAATCACCTTACTCTCCCACTTTCAGCAGTGTGACAGAAAATTAGGGTCTGTTTAAAATATTTTGATCTCAGGGCAGGAGTCATTTGAGAATCCTACAGCAGAACTCATGGTGCTGCCTGAATTCTATGTAAAATGAGCCCTGTTAAAACAAAGTTCATATGTTTTGGGATGGGATATTTTAAAATTCAACTTGGGAAGTAAAGGAAAGCATGTTTTCCTTCTTTGCTGCCTTCTCCCCTCCCTAGCTAGCTTCTGGCAGTAAGAGTTTATATGTAGTTATATACCCATATGTAAAATAGCAGATTTGTAATCTATATATTGTTTAGACTAATATTTATTTTATTTATTTATTTTTGAGACAGAGTCTCACTCTGTCACCCAGGCTGGAGTGCAGTGGCGTGATCTCGGCATACTGCAACCTCTGCCACACTGGTTCAAACAATTCTCATGCCTCAGCCTCCCCAGTAGCTGGGATTACAGGCCTGTGCTACCATGCCCGGCTAATTTTTTTGAATTTTTAGTAGAGATGGAGTTTCACCATGTTGGCCAGGCTAGTCTCGAACTCCTGGCCTCAAGTAATCCACCTACCTCGGCCTTCGAAAGTGCTGGGATTATGGGGGTGAGCCAGCGTGTCCAGCCTCCATAGACCCAATATTTAAACGTTTGAGTATATAAATTTTTAGGGATTTAGAGATAATTAAAGTTTACTTTAAAAAATATATAAATGTTGTTACGATAGAGATTTGAGATCAGACAAAATAAATTCTAAATGTTTTCATTCATTTTATGATTATTTATTTATCTGAGACAGGGTCTTGCTTTATTGCCCAGGTTTTGTGGTCTCGGCTCACTGCAACCTCTGCCTTCGATGTTTAAGGTATTGATTTTTCCACCTCAGCTTCCTGAGTAGCTGGGACTACAGATGCACTGCACCGTGCTGGCTAATTTTTGTATTTTTTTTTTTTTTTTTTTTTTTAGTAGAAATGGGGTTTCACCATGTTGCTCAGGCTGGTCTCAAACTTCTGGGCTCAAGGGATTTGCCTACCTCGTCCTCCCAAAGTGCTGGGATTACAGACATGAGCCGTAGCACCTGGCCTCGTTTCAGGATATATTTTTATTTGAACTGTTCATAGGTATTTTCAGCATCTGTGAAACACTTAGTTAGAACATGTCTATTTCGTTTGAGTGTACATCTGTTTACAGAACTTTAACATTCATTTTTGATGGTGTCAGTCAGTGAGTACTATGGCTTGGGATAGCATTTCCATTTTTTATAATATTGATTTTTTTTTTGTTTGCTAATATCTCCACTTAATAGATCATTAATTACTGACCTAGTCTTTTTATAAAACTGATTGAAGATGGCTTATCTATTATGACATCTATCTTGTACAATCATGACATCAAATCTCTAGGCATGATTAATAAAATGTTCAATTTCTTCTTTAATGGCACCCAGAGTTGTTTGTTGAGTGTTTTTAGGCTCAGGAGGCTTCCTTGGACAACCCTTTGTTGTTCAAAATGAAGTAATTAAGAGAGTATATTTTGTAATATGGAAGACTTTAGGGGACCTGATTAGAAAGTAACTCTTCTCTTTTCTGACAGATTTGGGAGAAAGCTTACCTTTTATGTGGGCATGTTGAAGTATATTTTCCTACTTTGAAACTCATTGAAATTTTATTTTTCCACCCTCTCAGTTGCTGACTTACTCTCGCCTTTTTCAGTGTCTCTTTTCAGAATATACTAGAGAATGAGCTTATATGGCAAGCCAAATGTGATAGAGAAATTTTAGAAATTGAACTGCTTTTGATCAAAACACTTTTTTATGCTACCTTTCTCCAAATTCTGTCGTACAAGTTGTTAGTAACCCTATAGAGAGAGCTTCTTTAGTCTTTTTCTTTTATAGGGCAGTCATACATTTCAGTCATAATGTGTGACTAATAACATTTATGTTTCATAGGGTCTGGCTCTGTGACCCAGGCTGGAGTGCAGTGGTACAATCATAGCTCACTGCAGCCTTGAACTCCTGGGCTCAAGGCATCCTTCTGCCTCAGGCTCTCAAGTAGCTAGGACTACAGGCACACACCACCCAATGGGCACACCCAGCTGATGTTTTTATTTATTCAGAGATGGGATTTTACTATGTTGCCCAGGCTGGTCTCAAACTTCTGGGCTCATGTGATCCTATTGCCTTGACCTCCTAAAGCATTGGGATTACAGGCATGAACCACCACTCCCCAAATATTGCTTTTTAAATTAGAATAAAATTAGAACATTTTTCTGAATATAATTTTTTTTTTTTTTTACTTTTCTATATGTAGTATTTAAGAAAACGTTGGTGATTATTATTGGAATAGTGGTCTGAATGAAACCTGCTTTGGTATGGGCTGAGTTTCCAATCAGATTGATTTAGCTCCAGATATTCCTCCCATTATTGTAGATGTTTACTAGCAAAGCTTTTTATGTAATTTAGATGATAATTTATATTCTGGGAAGAGTAGACTACTTTGAAGTAATACTTTCTTGTTAAACTATATTATAAAGTATGCCAGGCTTTCACCTTTAGGGTAAGGCTAGAGTCATGGTCTTGCCAGAAAATGGGTGATCTTTTATCTGAGAAGAGCATGACAGTGGTAAGAGCAGAGAAGAGCTCATGGCACTTTGGTTTTTACAGCAGACACAGGACAAGGACACTCCTATCCTCAGAGTACTGCTCTTGTTAACGTGCCCACCAACTCCCCACACACACATAGAACTTGAAACCAGTGATCTTTTAGGACAACCAGACCTATGCAAATGTAGAGGAAACCCTCATGAGATACTTACACTAACCATCTTTCATTCACAAAGCTGAACAGCCAACCAGGGATTTCCAGATACTTGAGGAAAACCAAGAGATTGAAACATGGAAGAGTCCCCTTCGAGGGGCAATAATTGGTAAATCTAGCTAAAGATTTAGATGCAGAACCAGTAGAAGCACTAGAACAATACTCTACCCAATGACACGTAATAAAAATTAGAAGGTGGCCTGTGAAAGGAGAGTTGGTGTGTCAGCTTCTCTTCCTACAAAGTGCAGAATTAAGAGCTGTTGACTGAGGCATACAATATATTATTTAAAGTTATGATAATAATCATTAAGAACTAAAACTGTTAATGGGGGTTGTCTCCAGGGAAATGAACCTTAAGGGAGGGAGTGGTGAATAATACTTTGAGTTTTACACCCACTTTACAGTTTGGATTATTTTTAGATTATTAACTTACAGTATTTATAAAATAAAAAGTTTTACACAAAGCATGTGAAAGGGGTTTGGTGCTTGTTCTGATATTTTAACTGTCCATAGGAAGCTAACCTCAGACAAATAGGTTAAAGATTGGTCTCTTTTTCTTCTATTTACATAGTAGCTTTCAAAACCAAGTATACTTGAACAAGGTACTTCACTCTACTGCTGCAAGTTTCTATCATGTTGCTCACTTTGATAAAATGATTACTTAGAAAAATCTAAATGACTCATGTTTCTAGTCATACCTTTACATAATGCTTTACGTTTTACAGCACTTGCACATTCACTATTGGATTTCCATAACCCTGAGGTAGGCAGAGTAGGTATTTTCCTGTATGAGATGGTGAGGAAACTAAGACTGAGAAAGTGACTCACCCAGTGTCACGTGGTGTGAGAAGTGGTGGTGGAGCTCACTGCTCACCCACTCACCAGGAGGGTTTCACACCTGCGCAGGCTTCTGGCCTACGATGGCTAAAGTGTCTCTTACCAGTTCTTACCTTTCTTCTTTGTAACGTACCCACACTCAAGTTCCCATATTGATTGCTTCCTGCGTTCTGAATTAGTATTCAAATTGTGTTTAACATATATAAATGTGTGTATTTTTAAAAATGAATTTTACTGCATTTTGAAAATGCCACACATAAACTTTGAGTGTCATTCAGCATTTGTTATTTCTGTAGCTGCACAACACTATTCCTTCCTTCCTTTCATGAACTGATCTTTTTGTCCAGAATTTTTCTGACACCCTTGTTTTTAAGCGTCATGGCTTGCTGAAGCAAAGTGGTGGAATTTAAATGTTGTTGCCTTCAAGAATTAGCTAATCTTTCGGAATTGTGACACTTGTGTAATCTTTTTGGACTTGTGATTTGACCTCATTTGAACCCTGCAGAAATGGTTTCCATCCAGGAAATTTGGGATTTCGACAAGTGACTCACTGAAGAAACCACGTTAATTGATGGAAGGTGAGCGTGCTCAGCTCTTGTGTTGGGCCCCCAGTGTGATACCCTTGATACGATTGATTTAATAATACCTTTGACTAGTCATTCCAATGTCTGGAATTCCTCAGGGATGGTTTCTGTCAAATTCTTTTTTTTTCCTGCAAATACACCATATTTTCCTCTTTTTTTTTGGCATGTTTTGTGATTTTTTTTTTTTTTTTGTGAGAACTGAACAGTTTGAATGTTGTAATGTGGTGACTCTGAAAATCAGATTCTCCACCTCCTCAGTGATTGCTTTTTTGAGGCTTGCAGTCATCCATTTGTATAATGACTTTTCTAAACCAGTTTTGCAAAGTCTGTATTCCTTGTTGTGTGTGGTCACTGAAGTTCTGTCTTACTATCTCTGGACAACTATGACTTGATAGAAATTTAGTATAATGTCTGGATTCCTATCCCCCTCAATAAAGGGAAAAAAACAAGAAAGGTTGCAGCCTAAGGGGATAGAAACAAAAGCAAGCATCTGTGCTGTTTCTTGAGGCTATTGCCAGGCTGAGCAAAATGCACAATCCTAAATTGTTGAAGGGCAGGGTTCCCGCTGCCAGCCCTGTTACCAGGCAGCTGCTCTTGGAGGTGGTCCTGTGCCCGCCTCTGAGGACGCTGAGGAGTAGGGGATAGTAGCTGGTTTGCATGCTGTGGTCTCTTCTCCCTTCATCAACCGTTGCCCTGAGTGTTTAATGTCTGATTAGGGTCTAAGGTTCAGAATAGTTGATTCTGATGTATTTTTCAGCTTAATGGTTTTGGTGGAAGGACTAACCCTTGGAGCTTTCTACTCTGCCGTTTTCCATGTCGGTCACTCCACTGGTATGTTTTGGATGTGACCATACTTCACGCCAGTTGCAGCCAGTTTTTTCCTACTTCCCCACCATTTATCAAACAGTTGTGCTTTTTTGTTGTTGTTTTTGAAGACGCTGAAACTACGTTAATGGAATAAAGTTCTTTGCAGCATTTCTCTAACATCCTTCACAAAAATTGTGCATACATTTTATTTTCTATTATTATTAAGAGAAAGGGTCTCACTCTGTCACCTAGGCCATAGCTCACTGCAGCCTCGAAGTCCTGGGCCTAACGATCCTCCTGCCTCAGCCTCCAGAGCAGCTGGGACTATAGGCGTGCTCCACAACATCCTCTGTAGAGACAGCATCTTGCTGTGTTGCCCAGGCTTCTCTTAAGCAGTCGTCCTGCTCTGGCTTCCCAAAGTGCTGGTGGTATGGGCGTGAACCACTGCACCTGGCCTACGCACATCTTTAGAGTGACACTGTCATTTTCTGAGCTGTTGATGGTGTCGTTGCTAAGAATGGTTTTTATTTTTGCAGAACTTAAAGGTTGTTTTCAGTTCTTTCACAGTTTTATAGCTGGAAAATGGTAAGAGAACCACATTTTATAGGTCAGGGGAATCGAGGTCTAGAAAACAGGACTGGCAGAGATGCTGCTTTATTCTTTTCACTTAACTCTGGTTTAATATTCCTGTTGTCTCAGTGACACAGAGCTACAGGTCACTTTCTTATTGTGGTAAGAAAATGAAGAACTCTGAGACAGTTCACAATATGAGTACCTTTTTTTGTTTGAAGTGTATGGAATATTCCAAGTATTTGACAAAACTGTGTAAGTTTGATGATAATTTGCTTTTTATTAAAGGATGAGTCAGAGTTCGCATATGGAATCTGGAGTATGAACTCCGTTACTATAAGCTAAGTCAGTCCATAATGTAATTTGTTGATTTTGGTTTCACTTCAACTTAATAATACCTTTTATTTATGTAGTGATTTTCTTCTCAGGAGTGGTAGGTACTTTACAGATACTTTATTATACTATAACATAGGTGTTGGGAAAAATGGAAGTGTTCATGTTTTTATAAGTGGAAAAGCATCAACACAGGTTTTCTCATTGAGCATAATCACAGAAATCTGTTATCCAAGTCAGGTGTCTGAAGGGTATGCAGGGTGGCAATCCAGGGATCCTTGCTTTTCATAGAGCTGAAACATTATTTGGTGAAATAGATACAGAAATTGTCAAGAATATGGTAGAAAGAGCTTGATGAAACTTTCTTGTAATTTGTTCACCAAAGTGGGTGAATCCCTGCATTGAAGACAATGTGAAGATGCTGGAAAAACACATCTTGTCCCCTTTTTGCCTTAGGTAAGGTGCTAGTTACAGAGTTCAGATATAGTTGTGTTTTAAATGTTTAGCTATCCATGAGAGTATTTTATTAATTTTTTGAAAGTTTTTTGTGTTGTTAGGAAAGTAGGATCTGTGAAGTTTCATTGTGCACACTGAAGTATGTTGTTATGCTGAGTTTGGTCATATTTGAGAATTTCCCTTTTGATGTTATCGTTAAGCCAAATGTGAAGGCTTGACAGAGTGGTTCTTGAAAAAGCCAGTATTATTACTACTGTCACTTCTAACAGAGATGAAGTAATGTGATTTCTTTCAGTAGCTCATTGTCTCATCGTGAACATTTACAGATCAAAAGCTTGGTTTTTGTTTGTTTGTTTTTTGGCATCCAGTGGTCTTATATTTCCATATCTTGACTGAGTTAAAAGACTTAAGGTAAATCCGAATCTTCCTTTGTTCTTTCTAAATATTCTCTGTAACACATTTAGCCATGAATTATGTGGTGAAACTTCATTGAAAATACTGAATAAAATAATTGGAATACTGTGCCTTTTGACATGTCAGATAGGAATATTAAGTTTCTAGTGGACATTTGAATTTTTGAAAGTTAAAATTACATGCCTGTTGGTTTAGTTATTTTAGCAATGAATTACCATATTGATTCAGATATGTAACTTGTTTTTTATTACATAAGTGGAGTCCTCTGAGTAAATTTAGATTTGCAGTTATTTGCCCAGTGATTAATGATAGAATTGGATTTTTTCTGAACTGATTAGATGAGAAATTTATGTGTTTTAATATGTTACATATGTGCTTCTGTGGTGGCAGCTGAAGGAGAAATAAACTACTTTTAATTTCTTCTGGGAAGAAATTCTGTTTTTGAAAACTTGCCAGAAATCTTCCCTATCAGGTTGAAGATTTTTAGGAGTGATATGGAGGGTAGGTTGGGAGGATGAGATATATACACAAACATAAACACTACTGGACAGCAAATTTATATTGTTTCTCTTTCTTCCTGCAATGAAACAAGTGGTTTTCAGAAGACTTGTGATAGAGAGGAATAGAGACAAAGGCCCTTTGATCATGTGATTATTAGAGCTTGATAATTGGTTGTACAATATTTCATTTCTCTCAGAGTTAGCAACATGTTCTGACTTCTCCATTAGTGTTGGCAACTGAACCTCTCTGTTCCCTTTTGTGTCATTGGTACCATATCATATCTTACCAAGAGTCACTTTGCTTTGTGCCAATTTCTGATTTTAAGCTTTTGCAAGCGTCTGCCACGTGTACTGCAATGGTGCAATGCCAGTTTTAGGTCTAGACCTTTCTACTTTTTATGGTGCACATTTTAACTTCAATGGGATAGTTAAAAATAGAGGAGGCCACTAGCGGAAGTATAGACCAAGATTCTTAGGATGACCACAGATCAGTGCAGAACCCCCAGATACTTTCCCTCCCAGCCACAGAAATTGTGTCAGGAATGTGTTTTTTGAAAGACTCACCTGAAGGAAGGAGTAATAGATGGCACTGTAGTTGGGATGGAGGAAGATGGGCAAAGGAAGTTTGCTTTGGGCCTGTTGTGCCAGGCCTTGTTCTGAACATCGATACATTTTTCACAGAAACAGGCCATGTTGCAAGTCTTATTTGCCCTTTTTTTGCAGATTAGTAATTTGGAGCTCAAATGTTTAAAAAAAAATTTGTTCAAAATTTAAACTTTGGTAAACTCTACAGTAGTGCTGCTGTTTTAGAATTGTAGCATTTGGGGTTTGCAATAGATGCTACAAATCTAGTCTCCCATCTAGATTTGCTGATGAGAAAACTGAGACAGTGTTTTATTGCAGTGGTTCAGTAGTTTAGTTTATATTAGAATGGGGACAGGAATGTAGCCTTCTGGTTTGAAGGCTGTCACTCCGTGCCCTGCCCAGCCTGTAGATGGAACGTTTAAATGCCTACTCTTCGTAGTTCAGGGCTTTCATTGTACCAACATGAAAAGCTATGATGAAGTCAAAGCCTGGCTCATTTGGTTCTGTTTGTGCTATTCCTTTCTGTTTGTTAGTTTTCCTTCTCACAGGCCTCTCAGCTGCAGTTCTGTTGGAGTTTCCTGGAGGTCCACTCCAGACCCTGTTTGCCTGGGTATCACCAGTGGAAGCTGCAGAACAGCAAATATTGCTGCTTGATCCTTCCTCTGGAAGCTTTGTCCCAAAGGGGCACCGCCTGAATGAGGTGTCTGTCGACCGCTACTGGGAGGTGTCTCCCAGTCAGGCTACACTCCCAGTCAGGGACCCACTTGAGGAGGCAGTCTGTCTGTTATCGGAGCTCTAATGCCATGCTAGGAGAACCACTGCACTCTTAGAGCTGTCAGGCAGGGATGTTTAAGTCTGCAGAAGCTGTCTGCTGCCTTTTGTTCAGATATTCCCTGCCCCCAGAGGTGGAATCTAGAGAGGCAGTAGGCCTTGGTGAGTTGCAGTGATCTCCGCCCAGTTCAAGCTTCCCTGCTGCTTTGTTTATACTGTGAGCACAGAACTGCCTACTCAAGCCTCAGCAATGGTGGACACCACTCCCCCTGCCAAGCTCCAGGGTCCCAGGTCAATCTCAGACTGCTGTGCTAGCAGTGAGCAAGGCTTCCTGGGCATGGGGCTCGCCAAGCCAGGCACGGGAGGGAGTCTCCTGGTCTGCCAATTGCGAAGACCATGGGAAAAGCACAGTATTTGGGCAGGAGTGTACCCTTCCTCCAGGTGCAGCCACTCACGGCTTCCCTGAGCTAGGAAAGGGAAATCCCCTGACCCCTTGCGCTTCCCTGGGTGAGATGACAGCCCACCCTGCTTCCACTCGCCCTCCATGGGCTGCACCCACTGTCCGGCCAGTCCCAATGAGATGAACCAGGTACCTCAGTTGGAAATGCAGAAATCACCCGTCTTCTGCATCGATCTCACAGGGAGCTATAGACCAGAGCTGTTCCTATTCGGCCATCTTGGAAGCGACTCTCAGTTCCATCTGTTTGTGAAGCTTTTCCAAGTTCTCCAGCACTCAATGTTGTTCCTGTCCAGGCTTGCTGTAGTACATCATGTTTTGTGTCATAGTTTGGATACTTATTCTCTTATCTCTATATCTTTAAATTTATTTTTAAATTGATTTTTATTTATATGTGATCATGAAAAGCTAATTTTTATTCACTGTCTACTCCCCAGTTGAATTATGATTTTGACGTTTTTCTTATGCTTTTGTATATAAAATATAAAAAATTTCAACCTACACTGAGAAATGAGACCCAGTACATACATTTATATTTCCATATTGAAACAAAAGTTTGAGAAGCCTTTGTTTACTCGTAATAAAGATGTGTATCTGATCTGTTTTACTGAAAAGGATGATGGTAGTGGTCCACTGCAAAGACCTCACCACTCACTAATGGGTGCCACACTTTAAAACTCATGTTCTCCAGTTACTAGCACAGGGCTAGAGAGAACACAGGTAGTCAGATACTGAATTTCACATATCCCGAGGCCTACTGCTTTGATACTCTTTTTATGATTCTTCAGACTCATTGTGTAGATATGATGTGTTTTGTCATAAGTATTTTCATTGCCTTTGATTTGGTTTCAGGGCACATGGTGTTTTCTAGAACAGGTATGAGGGTTAAGTCTTCTCTTTGACTCTTCACCCTTTTTCATCTATGAGATAAACTTGTTTCACCTTTATACTTTGGATTCATCTTTCTACGGCTCACATTCACTTCTTTGTTGTGTTTATACCCTTACACCCTCACATGGGCTGCTTCCTGTGCCTCCAGAACTTTTCTTATTTTACCAAGTCACGTGCTTTTCCCACCTCCGGGAAGCTTTTCCTGCCTGATTTGGCAGTTCTCCTTTGTGTACTGACCTGATCTAACTTAAAATGATACACACTGCATTCTAAAATATGATTTGAAACATGAAACTGGAACAGTGTATTGAATTTTCTCTTTATTTGTATTAAAGTTGTGTGGAAACTACTAGTTCGGCTAACTATTTAAATACATTTTCCAAATGATAGATGCACATTCTTTTTTTTTAATTTTTTTATTATTTTTATTTATTTATTTATTTTGATAGATGCACATTCTTTTGTGTTTTCATCATTTTTAATTTCTTGGTAAGGTGTACTGTTCTGTACTTTCTGAAACAGTATATACTGAATGTAACTTTTCAAAATGGCATATCCTCATAGACACCATGTTTTAGCCATAATCTAGTTTTAGATGTAGATGTTGTGGGCCAGGAGATTTTTAAGTTAAGGAATTAAATTAATTCCAGATTGAATTAATTATTTTCTTGAAAACATTCCTGGTTATCAGTTTACACTTGTGTAATTTTTTTTTTTTTTTGAGACGGAGTCTTGCTCTGCCGCCCAGGCTGGAGTGCAGTGGCCGGATCTCAGCTCACTGCAAGCTCCGCCTCCCGGGTTTACGCCATTCTCCTGCCTCAGCCTCCCGAGTAGCTGGGACTACAGGCGTCCGCCACGTCGCCCGGCTAGTTTTTTGTATTTTTTAGTAGAGACAGGGTTTCACCGTGTTAGCCAGGATGGTCTCGATCTCCTGACCTCGTGATCCGCCCGTCTCGGCCTCCCAAAGTGCTGGGATTACAGGCTTGAGCCACCGCGCCCGGCCCTACTTGTGTGATTTTTATCTTTTTCATAACGGCAGAGTGAAAGGAGTGAAAGGTAGATAGTTGTATGTTTTCCATGGTTGACTATGTAGAAATTATTTAATTGCAGGATAGCCATCTCCCAGATTATTTTTTTCCTATTTGCAGATATTTTTGGGTTGCTCACAACATTTAATATATAGTTACTTTTTTATTAGCAGAATAATAGGCCAGAGGTATCTTTGTAATTTCAGCCTGTTATTTCACTTGGATGGCGATTTCTGGGTGTGAAAAGAACAAGCCCTCATCTTTTCAAGAATTCGTACTAGGTAAGTTAAAGGAGATACTTGCCCCATTGCCTGTGGATTAGTCCATTTTCATGCTGGTGTGAAGAAATACCTGAGACTGGGTAATTTATAAAGAAAAAGAGAGTTAATAGACTCTCAGTTCCACATGGCTGGGTAGGCCTTAAAATCCTGGTGGAATGCAGTGGATCAGCAAAGGCATGTCTTACGTGGTGGCAGGCAAGAGAGCGTGTGCAGGGGAACTGCCCTTTATAAAACCATCAGATCTCATGAGACTTATAAACTATCACGAGAACAGCATGGGAAAACCCATGCCTATGATTTAGTTACCTCCTACTGGGTCCCTCCCACGACACGTGGGAATTAGGAGAGCTACAATTCAAGATGAGATTTGGGTGGGGACAAGAGCCAACCCATATCAGCCTACAAATTCTTAGTATTGGACAGCTGTTGTTGAGGATATGATGCTATTACCTAACTCATTCCGGACTTTGTTAATGTTTGACTTTTAATAGACTATCCAACATTGTATATTTAATGTTTTAATGAGATTGGAAGAGCCGTAAAATTCATATGTTGCTGGAAATGTGGGGATGGAAGTTACTATAGACAGAAGTTTTACATCTGAGGAAACTGAGGTCTGGAGAGAATGATCTGTCTCAAGTTTACAACTTAATGTCATGGCCAAGACCAGACTCAAGTCTGTAGTTTTGCTAGTTTAGTGCTGCTTGTAATATACCATGGTCTCTCTACAGCAGTTCTGTAGTGGATCCATTCTCCCGTGAAATCTACTCTGTAAAATATTTCCTGTTTTTTGTTTTGTTTTGTTTTTTTGAGATGGAGTCTCACTCTGTCACCCAGACCGGCACACTCTCAGCTCACTGCAAGCTCCACCTCCCAGGTTCATGCCATTCTCCTGCCTCAGCCTCCCAAGTAGCTGGGACTATAGGCGCCCGCCACCACGCCTGGCTAATTTTTTTGTGTTTTTAGGAGAGACGGGGTTTTACCGTGTTAGCCAGGATGGTCTCAATCTCCTGACCTCTTGATTCGTCCACCTCAGCCTCCCAAAGTGCTGGGATTACAGGTGTGAGCCACCGCGCCTGGCCACATGTTTCCTGTTTTTAATGAAACTTGAGTTTTCATTAATAACCTTACATTGACAGGAATATTGGCTAAAAAATACTGTCTGATATTAACCTTGCTTAGTTCTTAAGCACACCCATTAAAAATTTTTTAATTTTTATTTATTTATTTAAATTTTATTTATTTAATTTTTTTATTTATTTATTTTGAGATGGGGTCTTTCTCTGTCATCCAAGCTGTAGTGGCGCGCTGCCGGCTCAGTGCAACTTCCACCTCCCAGGCTCGTGTGATCCTCGTATCTCCGCCTTCCGAGTAGTTGGGACTATAGTTGCGTACCACCATGCCTGGCTAATTTTTTTGTATTTTTGGTAAAGATGGGGTGTTTTAGTCCGTTTTCACACTGTTGATACAGACATATCCAAGACTGGGAAGAAAAAGAGTTTTAATTGGACTTATAGTTGCACGTGGCTGGAGAGGGGTCAGAATCATGGGAGGAGGCGAAAGGCACTTCTTATGGGGTGGCAAGAGAAAATGAGAAAGATGCAAAATCAGAAACCCCTGGTAAAACTAGATCTCGCAAGACTTACTACCATGAGAACAGTATGGGGGAACCACCCCGATGATTGAAATTATTTCTTACCGGATTCCTCCCACAACATGTGGAAATTATGGAAGTACAATTCAAGATGACATTTGGGTGGGGACACAGAGCCAAACCATATCACGGGGTTTCGCCATGTTGCCCAAGCTGGTCTTGGATCTCCTGAGTCCACCCGCCTTGGCCTCCCCAAAGTGCTGGGATTACAGGCTCGAGCCACCATGCCTGGCCACACCGTTGAGGTTTTACTTCAGCTTTTGCAACTTTTATATTTTGAAGTTGTATTTAGTTCTTTTTAAACATCTGCTTAGAGTCTCATCTTTGTTCTTATAATCAATTCATTGTCATTTGTTGACACATATTAGACATTTGTTTTATATCCTGTGCCTGTTAGTAACTTTTTGAGTTTCATTCTGCTATCTGCATTTCTTCATGGGGCTTTCTTTTCCTATGTGTTTTTGTAATTTTTGATTTATGAATTCAAATCTCTTGGCATTGTATTTGTAGGAATTCTTTGTGGGTGGATTGAATTTATCTCATTGCAGAGTGAATTTGTGATTCTGCCTTTTGTGCAGTGGAGGAGGTGGAGCGAGGGCACTCTCAATTTAGGATTTCTTTGAATTCTCTACTGAGGCTTTTTTTTTTTTTTTTTAATCACAGTTTGTGGAAGTTTGGGTCACAGACTTTTACGAGGGCCTAGTTACGGTTATGAGTTTTGGAAGATACTTCTTCTTTCTTCCTGTCTCTACTCCTAAGTGCCAAGGACAAGTCAAGCAAGTTTTCCTGCTGTTGCTTGTAGTGTGGGATTATTACTGGTTCCCTTTTACATTGAAGAGAAACTCTTTGGAGATCTTGGCTTCATGCGCGTATCGCCTGTTGTCCTCCCTGTCTTGAGTGGGCCCTAAGTTATAGCACCTGTTTCCTGCATACCATTCCATTCAGCTGCCAGAAGAGAATTTAAAGGTCGCTAGGGTCAGAAAATACCGGCAGTCGGAAGTCTTTGATGTTTGCTTATCTCTCGTAATTACCCCATAACTTTGTTTTTTGATTTCTGCAGATTATTTTTATCACTAGCTCAGTTAATTGTTATTTTTCAATTTCACCCATCTTTTGGTTGTTTTCATCAGAAGTGCCTGAGTATCTAATTACTTCTTCATGATGAATTCTATAGTAAGGGTACTAAGTCTAATCTTTTGCCTAAGTTACAAAAATGGGCACAGAAGTCAGAAAAAAATGTCTTCTTCCATTTGTGTGTGTCGTGTGCTCAGACAAAAATAAATTAATTCTGATACCTATGAAGACTCCAGAGCAGAACTACTACTTTTTTTTTTAGATGGAATTTTGCTGTTATTGCCTAGGCTGGAGTGCAGTGGCGCGATCTTGACTCACTGCAGCCTCAGCCTCCCGAGTAGCTGGAATTACAGGCGCCCACCACCACACCTGACTAATTTTTTGTATTTTTAGTAGAGACGGAGTTTCGCCATGTTGGCCAGGCTGGTCTCGAACTCCTGATCTCAGGAGATCCACCCACCTCGTCCTCTCAAAGTGTTGGGATTATAAGCATGAGCCACCACGCCTGGCCTGGAACAGAACTTCTTAACTCACCATCATGCCTTCCCTTTATCCCAGTAAAGAATCACTGATTTCGTAAAAGCTATTGTTAGTTTTGATAGGGTCATACTTCTTAAATGTGGTAATGGAGCTATTATTATTGAATGTTTACTTTTTCTAGGCTCACTTTAAATTTTTGGGTGATTGTGTGACTATTATGTGATATGATAGAATTTGTCAGCCTTCAACAAAATCCTTCAGGAATGTCTTAAAGATGGTAGCAATCGAACAGCAAAATTTTGAGTTTGCAGTTGGTTTTCACCAGTTATATCTAACTTTGGTGTTGAAAACACTGTTAAATTTAAAAACAACTCAGCAGAAACCAATTGCTTAGTATAATCTTTTGTCTTATTAGTTAGCATTAGGCTAGAGAGAGGAGTGTACCCTGATCATTTTGTTGAGGAAAACCTTGAATGCATGCAATACGCATGCTTCTCCTGCATCTGCAGAATCTGCTGCACAGTCATTACCACAGGAAGGCATAGTTTATGGTGCTGTGCCTTAGTTTAGAACTGTAATAAGGTGAGTACTCTTCCTTCTTTGTACTTTTCATTTCAATCTGCTACCGTCAGTCCTAACCATCATTCTTCAAGCTGTTGAATTGTGGGCTTGGCTTGGCACATATTGATTGTCTTAGACTTCCCTAGAGTTTTGTGTTAAAACAGTAATGTCTTCAGAAGCGTTGATGAAAGTCATCGGAAACGATAGAATGTTGAGTGAGGAGGAATTTTAGAAATCACATAATCTTTTAATTTTCTGAATAGTTTTAGCCATGAAAATCTTAGTTCATGTAAAGACTTACTTGAAAACCCAACAGAAAATTTGTAACTGGGAGTTTTGAAAATCACTGAGGATTCTGACCCTTTTATTTTGCAAATGAAGATTCTTAAATCCAGAAAGATTAAATGATGATGATCTACAGCTCTTCCTACCTTACCACTCTTGGCCTACTGTTCTCAGATTTCTGAATTGGATTATGCTTCTGCCTTGTTGTTAGGCTGTGTGGGGGAGTACAGTGATGATACCTCTGGGGGCCGCTTGAGGGAATTGGCTCTTGTCTGCTAAACTAAGAAGGATATCTATTTTTTTGTATTATAGCTGTCTTGTTTTGTCTTCTGATTTTCCTCTTGTCATTTCTTAGCTTTTGCACGGAGCAGAAAAGATGTATTACTGTGACTGTTTTCTTTTTGTTTGAAGGGAAGGGTAAGAAGAGGACCAACATTTGTTGGACACCTGCTTGTGTGCAGGCGCCACCAGCTGCCTTAGAAAAGTTAAAATTCTTTAATTTATAGTCACCCTATAAAGTAGTTGCTAACATTTTTCTTTAACAGTTGGGAAACTGAGGCACAGAAAGACAATACCTGACCCATAGTTGAAACTACTGTGAGAACAAGGGAGTGGGAGAAGAGCTTACTAAGCAGGCGTGAAAGTACGTAGGGTTATGGTGACAGGTGGACATGTGGGGTGGTTAGAATACAAGGTGAGTGGCATGTGATTCAGCTAACAGTGGAGGGATAATTTTCACCCGTTACCTTGTTCTTAGTGCATCTTAAAGGCCAGAAATGCCTTCCTAAGGTGTATGCACTGGTATTTTATTGTTCTAGGTAGGTAAGTATTTCAGGTTGTATTTTGGTTGATGGCACCTTTCTTCTGTTTTGGTGGGGGGAAAGGATTATACTCCTTTGAATAAGCCAGTATCAGTTTGAATTTTTACGACAGGTGTTAAAAACCCAGGTTTGTTGGTTATTTTCAACATATATGAGGAACTTTTGAGCTGGCAGGGTGAGGGGTAATAGGGCTTGCTATATTCCCATCAGTTTTTGGTGGATCGTGAAGTTGCTGTAATAATTGAATTTGGTATTGTTATGACATACTGCTATCCAAATTTAGAAATAAATGATGTCTATTAACTAGTGATGGTATCAAGGTTTTATATAAAACCTAAAATTGATTCCCAAGTCAAAAAAATAAAGACAATATCCTGTATATAGAAGTGCTGGTTGGCTGGAAGATATTAGAAGAAACGTTTTGTTTTGGTGGAACTTGACTGCCAACTCACCATATGCCTTTATCAGTCCTCCTTTTCAGCCTAGAGCCATCAGGAAATTGAAGACTCAGTGTCTAACAAGGGTTCTGGGCTTCCCAGGTTTAGGAGTCTCATGCGGGAAGGAAGCAGCAGGTGTGGGATTCCGAGCACTGGTGCGTTGTTGACTATATGCCCAGTGTAGCTGAAGAGGCATGTTGTCTCTGCAGCTCTTCAGTGTGACATTTGGGTATTTTTTGAGCAATGTCCTATCAGTTATACTTATCTAGTATATTTTCCTGGGAATTTTCAAGGTAAACATATTCAGAATCATATTAATAGAATTGCTTTTATCTCCCTTTCAAACTACATTTTAGAGTCTATTTAGTTGCATCTGCTTATGTGTCATCACCCACCATGGTGCTCAGGGCCACATTTCTCCCCCTCCCTTTCACATGGTCTTCAGGGACCACAGGTGCACAGAATTGAGTTGATCACATTCTTGAAACCATGACACACTATGATTGTCTGTGCGAGGTCATTGTTTCTTGGATTTTGTTTTTTTCTCCTTTACCCCATTCCCAATTCCATGGCCCATCCCTCTTCCAGCCCCACTCAGGTATATAGTATATTTAATATACATTCTTCAGTCTACTTTCCATGTGCTATTAAACACACACACACGTTGGTGTTTTATGTTAATCTAATTTTTCTTTCTTTCATTTAACATTGTGTTTTTGAGATGCTCATGTTTCTTTGTGTAAACCTAGTTCATTTATTTTGGCTCTACTATGTAGTATGCTGTCACATTTTATGTGTGTTTCCCCAATGATGGACCATCTAGACTGCTGTCAGCTGCATTCATGAATGATACTGCATTAAACATTCTTGTCAACTTCAGTTCTGTGTAAGAATTTCAGGTTTATACTTCAGAATTGCTAGGCCACTGAGCATGTGCATATTTATATTTAGTTTCACAGAAGTTTGGCTCTCAGAGATGTGTGCTATCAGATTACACTCCTGTTAGAGTACATGATACAGCAGGAAATTTCATTCATTACTTAGAAAAAAAGAACATGTTGTGAATGTAATTCCTTGATCCAGGCTTTGGTTCTGTGAGAAAGTTCCTAGAAACCAATTTTTAGCCATTATCAAAAGCCTTTACTCTACAATATCATTCTTTCTCTTCTCCTTTTTCTGTTCTTTGTGTTAGGTAGCAATAGGGATCACAGATAGTTTTTTTTACAGGGTGTCTCTAACACCTGTGTAGTTATGACAGTATTACGAAAATGCAATCATGTAACGATGAGGATATGCCGTGAGAAATGCTTCGTTAGGCCATTTCATCATTGTGCGTGTGAACACCGTAGAGTGTTTTACACAAACCGAGGTGGTAGAGCCTGCTGCACGCCTAGCTAGATGGTAGAGCCTATTGCTCGAAGGCTACCAGTCTATGCAGCATGTTCCTGTGTTTTCTAGGCAGTTGTAACACGGGAGTAAGTGTGCATCCGAACATATCTAAACATAAGAAAGGCACAGTTAAAAATACAGTGTGAAGGATAAAGACACACCGTGTAGGGCAGCTCCATTGTAATCTAATAGGACCATCATGTTGCGGCCCGTCATTGACTGAAGCGTCATTGTATGGTGCATGACTACTATAAATACTAAGATTTTTGTTTTTCATTTTATAGGGCGCCAATGCTTCGGCATTAGAGAAAGAGATTGGTCCAGAACAGTTTCCAGTCAATGAGCACTATTTTGGATTAGTCAATGTAAGTATCCATTGGTACACTTTTAGAATCATGTTTGGAAGGAGTTTTAAAAACGATGAATGCATTTCATAAGTTATTAAAGAAAAATCGTTCTTTTGTATTAATAGAATTAAATGCCAAGAGACTTGATGGGGAATTTTGAAATGAACTTCAAGGGAAGGGAAACAAAGTTGCCTGACATCTTTTTTTTTTTTTTTTGAGACAGTGTCTCGCTCTATCACCCAGGCAGGAGTGCAGTGGTGCCATCTCGGCTCACTGCAAGCTCCACCTCCCGGGTTCAGGCCATTCTCCTGCCTCAGCCTCCTGAGTAGCTGGGACTACAGGCGCCCGCCACCATGCCTGGCTAATTTTTTCTATTTTTAGTAGAGATGGGGTTTCACCGTGTTAGCCAGGATGGTCTCCATCTCCTGACCTCATGATCCACCCACCTTGGCCTCCCAAAGTGCTGGGATTACAGGTATCAGCCACTGCGCC
Organism: Colobus angolensis palliatus; assembly: GCF_000951035.1. Lineage (NCBI taxonomy): Eukaryota > Metazoa > Chordata > Mammalia > Primates > Cercopithecidae > Colobus > Colobus angolensis. Next base: position 1,308,609 of record NW_012112364.1, read on the forward strand.
CGGCCAGTTGTCTCACATCTTAAAATCTTAGAGATAGAATAGTTTCGAACTTGTCAATCTGATTGTCCCTATTTTGTCAGAAATTTATCATAGCCAAAATTTAGTGTTAATATATAGCCTAGTCCAAGTGAACTCTTGATTCTTTGAGAATGATTTACTTGACTAAGTGGTAGAAATGTACAAGTATAAATTTAGCTGTGCAAATGCCTCCACGTATCTATGGGGTATTTGGCAATTTACTTCTGCCATTGTACCGGTGCTAGAGATATAAAAGTGTGAAATGTGGGAAACAGTACATCCCAGTTCTTATGGAGGTAATTCTAGTAATGACACATTTTTAAGACTTTGGTAAAATTGGAGAAGTTTACCTGAATGTTATCTGTTCTGAGTCACTGGGGGGTATCACAAACCTGTGCTATATAAATGTTGTGGTAGTTTATTTTATACTGTTGTACTATACTATTAGGTGAATCCATGGCAGGTGTTTTAAAATGCATATATTGATAAAATAGGTAACAGAGTCAGTTACATTGAACAGATTGGTGGACTCTAAATATTAGTCCATACATAGGGCGTATGAGATGGGTTTCTCATGGATTTGAGGAAAGCAGTTGAAGTGATGTGTGTGATTTCCCTGTGCTTTGGGAATTGTCTCTGTGCACTATGCATATAACCTATAACAAAGAATCATCACTCCCCTACCTTTCTCTCCAGAACAGGCTGCTCATTACTCCTCTCACTTATTTTTTTCTGGAATTTAGCCTTATATTCTAATTTAAAAAACAGCATTTCAGTTAGAATTCTTAACAATAAAATTAAGACAAGCGGGAGAGAATAAACTTACTAAGAGACCATCAGAGGACCCTTTGTCTTTGTCCCCTAGAGAGATTCCTTTGATGAATAGAAATAGAACTTCTGGTCTCTGTGCCTCGTTATTATATATAAAATTAACATATCTACAGGGGTCACAGCTCCAACTATTAAAGGTTGGTAAACTTTGTGAATTATACTCAGAAAAAAAAGCTGTGGTCAGAGTAGATGCAGCAGAGCTAGTAGAGTGGTTAATTCCATGCAGCAGGCTGGAGTGTGGTGGTGTGATCACAGCTCACTGCAGCCTTTACCTCCTGGGCTCAGGTAATCCTGCTTTAGCCTCCTGAGTAGCTGGGACCACAGGCACACACCACCATGTCTGTCAAATTTTTTAAAAAAATTATTTGTAGAGATGGGATCTTGCTATATTGCCCAAGCTTTGTTTTTTTTTTTGAATGGAGAGAAGGAAAATAACCACAAATTAAATTAGCAGAAAATTAAACAGCGTGGTTGCTCTTAGTGCTTTAATGACAACCTGTTTTCTGTTACTTTCAATTGTAGATATTTTTGTCTTGTAAGAATATTTTTACAGACGATGGCTCTTATGGCAGCTTACTCTTAATGAGAGATACCTGTCACTATAATTTGTATAATACATAGAATGAGGATTTCCTCTTAGCTTATCTCATAGATACAATGCTATTCCTGATATTATTGGAAGTAGAGAGGAGAAATACTGGTGTGACTTAAGGAGCTTTGGATGGGGAAATTTGCTGTAAAGTATCCCACTTACAGGCCAGCTGTTTACATCGTCAGCTAAATTCTTTGAAAACAAATTGTTTTAACTGGCTAAATCAAATTGCCTTTTTTCCTTTTATATTGTAGCTGGTTAGTACTTATTTAAGTAGAGCTGATAGAGAGTGATTTAAACCACAATTTAGTGTATCTTTCCTACTTGTAATATAGTCTGTGCATTGTTTTTGAATAGCTTTTTTTCATTGTTCTATTGTATGGTTGTTTATTAATTTTCTAATACAGGTGGGCCTCGACACACAAGCGGGCTGGCCGCAGTAACTCCGTTTGCAAGGGTGCTGTGAAACGTGCTTTTCCTGTCTTCTGAGGTTTTAAGCTGTTTGTTTAAAAAAAAAAAAAGGAAATGTGCTTCCCTTCAGAATCTTTATTATACAATTATGATTCCTTTTCTAGTCGACTGAATTGCTTCTAGTCGTTAGTTGGAGCAGGGTCCATTATAGAAATAAATAAAAATGAAACTTCCCATTTTTAGGTTATAAAGTTCATTAGGGCAAGTGTCTCTTGGTTCTCTTTTCTTTTGCATTGATTTCATTCTCATTCAGTTTCTCCCCGTCTGATGGCCATAGGTTACTTGAGATTTACATTGTTGGAGAGTCCAGAGAATATCCATATCAAACCTGGCAAAAGAGCTCCAGCCCAGGTCCTCTAGCTAGACTGTACCAAGTGTCCAACCCTGTTTTAGGGGCTGTAAAAGCGCTTTGATTGATAACACAACAGTAATTTGCATAGAGAAGAGAAAGCATTTCCTACAAGGAAGCATGGGGCAGTGGAGTAAGAACGTAGGGTGAGGGAGTGACATCCATTGGAGCATGAAAAGAAGACTTCTGGGTTAGGTACTCAGTGTCTGGTCTACTCTGCTGGAGTAAGAAGAGTGGTGGGTAGGGGAGTGTGGAAGTACAAGGCTCTAAAATAGGGTCACCTAAGCAAGAACTGGTTGGTGGAAGAGGGTGTTCCCTTAGAACATCTCAGCATGTTCACAGAACAGGCACCATCACCCGGGCCCAGCGTGGGGGCAGGGAGGAAGTTGTGCTTCTACAAAAGCGGTTCCTTTTCACAGTTTTATTTTTTGCTTTTTATTTATCTGAATTTGTTTGTTTGTTTTTGTTTTTGTTTTGAGAAAGGGTCTTGCTCTGTCACCCAGGCTGGAGTGCAGTGAGTGATCATGGCTCACTGCAGCTTCACCTCCCTGTCTCAAGCCGTCCTCTTGCCTTTACCTCTTGAGTAGCTAGGACTAAAGGTGCACAGCACCATGCTCAGCTGATGTTTTAAGGTTTTTGTAGAGCCAGGGTCTCACTATATTGCCTGTGTTGGTGTTGAATCCCTGGTCTCAAGCGATCCTCCTGCCTCAGCCTCCCAAAGTGCTGGAATTACAGGCATGAACCACTGTGCCCAGCCTCAGTATTTAAACAAAGTAATGCTATTGACATTATGGTGGTTAAAACCAGTAGTCTCCAAATGAAATGTGTAAGATGATCCATTGGGAATGGGAAGAAAATATTAGAATTTATGATGTTTATTTTTTATCTAAAAATGATAGACTAAGCATTATTCTTAACATAAGGATAAGACTGGTGCCTATACTCTATCTGTATATGATATGGTTGTATGTTACTACAAGTTCCATGATGTCAAACGGTTGATGGCATCACCCTCACTCATTTATTTCTGCTGTGGCAGATCTATTATAATTTGAATGTAGTTTTAGAGAATTATATAATTTTAGTTAAAAGGTTGTTTTAAAAGCAACTATTGGCTGGCCACAGTGGCTCATGCCTTTAATTCCAGCACTTTGGGAGGCCAAGACGAGAGGATTGCTTTGAACCCAGAAATCTGAGACCAGCTTGGGCAACACAGTGAGACCCTGTCTCTAAAAATAAATAAATAAATAAATAAATAAGCTAGGGGCATAGTGGTGCATGCCTGAGGTCCCATTTACTCCAGAGGCTGAGGTGGGAGGATATTGAGCCTAGGAGGTTGAGGCTGCAGTGAGCCATGATCATACCACTGCCCTCCAGCCTGAGTGACAGTAAGACCCTGTCTCAAAAAAAAAAAAAAAAGTAGCTATGAAATGATGAAGGGCCAGGAACTGTTCTGAGTGTTTTACGTGATGATTCATTTAATTCTTTGAGAAATTCTAAGCGATAGGTGCTTTATTACCCCCTTTTTGCAGATGAGGAAACTGATAAACAGAACAGTTTAGTGATTTCCCGAGCTGGGATCGTGGAACCAGACTTGAACCTAGACAGTTTGGTTTCAGATCCTGTGTGCTTCATTACTGCGCTGGGGGGCTCTCAAGGCCGGCATTTCCTACATGGGTTCAAACTAATTTGGGAGATAGGACTACAAATTGGCTACCATGATTTAAAAAGTAAGAGTAGGTAGTGAGACTCTCCTTCCCTTTTACCTATGTATCTTTTCAAAGGTATCTTTTTCAGTTTTGATAGCCATTAAAACCACATATCGAAGTAACTGAACATAAACCCAGACTATCAAATTACTGTTTTAAAATCTAAAACCTTTACAAAAATATATGCCCAATCTCCTTGCTCTCACTTAAAACTAGCATTTTTTCATGAAAATAACAGCTTGTGTAATAAATAAGACAAAAATCTAAAATGTGCATTTTCTTAATTGCATTCCTTTACATTTTTAATATACATAATATAGTACATATAATTTATAAATATGTGTAAGGGATGTGTGCTCAAAATGGTCTTAGTAGTAGGTATATAAAAAGTATTTGTGGTGGAATGTTTGTTAAGGTTTGGAGAAAAAGGCATTAAGAGAAAGCACGTTGAAAGCAAGAATGAGATTGTACTCACTAAGCAATCAAAAAATCAATGACCAGACCTCGAGTAGGGTGGCAACTTTTAAAATTTCCTCTCCCTGATTTAAACCTACCTTTGATCTTCAAAACCAGCTGAGATAACACAGCGTAGATTTCAGCACTACAGCAATTTTTTTTGTTTTTTAGGAAATTGAGCATTCACAAACAAGAGTATAGAGAAAGTCATCCCAGAAAACCTTTTGCACGAAGGCTGTACTCTTGAAAGATAATTTTTAGGTCTTAGGACCTTGAATGAAAGTTAATATTAAAAATCAAGAAAATTGAAGGAAAAGTTTCAAAATTATTAATAAGATTGAAAGTTAGCTTATTCTGGAGAAAGAGTAGTACTTTCAACCTTTAATTTTTCTTTAATGGGATTGAGGAAAGTAAATAAAAGAAGACTAATAGCAGGCCTCAGAGAATTGATCATAATGTTACTGTTGCTTTATATTCCGAAGATGAGCAAGTCATGTTGGACAGAAGTGTGAGCCTGACTTCCAGTAGTCTACAAAATAAGAGACTCCCTCTAGTTTTTTAGCCTATCCTATTTGCGTCTTGTATTTTTTATAGATAGGTCAATCCTCATTATCATTATATTTCTGATATACTCCAAGATGATCTCTTTTGCTTTCATCTCCCTACTGGGTGGAAGTTGTTGAGTTCCCCTGTTGCCTTTTCCAAAATATGGACATTGTATCTTCTCTTTAGTTGACGTAACTACATTTGTTGGTCATTAGCTTGATTAGATTGTGATACAAATACAGGTATTTTTAAGACAAATTATTCAGGATACTGGGTAAATTAATCTTAGTAACATTGTGGATGCTGTTTCAGGTGTACTTAACCCCTGGGTAGGGTGCATTGAAGTGTATTTATAGTTACATTTATGACCATGATACCAGTATGCTTTAATCACATACCTCTTAAGCACCTCTTTTTCTGAAACCAGTGCTTGTCTCCTACTAGCCGTGTGGATGTGAGAAGTCATTGTCCTCCCTAGGGCTCAGGTCCTCAGCTGGAGAGGGCTTAGATCTCCCAAGCCTCTTCAAAAAGTTGGTAACTCCTTTTTCAGTGGGCAGAGGGATCTTATTTGTTTAATCTCTGGAAAAAAAGAAACATATTCAGACAATTAGGAGATGGAACATAGCAGAGCTTTTAAAGTTTTTCCCTGAAATTATTGACTCTGCCTAGTCTCTGTCTTCCCTATGAATTTATCTGGTTAGGTCCTTTATTTGCTATGATTTTGACACATAATGACATGATGACACAATTTACCTCAAAGGTTAAATGCCTCCTTTGAAAAGCTAAAATAGGATAGGTAAATATAATGAATCACCATGAAGCCATTAACCTAGCTTGAACAATTACCAGTATTTTCATTCTCTTCCACTGACCCTTTTTTTTTTTTTTTTTGCCTGGAAAAGGAAATCCTAGGCATCTTGTCATTTTGGCCAAAAATGGGACAAGTTTAATTACCTGTCTCTAAGTGGCATGAACGTTTTAAAAAATATGATCATCTAATGATCACACCTACCAACGTCAGCAATTTCTTAATATCATCCAATGCTGTATATATTCAAGTCATCTTCTTTTGTCTCAAAGATGACTTTTTTTTTTTGAAACGGATTCTCACTCTGTCGCCCAGGCTGGAGTGCAGTGGTGGTGCCATCTCGGCTCACTATAACCTCCGCCTCCCGCGTTCCAGCGATTCTCCTGTCTCAGTCTCCCGAGTAGCTGGGATTATAAGAGTAAAATGCCCAGCTAGTTTTTGTATTTTTAGTAGATACAGGGTTTCACCATGTTGGCCAGGCTGGTCTCGAACTCCTGACCTCAAGTAATCCACCCACCTCGGCTTCCCAAAGTGCTGGGATTACAGGCGTGAGCCACTGTGCCTGGGCAAAGATGACTTTTTATAGTTGATTTGTAAATCAGGATCTAAGTAAACTCCAGCATTTACATTTGCAGTTTGATTGTGGTGTCTCTGGAGTCCTTTTCAACCTTTTTTCAAGTCATCCGTTTGTAGAGAAACCAGGTCATCTATCCTAGAGACTATTCACATTTCGAACTTGGCCTTTTCCTTCTTTGTGGTATTGTCTCTTTCATTGCCTGACTGTTGACTGTCTTGTAAATTAGTAGTTACACGTAGAGACATGATTAAAGTTTAGTGATTTTGCTTAAGGCAAGAGTACTTCATAGTAGGTAAGATACATTAAAAGACACACAATATTCAATTGTTCACTTTCAGCGATGCTGAAATGCATGGGGGGTTAGGTCTGATCCCTCTGTTTTAAAGATCCTCATCAACTTTTAACCTAATGCTTTGAGCATCCATTGATAATTGTTGCTTGATCCATTATTTACAGCCATTTCTTCCGATTTTATTCACTGGACTTATTTTATAAACAAAAACTTCCTTTATCAGCTGTTTAGTGCCCCTGAAATATGGCTCTTACAAGAAAGGCAGGATGAATCTTTGATGTTTTCCTTTTATATGTTAGTTTGCAACTGTCAGTGGAGACTCATGAGGGTTTCTTTTTTTTAAAATGTCATTATGTGTATACACACACACACACACACACACACACGTATCTTTTTTTGTGGAGAAAGTCTCATTCTGTCGCTGAAGCCTGAGTGCAGTGGCACCATCTTGGCTCACTGCAACCTCCGCCTCCAGGTTCAAGTGAATCTACCGCCTCAGCTTCCTGAGTAGCTGGGATTACAGGTGTGCGCCACCACACCTGGCCAATTTTTGTAATGTTAGTTAGAGATGGGGTTTCGCCATGTTGGCCAGGCTAGTCTCAAACTCCTGACCTCAACTGAGCCACCTACCTTGGCCTCCCAAAGTGCTGGGATTACAGACATGAGCCATTGTGCCCGGCCTAAAATGTCATTTTAAATTTATGAATTTTTATGTAGTTAGTGTGTTTTGATCCATTTCAGTAATCCTTTTGTATTAAAGCTGACACTTATATTTAAGATATCCCAGGCTAATCTTGCACATTGTACATTTCTTATCCCAGATCTTGTATCAGCCATATCTTCAAGGTGTTCGAGTTCCTTTGGATGGGAAAAGGGTGTTTAGAGAACGCAATCTGGGTAAAGGAGACACTTGTTGCTGCCACACCTTTTCAGTGGACAGAGTGTGAAAACACACACACACGAACATGCTGCACACACACAGACACACACTTCCAGAGTTATAAAAAGACATGAGTGTATATTGATGTTTCCAACTTAAGTTTACAAGGCTTTTACTTTTCTGATTTTTATTATAACATCTTTTTTTCTTTACATGAAAAATTTTGGTTCCTAAGGGTATTAATAACATAATTCCTTCTTTGCTTTGTCCTGTGATATAGCTACAATAGTTTTAAAATAACAATATCAATAAATTTGTTTTTTTGTTTGTTTGTTTTTGAGACAGAGTCTTGCTTTGTCTCCCAAGCTGAAGTGCAGTGGTGCAATCTTGGCTCACTGCAACCTCTGCCTCCTGGGTTCAAGTGATTCTCATACCTCAGCCTCCCGAGTAGCTGGAATCACAGGTGTGTGTCATCATGCCTGGCTAATTTTTGTATTTTTAGTAGACATGGAGTTTCACCATGTTGACCAAGTTGGTCTCGAGCTTCTAACCTCAAGTGATCCTCCCGCCTCGGCCTCCCTAAGTGCTGGGATTACAGGTGTGAGCCCCTGCATCTGGCTAATAGATTTTTTTTGCTGTTTTTTTTTTTTTAAAATGATTAGACTCTATCTCATTAGGCATGTATGGTAAACATTCTTTAAGTCACCTGAAGTAATTCTTTTCTCTGTATTTCTACCATTGAATCCATATACATTTAGGTTTTATTTTTGTTGTTAATTTTAGAAATTGCTGTTTTTTTTGAGACGGAGTCTCACTCTGTCACCCAGGCTGGAGTGCAGTGGCACATGGTCTCTGCTCACTGCAAGCTCCACCTCCTGAGTTCACACCATTCTCCTGCCTCAGCCTACCGAGTAGCTGGGATTACAGGCACCCACCACCACATAATTTTTTGTATTTTTTTTAGTGGAGATGGGGTTTCACCGTGTTAGCCAGGATGGTCTCGATCTCCTGACCTCGTGATCCGCCTGCCTCGGCCTCCCAAAGTGCTGGGATTACTGGTGTGAGAAATTTCTTTATTTTAGAAAGATGGAGGCAAAAAGTAAATGTTTTATAACCACTTTCAGAGAATTCTCATTTTTATCCATCTCTCCTTTATTTTTCCTCTTCTATAAATAACCACTTTTATTAGCTTTTTGTTTATCCTTCCTCATTTAAAAAAAAAAAATAAATAAACAAATGGTCTGTGGACATATATTTGATATCACCCAATCTTAAACATCTTTTCTCTACCTAGCCTTTTTAACTTAATACTGTATATACTTGATCTCAGCCCATAGTAGAAATATGAGAATTGTCCTCATTCCTTTTTTATAGTTTCATAGTGCTCCCCAAATCTTCATGACTGACTTTTAGGTATTTTATTAGCTAGATTTTAGAGCCAGTGTTTGTGAATGGAAGGGAAAAAGAAGGCAATGCATATTTGTCAAACTGTGTGTCATTTACTTTATAAAGTAGGGTTATTTCCCTACCCCCCAGTTACTAGAGTGGAGAGAAGTAGAGTTCAGTAAGATGTAGTGACATACTCCCAATGACATGGCCAGTAAGAGAGAAATTCATAGTTAAGAATTTGATGTCTTTCCAATGCATCATGAATACTGTGACTTGGCATTTCAGTGGTTGTTAGACCGTCATACTGGTGACTTTTTCATGTAACATTTCAGGGGATCTGGTTTTTTTATTTTTTGTTTTTAAGTGTTTTAATTTGGATATACCTAAGAACCTGATAGAAAACTTTACTTTTGTGATTTCTAAAGAATTTTTGAGAGTTGTATTTTAAAATGTATAATATAATGCAGTCAGTATTATAGTAACAGTAGTAACCACTTGTCATCTCTTTCTGTTCTCTCAACCATACACCGGGAATTTCTCTCTTGAAAATGTGTTGCCCTAAATTTAACAAAACTTTTTTTTTCTGTTGCAGTTTGGGAATACCTGCTACTGCAATTCAGTTCTTCAAGCACTTTATTTTTGTCGTCCATTTCGGGAAAAAGTTCTTGCATATAAGAGTCAACCTAGGAAAAAGGAGAGCCTTCTTACATGCTTAGCAGATCTCTTCCATAGCATAGCCACTCAGAAGAAAAAGGTTGGAGTAATACCCCCTAAGAAGTTCATCACAAGATTACGGAAAGAAAATGGTAATTCTGCTTCCCACTGTATTAATGACGTACTAGGAAGGTTAAATATAGCGTGCCATAATTCCAGCACTTACTGAGCATCATCTGTATGCCTGATAACGTGTTAGTTGTTGAAGAAACAAAGATGACACTCCTTTCTTCGACGAGGCACTTGTTTAATGAAGAAGATAGTCTCACAGTAAATTAATACAAGATACAATTAATGTTGTTTGCATTGCGTTATACAGAGATAAAATTATGTGTGGCAGCAAATGAGAAATCATAGTTTCTCTTTTTGCTTGCTTGGCTTTTCTGTCAAGAATGAAGGGTATTTTTTTTTTTTTTTTACATGCTTATGCATTTGTTGTTTTCATAATGCTTTGGTATGTGTTAACTCATTGGATCCTTGCAGTAGCCTTAGATAGAGAGCATGTTATTTCCCCCATTTTAGCTGTGAAAAATCAAAAGCTAAAAAAAGGCTTGCCAGGAGCCACACTCTGGGGAAAGAGCTAGAAAAGATCTTTTGGCTTAGGGTAGATAAGTTTTAATCCCCCATCCCCTTTTAAAAATAGTTACTGAGTAAGCCCCACCTCCCTTTGCTCTTTTGAAATATTGTTCATTTTATTTTCACATGCCAATAAGTTAGACATTATCACCCTATGAGATAACTGAGGCTCAGAGAGGTTAATTTGTCCAAGGTCCCACAGAGTTAGTAAGTGGTGGAGCTGGCATACAAACTTACTTCTCCCTGATACGTAAGCCCAGGGTTCTATCTAATGTGGGACACTGCCTGAAAAATGCAAATGGAATTTAGATAACATGTAGAATTCTGGTTTTTATTTAATGTAGGCATTTTAATCATTGTAGAAACAAAATTGAATGGCATTTTTAGTTGATTTGTTACCTATTAAATAGATGCTCACGAGCAGGATTTGAGAAGTCTTTAAGATTGATTATTAAATACCCTAATGTGTAATCCTGCCCTTAAATTAGTCAGTTGACACTGTACACAGTGAATTGAGGTAAGCCTGGATCGTATATAGTTCCCTGAAATATAAGATGACCCAGAAATAGGCTATAGGCTATTATTCTTGAATTTGATACGTTTGTTGAAGATTTGTTTGTTTTCCCCACATACACGTGTACAATAATTGATTAATTGCTCACAAAAATACATTTTGTTTCCCCTAATGAAAGCTAAATAGATATACTTTATTAGATTACAGATCTGTTTATCTTGTTTTTTTAGAAAATCAAATATAACCTTAATGTTCAAATGTGGATTGAGCAATTAAGTCTTCTCAGTCTTTTTGTGTGTGTCTATATGAAACTTTAAAAGCTTTGTGCTTGCGGAAAATTTATGTACTTGGTAATTGAACATGGCACCCTTTCTCAGTGACTTTATTAGTATTTTTAAAATGTTCAGTGCCTGGACATGGTGGCTCACACCTGTAATCCCAGCACTTTGGGAGGCCAAGGTAGGAGGATTGCTTGAGCCCAAGAGTTGGAGACTAGCCTTGGCAGCAAAGCAAGACCTTGTCTCACAAAAAAATTTTAAAAATTAATCGGATGTGGTGGTGCACATCTGTAGTCCCAGCTACTTGGAAGGCTGAGGTGGAAGGATCGCTTGAGCCCAGGAGGCTGAAGCGGCAGTGAGCCCTGATTGCTCCACTCTCCAGCTTGGGTAACAGAGCAAGATCCTGTCTCTAAAAAAAAAAATCAGAAGTATGCAGCTCATACAGAATATACATTATTTCCCTTTTCATTTAATAGTACATTTCTCTTGGCCTTGTTAGCCCATCACATGTGCTCTTTATACAATGATTTTATTTTAGTTAGGTTGACCCTCATGCTGAACAGAGGTAAAATACAGTTACCTACTTACGGCTTTATATGTTTGTTTGTCAAACGTGGGGTATTTTTATGGTGTTTGTTATTTTTTCCAAATGGGCTTTTTTTCTTCTCTGTCTCTCTCTCTCTCTCTCACTCTCTCTTTTTTTTTTTTCGGTAGAGACGGGGGTCTCATTATGTTGCCCAGACTGGTCTTGAACTCCTGGCCTCAAATGATCCTCCCACCTCAGCTTCCCAAAGTGTTGGATTACAGGCATGAGCCACTGTGTCTGGCTTTATTATTATTATTTATTATTTTTTTTAATAGTTCAATAGTTACTAATTTTTTTTCATATTTAGGCAGATTAAATTGGTAACACGATAGAGTTCTTAAATACTTCTTTGAAAGAGACTGATTCTAGAATATTTATTCTAAGCCCATCTTCTCTTAAGTTTTGCTTCATTTTTCTAAACTTCAGAAATAATGCTTAATAGAAAAGCCATTTTTTTGATAGAAAAGCATTTTTATTATTTGATGTTGCTGACATTTGCAAATATGTTTTGAAATATATTTTTGGCTTTTGAATTTTCCCTTGAGAATTGTGTAGAGAAGAATATACAAATCAAAGAGGTTTTAATATATTATTCATTGCATATCTTTCCTTCTGAGATTTTGTTTGTTTTAAATCTTTGGAAAGTATGTTACTCATTTCAGTATTTCCACTAATTTTCACTGGTGGATGGTTCTTACTAAATTAATTTCCTGCCATACTATGTTAAAAACTTTTATTTTCGATAGATATTGGCCCCATATTGTTTTAACCACCATTGCTTTATGTTACTAATCTTTTTGGTGTCCCTGGAAAGAACTGATTTTAATTTCTATTTATTAATGAATTTTTGTTTTTTACAGTTTTAACTCATGTTACCTAATCATAGCGTAAGAGGACAGTCGCACAGTGCTCCTGCATAGAGTACAGGAACACTGGCTCCATGCATGTTACCTGCTGATGGGATGGATGCTAGCTGAGTGTTTGAGTAGACTAATTATGATAGATATATTTCCTATTGTGTGCCAGACACTGTCTAGGAACTGATGATACAGAAATATGCCTTCAGGTACCTGACATCCTCGTGGGGAACCAGACAGCCATCAGTGGTGTGATGTCATGTGTCACTGTCACGACAGAAAGAAGACTGGGAAAGGGGACAGAGGATGAGGGAGTTCCTAGTTCATATGTCAGTCATTTGGGAATGTCCCTGATTAGGTAATGTTAGATCAGAAATTTGAAGACATCATTTGAAGATCTGAGGCAAAAATGTTACCGTCAATAAGAAGAAAGTGCAGGTTGCCTGAGTTCTTAAAGGATGGCAAGAAAATTAGCATGGCAAGAGTGGAATAAGATGAAGATAAAGTCAGAAGAGCAGGGGCCTAAAGCTTGGGTTTTCTTTGGAAAGCCGTGGGAAGCCATGAGAGGGTTCTGAGCGGGTGGATGGTACGTTCTGATTTGCTTGAGAAGACCCTCTGGCTGCTGGGTGGGCATGGGCAGCATGAGAGTAGAGATGGGAGACCAGCCTGGAGGCTGTTGCAGTACCCCGGTAGGAAATGGAGTCATCTCTTTACAGGTACTGCCTGTGGGTGATCTGTGATTTTGGAAGAAATACATCATAGGTTGGTGATCTGATTGTGTTAGCTAGAGTTAACCCTCAGCTGGCCTGTTTGGGATCGTTTCAGGTGGGCCTGAGGGCCACATCAGCTGGCATCTGTAGCTGTGTGCTCTGCTCCCTGAATCTGAGCAGTGTCAGTCATTTAAGTTATTGTTTGGGGGCAGATCTACTTTTCTGTCATCATCTTAGCTGTTTCAATCCCTATTGTCCATCCATCCATTCATTCATTCATTAAAAATGGGAAAGACATCTCATTATGTGGAGGCACTGTTGTCAGTCCTAGGGATACAGCAGGGAATGAGCTAGAAAGGGTCCTTGTTCTTAAGGAACCTGCATGGACATAGCAGCTTTTCATGTGCCGTGGAGAGATACAAAAACAGATAAATTTAAGTCTTGGTCTCCCTCAAGTGACGAAATTTTAGTTGTTCACAAATAATACCTATTAAATATATTTGAGTAAATAATTTCTTATGTTTATTTCAAGCAATTCTTTTTCTCCAAAAGAGCATAAATGATATTTTGTGTAATGAGAGCTCATAGATATTTCTGAATTATGAGGAGAACATAACCGATTTTTAAGCAGTGTTTTTCTTTTCTTTTTTTTTTTTTTGCATTATTGTTGCAGCTATATCAGGACTATAGTAGTTTATAATCATACATTTATTTAATAATGAAATTGTCTGTCTCTCCCACTAGACTGTCAGTTCCATGACGGAGGGAACCCATTTGTTTTTGCTCACCATTGTATTCCCAGCACATATTCCAGTTCCTGGCACATAGTAGGTGCTTACTAAATATTTATTGAATGAGTGAATGAATGAATGAAATTGTTTAACTTCCAAAGCAAGTTTGAAGTCCACCTTTCCCATTATGCTACTTAGCAAAGAAGAAAGCAAACCATAAGAAAATCAGGGTTTTACAAATTAAATACAATACAGTTCATAGGGATTGTCCTGAGGTCCTTTATCAGTGTTAATTTGATGTTTATGCAGTCCTGGTTGATGTTTTTAAAACTATAGTGGCTGCTTTCAGGTACAGCAAAATTCTGGCATATTCAGTATACTCTAAGGAAAATTGACTATAAATAATTTTAGAAATATTTCAACAAAAGTTTAAAGATTATTTTTTGGTTTCCTTTGCATCTCATTTCCAGAGCATTCATGTCATTCAAGGTATTTCTGTGAATATGAAATCGTTGCTCTGTGTTAAAAGAGCATCCACAAAAAGATGTAAATTTTTAAAAAGCAAAAACATTTGCACATTTTTACTTAAAAAGTAATTATTTTGAAAAACATGTATATGCTAAAATAATTTTTTTCAACAGGGAAGTTAACGGGAAAATTAGGCTACTTCAGATTGTGGCATCAAGCCAGTAAAATCTTTTTACTAATTCTCCCTGATTATTCTTCTTTTTAGATTCCTCTAGGACTTTTCCAGTTGGTTTCCAACTTTTCTTAAGCCCCTCAACTCAACTTTAGCATAATTACCTTCCACTCCTTGTCTTAGTAGACCTGTTTGAGGTGGGTGGTTCCAGATTAGGGACCTGGAAATGGGTGGGTGAGTGAGAGATAAAGGTTCTTGAATTGTAAGGGATTGAGGTACATGCATGTCAGGAAGCTGCCTAGACACTGACATGTCAAGGTTGGTGCAGGAGGCGGAGCGGAAAGAGAAACCGTGAATCAGGCTGTCAGTGGATGAGGAGGAGGTTGGGAGACGGCCTCAGAGAGAGGAGGGTTGAGGGTCGTAGTATGGCTGAATCTTGGACACTTTTGTGCTTGAGAGCAAGCCGCAGTAGGAAACTAGAAAATGCCACAGGTTGGTAAGGCAAGGGAGTTTGTTTAGAACAGAATGCAGGACCTAGAAGGAGCAACTTAGAAAGGGTTGGGAACAAATAAAATCCCAAGGATGAGAATGGAAATAAGATACAATAAGCAAATGAGAGTAGTAGAGGATAGGAGATTGAGGTTGAGAGGGGAAATGTTTATTACTTTCAGGGATACAGGATTACTGCATTGAGGGGCAAGGTTAGATAATTTACTTCAGTTAGCTCAGCGGTGGTCTAGACTTTTCCAATTGGTGAAACCATGTGAGGTTCTATGCACAACTTGGCCCAGCCTTACAGGGATGGAGTGGACTGCTGAGAAGATTTTTTGAGTTGCAGGCTCAGTGTTGGGAGAGGTTGCATAGACTTCTGCTCTAAGCAGGGTGAAGGGAATGGCATCCCAGTGCTTTAGATCTACTGTCTCCTACGGACAAAAACCCACGCAGTGTATCAAATTCAAGATTAGTTGTTAAGTCCACGTAGGCCACTACGGAGCACTTAGAACTCATGACTTTTATTGTTCATAAACATAACATGGGAATTTTGCTAAAGGCTGGTGGGTCCCTTAGGCTAAACTTAAAGCAGAGAAGTGAACTGTGGCTTAGTTGGGCTTCAGTTGCATTCTTAATATTATTGTATTTTATTTGAGACCCAGATTTGTGGAATGGATTTGGATATATGAAAATAACTAAATAATAAACATGAAAAAATTGTTGTGAATTTTACCATGTAATGTAAGAGATGTCAGGGAAAATTCCTAGGGAGAAAGATTCAGGGTCTATAAATTAAACTTGTCTATTTGCAGTATGAAACTGAAGGAAAGGAGACTCAGTGGGTTAAGTGAAGGGAGCTGACTTGAACTAGGTAGATTTAAACGGAAATGGAACAGACTAGACATGCAGGAAATGAACTTTTAAAATTGCAAGGGTTTGGGAAGTAATTGTATAGGAAGAGTATGCAACAGACAGGCAGATTGCTTGAGCCTAGGAGTTCGAGATCAGCCTGGACAACATAGCGAGACCCCCACCTCTTAAAAAAAATGTGTAACAGGCAGGGACAGGGAGCGAGAAAGTGGACTTTTTGCATGGAAAGCTCTATTTTATTTTTAAGCATGCAAATGATACATGCATACATTCTTATAATAAAATTTCAGTACCAAACAAACCTAGAAGTTTCCCTGAGTACTCTGCTTCCTCCCCAGCTTCTCAGTCTCGTGTTCCTTTGAAATACCCTGATCCTACCAAACCCTTTTCTATGTATTTAATTAAATACATATGTCCAAATAGGAAACCACAGTTACATTTTTATGGGGACTTACGGTGGTTGTTTCTTTTTCTTTTTTTTTTTTTTTGCAAGACAGAGTCTCGTTCTGTCACCTAGGCTGGAGTGCAGTGGCGTGATCTCGGCCCACTGCAACCTCCATCTCCCAGGTTCAAGTGATTTTTGTGCCTAAGTTTCCTGAGTAGCTGGGATTATAGGTGCTTGCCACTATGCCTGGCTACTTTTTGTGTTTTTAGTAGAGATGAGGTGTCACCATTTTGGCCAGGCTGGTCTCGAACTCCTGACCTCAAGTGATCTGCCCGCCTCAGACTCCCAAAGTGCTGGGATTGCAGACATGAGCCACTGTGTCCAGCCGGTTGTTTGTTTTTCATGAGTGGGATCCACATGTGTTCAGCATCCTTGTTTCGCTTTCTGTCTTGGAAGTTTTGCCATGTTAATTCATATGGAACTGCTTCCATTTTAACCGTTGCCCGGCATTCCCTAACAAAATTATAGCATAATTTAAATAAATCATTCTCCTGTTGATAAACATTTAGGATATTTTCAGACTTTTGTTATAAATAAGCAGCCGTATTTATGCTTGTTTCGGTACATGCACAGATACTTACCTGGCATTGACACCTGGGAGAACGAGGTTGCATTATTTTAAATGTGTTACCAAAATTGCCTTTACAACACGCCGTGCCAGTTTATACTCCCAGCAGCAACAGTTGAGAATGTCCATTTCTCCATACTCAAACTAACACTGGATGGACACTAAGTCAGTTTTTATTGTGCCAAAGTGATGGGCAAAATGATATTTTGTCATTGTTTTAATTGTTATTTCCCAGTCGTGTATTATATAGGCATTTATATTTCTACTCTGAATTGGCTATTATTTTCCTTTGCCTGTTTTTTAAATTGGTTTTTTCTTTTCTTGTTTTGTAAAGGGTTTTTTTTTTTTTAATCTGTATATTAAGCCTTTACATAGTCTGGATATTAATATGCAAATAATTCTCCTTGTTTGTCACTTGTCTTTATTTATGTTGACTTTGCCATACAGAAGTTCATAATTTTTACATAGTCAGTCTTTGATGTGTTTTGTATTTTGTTCAGTAGCAACAACAATATAGGTTGAGCATCCGTAATCCAGAAATCTGAAACTTTTTGAGCTGCATGATGCCACACAGGTGGCTGAGGTAGTAACAACTTTACTTTCTGATGGTTCAGTGTCCACAAATTTAGTTCCCTGCACAAAGTTTTTAAAAATACTATATGTAAAGTTGCACTCCATCGTGGGCAACAAGAGTGAAACTCCGTTTCAAAAAAAAAAAAACAGTACTGTATAAAGTTCCCTCCAGACTATAAGGTGTATATGAAACGAATGAATTTCATGTTTAGACTTGAGTCCCATCCCCAAAATATCTCATTATGTGTATGCAAATGTTTTCAAATTTGAAGCAGTCTAAAGTCCCAACCACTGCTGGTCCCAAGCATTTTGGATAAAGGATACTCAACCTGTAGTGATACTGCTAATATTGTTACTGTGGTTGTTGTTGAACAGAATATAAACCTATTGTTGTATTCTAAGCCCTTCTAATCTTTCTACCAGCCTTGTGAAGTGTAGGTACTGCTGTGAGCCCCATTTTTCAGATGAGGAATTATGGTACAGGGAGGTTGAATAAGTTGCCTATGCCACACGTGCAGTTAGATGTAGAACCATAGCACCAACCCAGACAGCCTTGCTCTAGCAGCTGTGTCCCCCACCCCCATAAATAGCTTCACTCGTTCCCTTTCTGTTTTTACAATAACTTTGCAAAGAAAGATGGTATTCTGGATTTTTTGTTGTTGTTGTTTTGTTTTGTTTTGTTTTGAGACAGAGTTTTGCTCTTGTTACCCAGGCTGGAGTGCAGTGGCGCAGTCTCGGTTCACTGCAACCTCCGCCTCCCAGGTTCAAGCAATTCTTCTGCCTCAGCCTCCCAAGTAGATGGAATTACAGGCATGTGCCACCACGCCCAGTGAATTTTTTGTGTTTAGTAGAGACCATGTTGGTCAGGCTGGTCTCAAAACTCTACCTCAGGTTGATCACCTGCCTTGGCCTCCCAAAGTGCTGGGATTACAGGCATGAGCCACTGAGCTTGGCCTGCTTTTTTTTTTTTTTTTAACTTACCATGGGATTGAACATTTTCTCATGTTTCTTAGTCTTTTGATTATCAATCAATTGCAGGTCTGTTGCCCACTTTGGTTTTCTTTTATATGAGATTTGCTTTTATATGTTGAAAATGTTAATAATTTTCAGATTTCACTTTTTTTAAACTTTTTAAAAGATTTCTAATACATAGAACTTAATTTTATATAGTCATATCTGTATCTCTTTTAAAATGTAGTTGTTAATTCCTTTTATCTTAGACTTTCCCTGAATTTTTTTCTAAATTGGTATGCATTCATTTTTAAAATGTAAAATTAGCTATTTTAAAATGTAAAATTACCTTTCTGGAATTTATTAAATGTACACTGAGAATCTAAAAATAAAATGTCCTAAATAGGTAGGTTTTCTCAGAGCGTTTTATTGACCAGTTCATGTATGTGGGCTCACACTGGGCAGTTCGTATGTGGGCTCACACTGGGCATTACTTTGTGTGTGACATGGTGGAGTCAGGCTGTCCAGTTTGAATCCTGGCTCTGCCATTTCTTGGCAGTGTGACTGTACCCTCTCTGGTCCCATTTTCATGTTTAAAAATAAAGTTAGTAACAGTATTATGTGATTGTTGGGGATCAAATGAGATACTGCCTCTGAAATCCTTACTTCTGGGCCACTGCGCTCCATCATGGGTGTAACCATTTTCAGGCTTCATCTTTACAAAGTGTCCAGCAAGTGGGTGTTGGACTTACTGTTCTTGGTAGAGTGGTGTATTGCCAAGCAGAGGATAAAGTGCACTTGATGTTAGCACCACCAGTATTTCAATTATATTTACTCACTTCTGTAACTGCAGGAAATGTTTCTTGGAATTACAAAATCTCACATTTGGAAGGGACTTGAGAGTACCTAGATTACATAGATAATTCTTGATAACATGATTCTTAAACCTGACTGCATTAGAGTTAGTTGGAGGAACTTTGAAAAGCCCCACGTTCTGGCCTCACCCATTACCAACTGAATCAGAATCCCTGGGATGTACGGTTCAGTCATTTATTTTTAATAAACTTTGTGGTGGGTCTTAAGCAGTTGGCTTGGCCTTGGCAAGTGGTTGTCCAACTTCTGCTTTAAAGCTTGCCACGTTGAAATATTTGTGGAATAATAGGTTAGATAAGCTATTAAGCAATTTCTTCTTAAATTCTCAGTATCTGTTATGCTAATGTATGAAGATAGGTTTTGCCCTTTTCTCATGGATCAATTAGTAATATGTGTAAACAAGATTTTCATTAATTTTACATTTATTTTCCCCCAAATACAGATAAAAGTTTTAGAAGTGAAAGTTATTTATTTGTTATACATTACAAAAACATTGTGCATTTATATTTTAGTTTTGACCCAATACTAGATATTCTTTTATAAATGGTTTTTTTATGAAGTTTTAATTCCAAAATAATTATTTAATGTTATGTTTTTATTTTCAGAGCTTTTTGACAACTACATGCAACAAGATGCCCATGAATTCTTAAATTACCTGCTAAATACAATTGCTGATATTTTACAAGAAGAGAGAAAGCAGGAAAAACAAAATGGTCGCTTACCTAATGGTAATATTGATAATGAAAATAATAACAGCACACCAGACCCAACGTGGGTTCATGAGATTTTTCAGGGAACATTAACTAATGAAACCAGATGTCTTACTTGTGAAACTGTAAGTATATCATACAATTTTGTATAGAGAAAAACTGAATCATTACGTTAAAGGTTGTTCTTTGAGAAAGAGAGAATGGAAGATGAACTTGACAGTTGTAATTCTTAGATATTGGAGTTAAAGATGTGTTTTTCAGTTAAAAGGACTCTGTCTGTATTCTTAAGGTAATGTTGCTTATTGACAATGAGTACCTGAGGTGATAGAAAGATGTCGTAGCTTGAACTGTTTGATTTTCTTTCAGTTTAGGAGGCCATAGACCATGTTGTGGAAATTATGTCTCAGGACATAATCTCATAGGATCGGATCATACAGATCAGGGAGGCATATTAATTCGTTTTTCCTTTTTCTACAGTTACCTTTAGTATCCATTGTTGGAATTAAAAACTAAAGCATACAGTGTACCCTCAAGGAGGGGAAGATATCCCACTTACTGGACACTTTGTAAAGATGAAGCTTGAAAATTGTTATACCCAGGCTGGAGTGCAGTAGCCTTGACTTTCTGGGCTCAAGCAATCTTTCCATCTAAGCCTCATAAGTAGCAAGGACCACCAGCCACGTGCCACCATGCCCGGCTAATTTTTAAATTTTTATTTCTTGTAGAGACAGGGGTCTTACTGTGTTGCTCAGGCTGGTCTTGAACTCCTGGGTTCAAGCAGTCTTTCCACTTTGGCGTCTCAAAGTGCTGGGATTACAGGTGTGAGCCATCATGCCCGGCCAGTCATGTTCTTTAAAGCATTTTCCCCGTTCAGTACAGAGTCCAATTTGGAGGGGGGCATTGCATTTAGTTGTTTCTTTAGCCTTTTTTAACCTGAAACATTTTTACATGGTCTTTTTTTTTGTTATAACATGGACATTTTTAAGGAATATGCCTCCCCAGACTTTTTAAAATGAGATGTTCTCATATTTAGTTTCTCTGATGTTTCTTCCTCATTAGATGCAGGTTATGCATTCATGGCTGTAATAACACATCGTTCATGTTGTATTCTTCTCGGGGCACCACATCTGTAGGCACACACTATCCGTCTTCCTCTCGTTGGTGAAATTAATTTTTGATCACCCAGTCAAGGTGGTGGTATTTCTCCATTTGATTTATTTATTTGGAGACAGGTTTTTGCTCTGTTTCCCAGGCTTTAGTGCATGACACTGTTATAGATCATTATAGCCTCAGACTCCTGGGCTCAAGTGATCCTCCTGCCTCAGCCTTCTGAGTAAGTAGGACTACAGTGCCTGCCATCACCCCCAGCTAGTTTTTAAATTTTTTGTAGAGACAGGGTCTTGCTGTGTTACCCAGGCTGGTCTTGAACTCCTGCCCTCAAGCAACCCACCTGCCTCAGCCTCCCAGAGTGTTGGGTTTACAGGCATGATCCACGGTGCTGGGCCAGTTGTTCCATTTTATGATGACTTCTTTTTTTTTTTTTTTAAATCCCCTTGCCATTAATAGGCAGTCTGAGGGGGAGACACAAATACTTCCCTCCTCATCAAAATCTCGCCCAAGATTTAGCATGCCTTTATGATTTTGCCTGATCTCGTCTTTACTATGACAGTTGCGCTGCTAGTTTTTGATAACATTGGAAAAGAGGGTCCACAGGCAAGAAAGCTAAGAGTCCTGTAAAGTCTCCATCGTTTTGCCTTTTCCAGAATATCGTGTAGTTGAAATCATATAGTATGCAGCCTGTTTGGATTGGCTTCTTCCACTTAGCAATATGCATTTAAGGTTCTTCCATGTCTTTTTATGGCTTGATAACTCATTTCCTTAATTTTCGGCTGAGCAACATTCCACTGTATGGATGTGCTGCAGTTTGTTTTGTTTTGTTTTATTTTTTAATTTTTTTATTATACTTTAAGTTCTAGGGTACATGTGCATAACATGCAGG
The DNA here is from genome assembly GCF_000951035.1 of Colobus angolensis palliatus. Taxonomy (NCBI): domain Eukaryota; kingdom Metazoa; phylum Chordata; class Mammalia; order Primates; family Cercopithecidae; genus Colobus; species Colobus angolensis. The sequence continues at coordinate 1,330,614 of NW_012112364.1, forward strand.
TTTGTTACATATGTATACTTGTGCCATGTTGGTGTGCTGCACCCATCAACTCGTCAGCACCCATCAGTTCGTCATTTATATCAGGTATAACTCCCAATGCAATCCCTCCCTCCTCCCCTCTCCCCACGATAGGCCCCAGTGTGTGATGTTCCCCTTCCCGAGTCCAAGTGATCTCATTGTTCAGTTCCCACCTATGAGTGAGAACATGCGGTGTTTGGTTTTCTGTTCTTGTGATAGTTTGCTAAGAATGATGGTTTCCAGCTTGTGCTGCAGTTTTTGAAGTTCATTCACTTACTGAAGGCCGTCTTGGTTGCTTCCAGGTTTTGCCAATTATGAATAAAGCTCTGTAAATATTTGTGTGCAGGCTTTTGTGTGGATGTGAGTTTTTACTTCCTTTTTGTAAATATCAAGGAGCATGATCACTGGATTGTATTGTGAGAGTATGTTTAGTTTGATAAGAAACCAACATTCTGTCTTCCACAGTGGCTGTACCATTTTTTCTTCTTAACAGCAGTGAATTTGTTTCTCCACATCCTTGCTGACATTTGGTGTTGTCAGTTGGATTTTGGCCATTCTAATAAGTGTGTAGTGTTATCTCATGTTAATTTGCAAGGCCCTAATGACATATGTTGTTGATTATCTTTTCATCTGCTTATTTATCATCTATATATCTTTAGTGATGTGTCCAGATCTTTTGTCCATTTTTTTAAAATCAAGCTGTTTGTTTTCTTTGAGTATTGTTGAATTTTAAGTGGGTTTTTTTGGGGGGTATAATTTTGGATACTAGTTCATAAATCAGGTGGGTTTTTTGCAAATATTTTCTCCCAGTCCGTGTTTTTCATTCTTTTAGCACTGTTTTTGGCAGAGCAGAAGTTTTGTTTGTTTGTTTGAGATGGAGTTTCGCTCTTGTTGCCCAGGCTGGTGTGCAGTGGCGTGATCTCAGCTCACCACAACCTCTGCCTCTGGGTTCAAGTGATTCACCTGCCTCAGCCTCCCAAGTAGTTGGGATTACATGCATGTGCCACCACACCTGGCTAATTTTGTATTTTTAGTAGAGACGGGGTTTCTCCATGTTGGTCAGGCTAGTCTTGAACTCCCGAACTCAAGTGATCCCCCCACCTTGCCCTTCCAAAGTGCTGGAATTACAGGCGTGAGCCACCGGGCCTGGCCGGCAGAGCAGAAATTTTTAATGTTTTAATAAAGTCCAACTTTTTCTTTCATGCGTTATACTTTTGGTGTTGTATCTAAAAAGTCGTCAATAAACTAAACGTCCCTTAGAATTTCTCCTATGTTATCTTCTAGGAATTGTATAGTTTTTCATTTTTAAATTTAAGTCTATGATCCTTTTGAGTTAATTTCTGTATAAGGTATTATAAGGTTTATTCTGGGTTAATTTTTTTGCATGTGGATGTCCATCTGCTCCAGCATCATTTGTTGAAAAGATGATTCTCCATTGAATTGCCTTTGCTCCTTTGTCAAAGATGAGTTGACTGTATTTGTGTGAGTGTGTTTCTGGGCACTCTCTTCTGTCCTGTTGGTCTGCATGTCTGTTCTTTCCCCATTACCATGCTGTCTTGATTACCGTAGCTTTAGAGTAAGTCTTAAAGTCAGGTAGTCTCAGTCCTCTGACTCTGTTGTTCTTCAATATTTTGTTGGCTCTTCTGGATCTTTTGCCTCTCCATGTAAACTTTAGAATCAAGTTTGTCGATATCCACAAAATAACTTGCTGGGATTTTGATAAGGATTTTGCTGAACCTATAGATCAAGTTGAGAAAAAAATATCTTGACAAAATTGAGTCTTCTTATCGAAGTATATGCACTGTCTCCCCTTATTTACCACTTTTTTGCTATCTTTCATTGGAGTTTCTTATCTCTTCTTCATATCAATGCCATGCATGTTTTGTTAGATTTATATTTAAGTATTCATTTTTGGGGGTGCTAAGCACCAACTATGCCAGGTAGATGAGTAAGACATAAGCCTCTGATCTCAAGATACTTCTATGGTAATGAAGACTGGCAAACCAGTGTTCAGACAATTCCAGTACAGTGTGTTATTGTATATGTATGCACAGGATGCCATGCCAGCCAGAGAATGGTAGACCTAATCCAGGTGGGAGTGGGAAGGATTTGGACAGGTGAGGGACGGGCTTCCTGGAGGAGCTTATGCTTGTATTTTAGAAATGCAACTGATAACGTCTCAGGTGGTAGGAAACTGGTGTCTGTAACACCCTTTTCTGGTGTTCTCTATGAGGGTTCCTTCTCAGTCTCATTCATTGGCTTCTCTTTTTCCGTTCTTTAAATGTGGGTGTTCCCCAGGGTTTCATTGTCGGTTGCTTTCCACTCTGCATTGGGAGGATCATGATCCTGTTCCATTTTATTATCACATGTGCTGATGAGTCTCAACTCCAGATCTCCACCCTAGACTTCTTCCCTGAGTTTTAGACTAGGATCTCCCCATATTGTGTATGACATGACATTAGGACATATTAGTCCAATAGCAACCAGATGTCTTCACAACCACTTTGGAAAGTGAAATACTGCCCTACTTGGTGACCACTTGGCACCAACCGAATTGCAAATATAAACATAGTAATTCACGCACCCAGGTGATCTAGAGCATCCTTGTGTCTAGGTTTTTACATGATCATAAAAGTGAACATTTCAGATGAAGACCCCTGAGGCAGTGTCTGAGGACTTCTTTTTGAGGAATACAAAATTGATTTTGAAAAACACCAGACTCTGTAACTTTTACTTCTCTATAGCTTACATATAAATTCCTGCCTGATTGGGCTTTAGCCTACCTCTGCCATACTGTCTCTTGTCACCCTACCCACTTTTCTACAAAATTGATGTGTTTTCCTTAAACATATCATATTCTCTTTTTTTCTCTGTGAGTTGTCTGTGTTCCCCCTTCTTTTTCACCAGACTTTTTGAGACTCAGGTCAGTTATCTTGTAGTGTTAATGTATCTTCCATCGCACAGTGGAATGGCATCTTAGAGAAGGGGTTTAGGTCCTGTGGTTAGCTTAATGTTGAAGTCAAGGAAAGTCAAAATCACCATTGGAACTCCCTTCAACTGTCTATAAAATACGCTCTGCACAGTACCCTAGTTTACTTACATTTGCATAAATACATACTATGTACAGCCACATGTTCTGTGACAACTTACTGAGCTCATAATCTCGATGCAGTATTAAAATGAGATAGTGTTTGCTTAACTGAGTGGATGAGAGGCACAGGGAGCTGAGTCAGACGTATCTTCTGTTGTACATGTACCTTCAGGATGGACTTGCTGAAAGATATAGCTAGGAAGATTTATGTCTAAAGTTCTGTCCTATTCCAATTCACATGAGCAAGTGATAACTTTCTAAGATTATTTACCCATAAATCAAACAAAACTTTATATTACATTTTTAGGAGAAATAAAGTCAGTCACAAATGACGAATGTAATTTAACATTTTGGGCTAAATTTTTTTTTTATGACAAAATAATACAGATGTCCTGTATGAAGCATTTTTATTCAGTCGGCCTATGTTTTTTTAAGAATCAGTATATATGGTACAGTTTATTTCATGCTTTAAAATAACACAAAGACTTTGGAAAATCGTGAACTCTCACATCATACTAGCCTTTGCCAGAGGGAGTCAGTCAAAAGTGTACTTTGGTGATACATCTGGTATGGGTTGTTTATTCAATGTCCTTTTGGATAATCCAAATTAAGTAGTTTTCTTTTGAACTTGAGGGAAAGAATTGTTTACTTACTAATAATAATAGAATGCATTTAATTCTGTTAATTGGGAACTGTGGTTTACTAGTATTTGAAAAAATCACAGATAATTCACTATTTTTACAGATAAGCAGCAAAGATGAAGATTTTTTAGACCTTTCTGTTGATGTGGAACAAAATACATCAATTACTCACTGCTTAAGGTATATGTAGAATTATTTAGTTTGAAATTTAATAATTATTTTTAGTCTGGAATATTTTTTAATGGATAATGATTTCCTGGTATCTACAAAATAAATTTGTCTTGAATTTCGCACAGGGGTTTCAGCAACACAGAAACTCTATGCAGTGAATACAAGTATTACTGTGAAGAGTGTCGCAGCAAACAGGAAGCACACAAACGGTAATTTAGTGCTTTATGGATTTTTAAGTGATTTTATTTTTGCAATTGGTGTTGGAGGTGGGCTTAGAAAAACAATCTAGGAAAATTTACATTGAGTAAAATTCTTAATTCTATCACTAGCAGTTAATGTTCATTAAGTATTACTAGGTAAATGATATTCTACTTGATGTTTCTTTTACAAAAACTCTGTACCCTCAAGTGATTTCCTATGTCTAGCGATTATTTAATCATCATAAACCAGTACAGTTAAAATATTTGGCTTTGAGGCTTTCCTGATGATATAAACTTTTTTCTTGGTGAAGAGAGTTGAGGGAGATAGGACTCCCCATTCCCCATCCCCCACACCCCCAGTTTCAGCTTTTCCTACATAGGATGTTGTACATTCTCTTAGCGTGTTATTGTAAGACTGGTTTGGTATCAATAAATGGAATAATCATCATCATCATCATCATTACTTCTTATTTTGAAACAATCTCAAACTCAGAAAAGTTGTATGAATAGACCAAGAAAGCTTTTTTACACTAAATCATTTGAAAGTGAGTTACTGATATGTACCTCATGGCCCCTGGCACTTTAGTAGATATTTCCCAGTAACAGGGACGTTTTCCTATGTTCCCACATCCATCCAAATCAGGAAAGTAACATTGACATGCTACTGTTACCGCAAACCTTATTTTGGTATCACAGGATGTCCTGGTAATGACCTTTATAGAAGAAGGATTCTGTCCAGAATCCCACATTACATTTAGCATTCGGTCTCTTTAGTCTTTTTCAATTTGGAACAGTTTCTCAGTCCTTTCTTGACATTAATGATACTGACTTTTGAAAATCATAAGTTATTTTGTAGAATGTCCCTCATTGGAGTTTGTCTCATGTTTTGCTGTGGTTAGATTCAGGTTATGTATCTTGGACAGGAATCTTACAGTGTTTTTCTCATCATGTCCTGTTAAGTGGCATGTGTGACTTGATTTGTGCCGTGTGTTGGGAGAATCCCCAAGATCACTCCTAGGACAGGTGATTTCCTAGAAGGACTCACAGTGCTCAACATCCAGGCATGCTCACAGCTAAGATTTATTACAGTAACTGGATACAAAACACAGTCAGCAAAGAGAAAACCAGGCAAGCGCCCAGAAGTAACTGTCCCAGTGGAGTCACAAAAGACAGTTAATTCTTCCCACATTGAATTGTGACAACACAGGAATCTCATTACAGACTGAGTGTCCTGAGTTTTTATTTGGGGCTAGTCACACAGGTACCCTCTGCCTACCATGCCCCCGAATTCCAGACTCCCAGAAAGAAAGCAAGAGTTCAGCATAAACTGTCTTGTTTGTTCAAACAGTTTAGGCACAGCGAGACACTCTTACTATTTGGTGAATGGTGGGAACATGTCCGAAATCCAAGTTTCCAGATACTAAAAGGACCATCCACGCAAGCAGGCCTTTCTAAGGATAGTTTGAGGCGACGTGAATCCTTTTATGAACCTCCCATTACTGTTCTTGGCTGTTGTTGAACATTTGAGTGAATGTTGCCCAGATGTTTTACAGAGTTCTTCATGTTAATCTTTACTTTTTCTCATTGTAATTTAGAAGTATTTTGTGTAGAAGTATTTTGAGATTGTAAATATTTCATTCTTCATTGAACTTTCATTTTATTCACTTTTAAAATCTCACAGTGGACCCAGAGGTTCCTGTTTTATTCAATGGATTGTTGTCCATTAGCATTCTTACTTCCATGCTCACATTATCTACAATCTGGCCAGGGGGAGCTCCTCCAAGCTGGCTCCTCTCTTGATGTGCCCAGTCATTCTCCAGGATTTCTTTCCTTTCTGACTCAAGCTCTTCAGGCTCGTTTTGCTCTTTCTTTGCCCCTACTCTGGAACAAGCCATTTCTCCAAGGAACCCTGGTTTCTCTTAGGGGAAAACGATAAACTAGGACCTTGTGTGGTTGTGCTCATTGCTATTGGGATGTCATTGTTCCTGAGCCCGCTTAGTGAGCAGAGCTAGAGGATAGATGAGTATTTATAAATACACACACAATTTCACATCTGCATTTATTTCTCTTCTACATCTGTTGATCTCTTTATCTGTATTGAAAACCATGAATACACAGTGATAATCTTCTTGTAGCCACCACCGTAATATTTGTAATTCTTTTCTCCGACAGTACAGTTGGCTGCTCTTATCCTTACTGTATTTACTTATTTGGTCAGTGCACCTTTAGGTAACCCAGCTTGTTCTCTCTGCCTTCCTGCCCCCACTCCCTGCAGGCACATGCGCGTGCATACACAAACACATACACATCCTTCCCCACTATATTGACTGACTTGGTTGGTGCACTTTTTGGTAACCGAGCTTATTCTGTCTGCCTTCCTGCCTCCGCTCCCTGCATACGCACACATGCATAAACACACACACATGCACACACACACACACCCTTCTCTGCTTGGGCTTCCCCTTCTCCTGCCTGTACAGATGTCTGTGTTATTTGGCCCCATCAAATAGTTGAACTGAGTTGTTCTTTAAGGGAGGGGAAGAGCTCAGATTTTTAAGTGATTATGTTTTTGTTTTGGTCACAGACATTTCCTAGGAAGGAAAGTGTTTTTGGTAATGGACCACAGAATCAAAACAGATTACTCACTGTTTCTGTCCATTAGTGTATATGATGGGGAGCACCTCAAAGAAGTTTAATCAGAGGGATAGGGGCTAAGGCATTACATTCATCCTGAAAATGCCTTCGAAAGTACCTAAGACCATTGGATAAGTAAGAGTCAGGGACTAAATGTAGCTAAAGGAAATACAGCTTTCAGACTTTCCTGACTGGAGGGAGGAAGGCCCATCTGTGAGCGAAAGCCGCCCTTGCCCTGAAAGGATGGTTATACAAGTAATCGCATGTGAGTAATTGAGAACTGTCTGTAAAATCGAGCTCTTTGTTTTAAAGATATGAAATTTTAATGTATTAGAAAATACATGAAGAATGTGTGTTCTTTGTAAATAAATTAGAAAATACAGATAAATGTAAATCAAGAATCACTATAAAAGCTATAAAATGTTAACATTTTTGTATATATCTTAGATTTTTAAAGTGTGTGTGTATATACACACATAGTCCCCAAAATGCTATCAAACTGTATGTGCAAGTTTGAAACTTTTTTCCTTTAAAAAATTGCGACCATGTTAAGGAAAAAATATTTTTATATCCTTCTTAGGAAGTGGTGCATTGTGTGCGTGTGTGTGTGTGTGTGTGTGTGTGATTTTATATATATGTGTATATATGTGCATATATATAAAATATATATATGTGCATGTATATATGTATATATTTTTTAAAGAGACAAAAGATCTCTCTCTGTCATCTAGACTGGAGTCCAGTGGTGCGATCTTAGCCCACTGTAGCTTCAGACTCCTGGGCTTAAATGATCCACCTACCTCAGCCTTCTGTATAGCTGGGACTAGAGATGTGTGCCACCACGCCTGAATAATTTATTGAATTTTATTTTTTACACAGGATCTTGCTATGTTATCTAGACTGGTCTTGATCTCCTGGCCTCAGGCAATCCTCCTTCCTCAGCCTCTGGTGTGGCTGGAATTACAGGAGCCAGATACCACGCCTGCTGTGTAGTATTTATTTTTTGTGTGTATGAACATACCATAGTACCATGTATCTACCAGTTGTCTAAATCTAACAATTTAGATTTTTTACACTGTTATGAACAGTAAACAGTTTTGTGTGTATATACACATATTCCCCACGTATTTTTGGACACTTTGTAGGATGAATTATGCATAAGTTCCTGGGAAGACAACTTTAGAGAAGTTACATGTTTCTCATTAGGATCTAGCATCAACCTTTCTGATAATTTGTGGTGTGATATTGAGCAGTTCATTTAGTATTTTTGACCTTTACTTGGATGAATTCACTTCTGAAAGTTTATAGTTTTCAGTTTTGGAATAATAGGATAAGCTTGTGTTTAGTATACAGATCATAGTTCTTACTAAAAAACAAAAAATCAATTTGACAGCCAGACGCGGTGGCTCACACCTGTAATCCCAGCACTTTGGGAGGCCAGGGTGGGCAGATCACCTGAGGTCAGGAGTTGAAGACCAGCCTGGCCAATATGGTAAAATGCCGTCTCTACTGAAAATAAAAAAATTAGCCAGGCATGGTGGCACACATCTGTAATCCCAGCTACTCTGGAGGCTGAGGCAAGAGAATTGCTTGAACCTGGGAGGCAGAGGTGGCAGCGAGCGGAGATGGCATCACTGCACTGCAACCTGGGCAGCAGAGCGAGACTCTGTCTCAAAAAAAAAAAAAGAAAACATTCCATTTATAATAATATTAGAAACAATAAAATACTTAAGAATAAATTTACATGGCAGAAGACTTGTATATTGAAAATTGTAAGATGTTACTGAAAGAAATTAAGATATAAATAAATAGAAACACATCCTGTGTTAGTGGATAGAAGACTTAATATTGTTAAAATGTCCATACTACCCAAAGCAATCTAGGGATTCAGTGCAGTCCCTATAAAAATTCCTATGGCATTTTCTGCAGAAATAGAAAAAAAATCCAAAAATCCATGTGGAATCACAAAAGACCCTAAATAGTCGAACAATCTTGAGAGAGAAGAACAAAACCGGAGGCATTAAACTTCTGATTTCAAAATATATTTCAAAACTACAGTAATTAAAACAGTATGCCACTGGCTTAAAGACATATAGACCAGGTGGAACAAAATGGCCCAGAAATAAAACCATACATATGCAGGCAACTGATCTTCAGCAAGGGTGCCAAGAATACACAGTAGGAAAAGGATAATGTCTTCAGCAAATGGTGTTGGGAAAACTGAATATCCACACGAAAAAGAATAAAGTTGAACCCTTACCTTACATCATCTACAAAAATTAGCTCAAGATGGATTTAAGACCTAAAACTATAGAACTTTTTTCTTTTTATTTTTTCCGTCTCACTCTGTCGCCAGGCTGGAGTGCCTCCCCCTCCCGAATAGCTGGGACTGCAGGAACGCACCACTACACCTGGCCAATTTTTGTATTTTTAGTAGAGATGGAATTCCACCATGTCTTGAACTCCTGACCTTAGGTGATCCACACTCCTCAGCCTCCCAAAGTGCTGGGATTACAGGCATGAACCACTGCCAAATGCTAATTCCTTCCCTTTCTTCCTTCCTTCCGTCCTTTTTTATTTTTAGAGATGGAGTCTAGTTCTGTCGCCCAGGCTGTAGTGCAGTGGCATGATCTCAGCTCACTGCAGCCTCCGCCTCCCAGGTTCAAGCGATTCTCCTGCCTCAGCCTCCTGAGTAGCTGGGACTACAGGCATGCGACACCACGCCTAGCTAATTTTTGTATTTTTAGTAGAGACGGGGTTACATCATCTTGGCCAGGATGGTCTCAATCTCTTGACCTCGTGATCTGCCCACCTCAGCCTCCCAAAGTGTTGGGATTACAGGCGTGAGCCACCACGTCCAGACAGTAATTCGTGTGTATGTGTGTGTATAAATGCGAACATGGATTTGTGAGTGACAAATTTGAAGTACATATTTTTATCGTAGTTAAAAAGATAACAAAATATATAACCTAGTTTGAGACCAGCCTGGCCAACATGGTGAAACCCCGTCTCTACTAAAAATACAAAATTTAGCCAGGCGTGGTGGCAGGAGCCTGTAATCCCAGCTACTTGGGAGCCTAACGCAGGAGAATCACTTGAACCTGGGAGGCAAAGGTTGCAGTGAGCCGAGATGGTGCCGTTGCACTCCAGCCTGGGTGACAAGAGTGAGACTTCATCTCAAAAAAAAGAAAAAAAAAAAATTCTCCCAAAAAGGTTCATCCTGAGAACTCTGAAAGAATGATTTTTGGGAATGTTAATGATGTGCCACAAAATTCGTATTTTATGATCAAATGATTTGCTGTATAATATTTTATTTTAGATATTCATGCTCCTGAAGACCCACAAAATAAAGGAAACCTGATCCAGCCTTTTCCAGAATTTACTTGCACGTAGACTCCGTTTATATAGCATGCCTATTGAACTTTGTAAATAGCACAGTTCCGGAAAGATAGTGGTTTGGGAAATGTCACTCTAATGGTCATCTATACGTTTATCCCATGGGAGGTTAAAGCATAGAGGTGAGAGGAGAGTGATCGCCCTGGGGAACTGTAATGAGAAAGGATTGGTGGCTGTTTCAGGTGTTTTCCTGTCCCTGGCTGCTGGCATGGGGGTGAGGGGGAGGCTGAGGCTGAGGCTGAGGTCTTAGAGAACAGCACATTGCATTTCACTTTACAGCACCTCGCAGATCCTGCGGTTTTTACAGATTGAAGGTTTGTGGCAACCCTGTGTTGAGCAAGTCTATCAGTGCCATTTTTCCAACAGCATGTGCGCACATTTCCTGTCTCTGTCACATTTTTGGTAATTCTTGCACTATTTCAAACTTTTTCATTATTATATTGTTACGGTGATATGTGATCAGTTATCGTTGATGTTACTATGGTAATTGTCTTGGGAGCACCATGAACTGCACCCGTTTAAGATGATGAACTTGGCTAGGCATGGTCGCTCACACCTGTAATCCTGGCACTTTGGGAGGCTGAGGTGGGCAGATCATCGGAGGTCAGGAGTTCAAGACCAGCCTGACCAATGTGGTGAAACCCTGTCTCTACTAAAAATAACAAAATTAGCCAGATGTGGTGACACATGCCTGTAATCCCAGCAACTTGGGAGGCTGAGGCAGGAGAATCACTTGAACCTGGGAGGTGGAGGTTGTTGTGAGCCGAGATCGCACCATTGCACTCCAGCCTGGGCAACAGGAGCGAAACTCCATTTCGAAAAAAAAAAGATGAACTTAAATGTTGTGTGTTATGACTGCTCCACCAACCTGACGTCACCCCCACCACCACCTCTCTCTCGGGCCTCTTTATTCCCTGAGACACAACAATATTGAAATTAGGCCAGTTAATAACCTTACGTGGCTCCTAAGGATTCAAGTGAAAAGAAATATTTGCATATCTCTCACTTTAAATGAAAAGCTAGAAATAATTAAGCTTAATGAATAGGGCATGTTGAAAGCCAAGATAGGCTGAAAGCTAGGCCTCTTGCACCAAACAGCCAAGATGTGAGTGCAAAGAAAAAGTTGTGAAAGATCATTAAAAGAGCTACTCTAGTGAACCCACAAATGATAAGAAAGCAAAACAGCCTTATTGCCAACATGGAGAAGTTTGAGTGGCCTGGTTAGAAGATCAAACTAGCCACAACATTCCCTTAAGCCAAAGCCTAATCCAAAACAAGGACCTGTCTTCAATTCTGTGAAGGCTGAGAGAGGTGAGGAAGCTGCAGAAGAAAATTGTGAAGCCAGCAGGGGTGGGTTCATGAGGTTTTAAGGAAAGAAGCCATCTCCGTAAGATAAAAGCACAAGATGAAGCAGCAAATGCTGATCTAGAAGCTGCAGTAAGTTATCTGGGTTGCCCAGCTAAAATAACTGTTGATGGTGGCTACACTAAACAACAGATTTTCAATATAGAGGTAACAGTTTTCTATTGGAAAAAGAGGGCGTGTAGGACTGTCATAGCTAGAGAGAAGTCAGTGCCTAGCTTCAAAGGACAGGCTGATTCTCTGGTTAGCAGTTAATGCAGCTGGTGACTTTTGCGTTGAAGCCAGTATTCATTTACCGTCCCTAAAATCCTTGAGTTCTTAAGAATTATGCTGAATCTACCCTGCCTGTGCTGTAGAAAAGAAACAAAGCCTGGATGACAGCACATCTGTTTACAGTATGATTTACTGAATATTTTCAGCTCACTGTTGAGACCTGTCACTCAGAAAAAAAGATTTCTTTCAAAATATGACTACTCATTGATAATACATGTGATCACCTAAGCCGCTGATGGAGACACACAGAGATTGATGTTGTTTTCATGCCTGCTAACATAAGCTCCATTCTGCAGCCCATGAATCAAGGAGTTATTTTGACTTTCAAGTCTTATTATTTAATATTTTTTAAGGCTATAGCTGCCAAAGATGGAGATTCCTCTGATGGATCTGAGCAAAGTAAATTGAAACCCTTTTGGAAAGGATTCACAATTCTGGATGCCATTAGAATATTTGTGATTCATGGGAGGAGGTAAAAATATTAACATTAGCAGAAGTTTGGAAGAAGTTCATTCCAACCCTCATTGATGACTTTGAGGGGTTCAGACTTCAGTGGACGAAGTCACTGCAGATGTGGTAGAAACACCAAGAGAACAAGAATTAGGAGCCTGAAGATGTGACTGAATTGCTGCAATCTCATGATCAAACTTGAATGAATGAAAAGTTGCTTCTTATGGATGATCAAAGAATGTGGTTTATTGAGATAGAATCTACTCCCGGTGAACATGCTGTGAACATTGTTGAAACGACAACAAAGGATTTAGAATGTTATATAACCTTAGTTGATAGCAGCATCAGGGTTTGAGAGGATTGACTCAATTTTGAAAGAAGTTCTGTAGATAAAATGCTATCAGACAGCATCACATGCTACAGAGAAATCTGTGAAAGGAAAAGCCAGTTGATGTGGCAGACGTTCTTACCTTATTTTAAGAAATTGCCTCAGCCTGGAGCTTGCAGTAAGCCGAGATCGCGCCACTGCATTCCCCTCCAGCCTGAGCGACAGAGCTCTACTCTGTCTCAAAAAAAAAAAAAAAAATTGCCTCAGCCACCCCGACCTTCGGCAGCCACCATCCTGATCAGTCAGCAGCCATCAGCCTTGAGACAAGGCCCTCAACCAGCAGAAAGATGATGATTCTCTGAAGGCTCAGATGATCATTAAGTTTTCAGCAATAAACTATTTTTAAACCAAGATAACAGACTTCTTTTCAGACATAATGCTGTTACATACTTAATAGACTACAGTATAATATAAGCATAACTTTTATATGCACTGGGAAACCAAAAATGTGTATGACTTGCTTTATTGCAGTCTTCACTTTATTGCAGTGGCCTGGAACTGAACTTTCTGTATCTCCAGGGTGTGCCTGTGTTTCTGTCACTACTCTGTGGGATCCAATGATTAGTGACAGTGGACTGGGAGCTGAGCTCCTTGCCTTCTCATCTTTCCTCTCTCAGGTCTCTACGCTCCCTTTATTCCGTATGTGCCTGACCCCACTTTTGGGACCAGTCCTGTTCTTACCAGGTATTGAAGAAGACCCACGCATGGCCAGGAGACTCAGCATCACATTGTCGTGGCCACAGTCCATCTCTGAGTATCTGCCCTAGATTTAATGATTGAATTGCTTCCTGTTTGTGAGATGAAGGTCCTTCCTTTTGCTTCATTTTCTTAACAAGATTCATATCTTATTCCCCTGTAGTCAGTCCCAGTCATGACAACTTGTGTAGTATCATGTGAAATCATATCGGCAATAGGGATTTGCCTTGCTGTAGTTAACATCTACGACCACCTCTTGCACACACAGCCCCATGCAAGTCTTCTGGAATCTGAGTTGGGTGGGTCCTTCCATCTGTTGAGAAGTTGGTGCCTCCTGGCTCCCTGCCTGCATGCCTACCTGGATCTCCAGATGTCCGTCCCTCAGTACTACGTTTTATACACATGTTGGGGTTCGCCATGAGCCTCATTTGTGCCTGTGACCCATCCCCCGTTTTGACACATGCTGGAGTTTAGGTTCTGCTGCCTAAATGTCCTCTCATTGCGTATATCTCACGGAGTCACCTTAGTGTCTTTCTCACATGAAGCGTTCTATTCGCCCTGACCCCCTCATTGTAATGTGTCACAATTAATCCTTGTTGATGACACCTTTTAAAAGGGCATGGAATTCAGTCCTTGGAACTGAATGTCTGTACAATTATTAAGCTTTTCTGTGTGGTCAGGACTTCTGTGCTGACAGGATGTTGGTAAGCTCTTAAGTGCCTGTGGCTGGGGTATTACATTCATCTGTGGCAGAGCTTGCACATAGTGTCCTCTGGATCACATTCCATCTGTAGAACTCTGTTTGGCTCACACAGTTTATAAAAATAGGAAATTTACTTTAAAAAGGGTTTCTGACTGTTGAGAAAAACAGCTCAGATTCCACTGGATTCCGGGGTCTGCTTTCCATCCTGTACTGGTGTTGCTTGCCTGCGGCAGGATAGTTGGTATTCCGGTTGAGGGTGGTTGCGGGCAATGTCAGTCCTTCCTCCAGCTCCTCCCCTAGTCTTTTGGACTACTTAGCACCTGATGGCTCCGGGAAGGACTCCCCCCTTGGGCTACTGGAGAAGGGAGTTTCTGGGAATTTGGTTCAAATTCCAGTCTTTGACCCGTCACTGACAGGTGCTAAAGAGCATATGAAACCCCAGCTACCTTGTGGTCAAGAGAAATCTGAGGTGAAGTTTAGACTCCAGGGTTTCTCTGACACTGAGCTGAAGCCACTTTTCCTGGGATTTTGCTTGAGATTGAATCCTTACCTGGTTTCCTTCCCCCCGCCCCCCTGCAATACACAGGGAGCATGACATTAATAAATCACAGGCCTGGGACTTTCTGTCTCAGGGTCTGCCCTAGGGAACAGGACCTAAAATGAGAGGGTGTTGTAGTCTCATAATAATTATCCATTTAAAAATATATTCTAATTTCCTTTGTGATGTTCTGTTTGTCCTATGGCTTATTTAGAAATGTGTTGCTTAGTTTCCATAGCTGGGGGCTTTTCTAGTTTTTTTTTTATCAGAGGACATAGTCTGATTTCATCTTTGAAATTTATTGAGACTTCTTTTATTGTCCAGTACATTAGTGAATGTTTTGGTTGAAACTTGAAAAGAATGTATATAGTGCAGTTTGGGGTTGAGTATTCCATAAATGTCAATTAAGTCCATAGTTAGGATGTTCATATTTTCCTGTCCTTACTGATTTTTTTTGTTAATGAGAGAAGTCTGTTAAAGATTCCAATTCTGATTATGCACTTGTCTGTTTATTTCTGAAATTTGAAAAAATTTTGGAGCACATGCTTTTAAGATTGTTATTATGTTCTCTTAGTTAATTGACCATTATTATGAAGTATTCTTTATTTCTGGTAAAATTCCTTGTCTTATATGCTTTGTCTGACATTAGTATAGCCAGCTTACTTAGGATTGGTGTGTACATGGTATGTAAATTCCCATCCTTGTGCTTTTTTTGAATAGTTTTAAATTATAACTAGACATCAAGAAAGGGAACCCACTATTATGTTAGAATACAACATGAATGCAATTTGTCATTTTAAAGATGTAAAAGCAAGAAAATGCATAGAGTTGTGCCTCAGTATCAGTTGGTTCCAGGGCCCTCACCTACAGCAAAATGCATGATTGCTCAAGTCCCTGATATCAAATGACAAGTATTTGCATATAATCTATGCATATACTCCTATGTATTTTGATACCTAATACAATGTAAATGATATATAAATAATTGTACTGTGTTTTTTTTTAAATGGCATTTGTCTTTTTTTTTTTTTTAGTTACTTATTTTTTGGGTATTTTTAATTCATGGCTGTTTGAATCTGTGGATGTGGAACTCCCAATATGGAGGGCCAACTGAATAATAGAAATTCATCCAAATTTTAAGTAGTTGTTTGTGTGGTCAGTAAATGTCATTAAAAAGATAAATTTAAATAGAAAATTGATATCTGCTTACAGAAGATTTTTAAACATCAGTGTTTATTCAAACTTTAAAAAGGAAAATAATGATCTCTGTCCTCTTTTCTTCAAAACGTTTGTCTTTTGTAGAAAACATTATGTTCTGAGACAACTTTTTTTTTAAAACAATGAAAGTGATCAAGACCTCCCTAATGTAATCTCCCTCCCCACAAGTTGGAATGGAAGGAAAGCCAGAATCTTATACATTCTTTGGTGTTTTGGTGGTCTTAGTGTTTTGAACAGGAAGTCAACTTCTTTTTTCTTCCTTCTGCTGCAAAATCTACATGAGTTTCACACTCCTTACACATATGTTCAAGCAGTTTTCTGCTTTTTCTTCTGGAACCATTTCAATATGAGGGAAATTTTGTAAGCTAGTCTTTCATCATCTTTAAAATATGGCTCCACACATATTTTTGCTTGACAATTCCATGGATAGTTGGTTTCTTTGTGGTAGCCAGCACTTCTCCCCTGGGAGGATCTTTGGCAAATAGGATTCATATTTTTCATGTGTTGTCTTATCAAACATTGTATCTGCTATTATTGAGACATTTTCTCTTTTCTGCATTTGGACTCCCCCGGCCTTGTGTAATTGCTAAAAACACATTTTCCCTAAACATCAGGCCAAGTTCATTCTCTTTCCTCTTCCTAATCTTACCTGACTGCCATTTTTTTTTTTTTTTTTTTTTTTTTTGAGATGGAGTCTCGCTCTGTCGCCCGGACTGGAGTGCAGTGGCCGGATCTCAGCTCACTGCAAGCTCCGCCTCCCGGGTTTACACCATTCTCCTGCCTCAGCCTCCCAAGTAGCTGGGACTACAGGCGCCCGCCACCTCGCCCGGCTAGTTTTTTTTGTATTTTTTAGTAGAAACGGGGTTTCACCGTGTTAGCCAGGATGGTCTCGATCTCCTGACCTCGTGATCCGCCCGTCTCAGCCTCCCAAAGTGCTGGGATTACAGGCTTGAGCCACCGCGCCCGGCCGACTGCCATTTATTAATAGTACACTGGCACTCATTTTATGCTGAGAAAATTCGTCTTTTGCATCTATCATCCATTGGAAATTCTCAAAGTCTACCTTGTTGTTTTGTAAAGATTTCGTTTCAGGAACTCTACATGGGTTTAATCAAACTCTACATGGGTAATTCATAGTTGAATTATATTTTATATGTAATTTTATATCCTGACTTCCTAAGTATTTTCCCATGTCACCTGGAAACTTTCATCAGCATTGTTTTTATTTAAGTTGTACAACACTCTGTTTGAATTCTAATTTATTTCCACATTTCCTGTTGTTGAATAGTTGGGATTTTTTACAATGTAAAAGAACTCTACAAGTAGATTATTCTCATAAGGGATGTTTTTGAGATTATATATTTAATTTATATTTCTAGAAATAGGATTAGTGAGACAAAGGCTGTAAAGGCTCCTAATTCATATTGCTGGATTGCTTTGTAGGAGTGAGTAGTTGTTTACCTTTACTTTGGCTAATGTTTCCAAAAGGCCAAGTTACTCGAATAGTAAGTAATTTAGGAATAATAAGCTATCCACCATATTTAAGATACGTAGAATGCAGATTTAGTATAATACTCTAAAATGATTTTTCACTTATTAGAGACAGTGGCTTACCATGTATCACTTGTTTAAATTGTGAGGAGTATTTTGCGTCACCAGACCCATTTAAAATTCAGTTCTGCAACATTTGGCATCTATCCTATGTCAGGCATGTTGCTAGATAGTGGGGAAATAAAAATGAAGGGAATGCTTTCTAGCTGCCGAGAGTTCAGGGCCTAGAAGAAAAGAACCGTAATCACCTAAAATTGTTACCATGTAATAAGCTTGACATATATAAAGTGAACCTGTAAAGTGCTGATGGAGGATTGAAGAGAGCAGGTATTTGTGCCAGAGGGTGTGACATTTGAGCTGAGCCATTAAAAGAATAGATTTTTAGGTGAAGTAGGAGTACAAAGGCACTCTCAGGGAGAAGTGGCATTTAAAGGCATAATAAAGATTATTTAGAACATGAAGAACAGCCTGTGTTTCACAATTAAAAACTTCACTCCTAAGTTTCCAGGTTATTTTATTCCCTTTCTAGGATATACATAGTCATTTTTCTTAATATGGAGCCATTTCTTGCCCCTGACAAGCACCTTGAATGGTCTTTAGCGCTTTTGTTGTTTTAGTCTCCTATTGTCAGTCTGTAACTGCATCGTATAGATGATAGAAAAAATAGATTTCCGTCTACCCAAGTCCAAAGGAATTGTCAGTTTCAAGAAACTTGTTTTCCCTCTACCACTCTTGAGCACCCTGTGCATTTAGCCTTATTATAAGAGATGTGTGTTTGAAAAATACAGATTCCTTAACCAAGGACTAATGCCATTCCATCTGTTTTGGAGCCGTATTGAGTGCTGTGTCGAATTATGTGGTGTGGCGATGATCAGTAGGGTGGGGTCGTCTTAAGATGTTCAGAACATTGTTTTGTCAGTATAAAAATAATTGGTAGAAATGTGCGAAACTGGGCAGTGCTGGGCTGTTGAAACTGACCGTTGACTATCTGTTCATTGGATATCATAAAGTTTGATAATTCAAGGACATGGTGGATATCTTTTGTGAAATTTTGTTTTCATTTTTATTTTTAATAGGATGAAAGTTAAAAAACTGCCCATGATTCTAGCTCTACACCTGAAGAGATTTAAATATATGGATCAACTTCATCGATATACAAAACTCTCTTACCGGGTAGTTTTTCCTTTAGAACTTCGTCTATTTAACACTTCAGGTGATGCCACCAATCCAGACAGAATGTACGACCTGGTTGCTGTTGTGGTTCACTGTGGAAGGTAATTGCAAGTCCGGGGACATAGGAGTGGAATTTCTAGGTTAGAAGAGCAGTGTATATTCAAGATGTTCATGAATTATTCAAATACAGAACTTGTAGAAATTCTGTATTCTTCTCAGGATAATTTTATTTCAAAATGGAGTTTTAGCTTTACATTTTATCATTCCTTAAAAATTTTATATGTTAAAAATATATTGTTTTTATTTTTGTTATTTATTACTCTGCAAGTACTATATCTGATTTCCTAGAACTTTGAGATCTGTTAGTTTTTCTTTTCCTTTTTTGGGGTGTGTGTATAGAGGGTTGTTGGTTAAAATAAATCACTTCTGAGTTGAATTGCATATGTTCAGCATATCAGTGGTTGTAAAAAGCATTTAAAATGGCATTGGAAGTAATCTTCAAATGTTCATTTTTTAATTTTACCTGTGTGTGTATTTATCATTGCCTGTTAGCCAATTTTGCTTTCTGTCTCCTTCTCATCTTCTTTTCCAACATGTATACACATCTTCTCTGTATGAACATACATACCTGTAACTGACCTTATTAAATACATCAAAAAATTCTCAAACTGCAAGAGCATCACATAATCAGAACTTGTATTTGGAACATAACCGTCTTCATTGACTGCTTAGAATTTCCTTTAATAATTTTAAAGCAGGCACTCATCATTTTCCCCTTGGTTTTGGGAAACTTGTACTAACAGCATGTTTTATCCAAATAAAAAAAGTTCCAGCTTTCTCCACTTCAGCCCTCCTCCCAGCTCTCTGATTAGAATTTTTTTTTTTTTTGGAGACAGAGTCTCGCTCTGTCGCCCAGGCTGGAGTGCAGTGGTGCCATCTCGGCTCTCTGCAAGCTCCGCCTTCCACATTGAAGCCATTCTCCTGCTTCAGCCTCCCAAGTAGCTGGGACTACAGGCGCCCACCACCATGCCCGGGTAATTTTTTTGTATTTTTAGTAGAGAGTTCACCGCGTTAGCCAGGATGATCTGAATCTCCTGACCTGGTGATCCGCCTGCCTCAGCCTCCCAAAGTGCTAGGATTACAGACGTGAGCCACCGCGCCCGGCCTCTGATCAGAATTTTTAAGGACAACCCGGAGGGAGCAAATACTCTGTAATAATCGCCTTGTACCTCCATTGCCTGGGTCAGCCTTGGGTCCCGTCTTGTATCCTCAGCAAGAATCTTTCTTCTACTTCTAAGTTAAGAGTGATCACATCTTAAAGGAGTGAAACAGTGTCAAGATTACTTAAAGAGCCTTGGTGTAGTGATTCAGACCAGGTATTCAGAGTGAGAGAAACCTGGATCTCAGTACCGTTTCTGCCAGTTGTGGGCAGTGTGATGTTATGCAGAGCTTCCTGAAAAGGCTTCAGTTTTCTCTTCTAGAAAATGTAAATAATACTAATTACCTCATTGCTTTGTTAGGATTCAAAAGGAGATGTAAATCAGTTAGCTACTGCTACTGTCTTAGTAACAAAAATACAATACTACCTTCTCACATCCCAGCTCTATAATATTTACTTTCTCACACCCTAATTAGACTGTTCTTTAGCCTCTTCAAATTTAGTAACAGTCCTACTCTACTTAAATGATGGTAGATTTTTAGAATTGCTCTACTCACAAGACATTGAGCTGAGATGCCCGACTTAGATGGCAACCAGGGTCCCGTCCCCACTCTCTCCTTTTAAAATTAACCCAACCCTTTCCCCACCCTGAAATCCTTGAGTCTCTTGACCCTTTCCCTTTTTCACCTTTTCTTTGGCCTCACTTGCTTCTCCCAGCTTGAACTCCACAGTCAGTGAAAGCATGTTCTCACAACCACTGTCAAATCCTCTTGCCAGCTGTCTGAATCCCTGCTGTCACAATTGGTGCAGAACATTGCAGAGAGATGCTTATTGACTTTCCTCACAGCCCTGGTGGTCTGCCTTCACTGGGAACTCCCTTCTGGTGGAGGTCTGCACAGTAGGTCTTTGGGATCCCGCCCCTACCCCTGGGTCTTTCTCTCTCCTGTCTCACTCTCATTGCTCTTGCCTTCCTGCCTCTCCTCTCTGGAAGTCTTCCTTGATGCTCTTCTGCCCAGCCTCAGTCTCCACGTGTTGTCTTCACATAAATACTAGATGTGCAGTGCTAGCCCTGTCTTAGTGCTTTGTGTACTGTCTTAGGATGTATGTCTGCTTCCCTTATGAGAACAGGTGCTTTTTAAAACAGGAGATAATTTGCTCGCTAATAAAAGACTAATCATATTTTAGGATATTTTTCCATTGTGTATTTTATTTATCAGACTTATTTGTAGATTTGCTTCATATGAAAGTGTGGCGGGTGTGCACAGCCTCATTATCTGCATGTCAGTTCCAGTTCAGCTTGCTCCTTCTCTGTCCCTGGTTCCCAGCCTAGAAGAGACTTCTAGCAAATGTTTGTTGACTAAGTATTACCCTTCAAGCCCATGTCAGAACTGGGCTCCATTTCTTGATTTCCCATCCCTCTCTCCCTTCCACCTCCTCTCTTGCTGGATAAGGTCTCTCCTGTGGCTCTACTTTTATATCATATTCTGCCTTGGATTATGTTTTCAGAGTAGCTCTCTACTGTACTGAAGGGGTATTTGGGCAAGCAGTTGTTGAAATCTCTTTAATCTCCACAGCAGTCAATAGTTATTTGCATACATTAGGCATTTATATCTACTCAACTGAGTGTGTTTAATGTCCAGAAATCAGATGCCTAAGAAACAGCTTCCTTAGGTGGAAGTTCAGCCCTTCATCTCTCATTTCATTTTCAGTTTATGAAATTAACTTTTGTCTACTGTTCTTCAAACTAGTTCTTTGCCAAAGGAAAAAGCTGCCTAACTTTTCTCAGTTTACTAGTCCTCACCCCACCCACCTCCTTTCCTTCCATCCTGTGTTCTGCAGCCTTTCTTTGATTTTTCTTGATTTTACCTTTTATAATTTTGTTTTCATTTCTGACCCTCTCCCCGTAACACACAAGACCCTTTAGATGAGTCCTAAATAAATATAGAAATAGACTTAATAAAGCATTAAATGCTTTTTAAAAAGAAAGTTTTGAGGTGTCATCCTCCATAGTTTAAAAAAAAAATTTTTTTTTGTTGGTGTCATTCTGTCACCTAAGGTATTTATCTTACCTACAGGATCAAATGATCTGAGAAACATCAGACATTTTAGGAGGTTGCTTATTCTAATATCTGGTCACTACTTTTAAAATAGTGTTTACCATAAGGAATAATTTGTATTGAAAAGGATTTCAAATTCTGTATTAATTATAGAATTACAATAGAATAAATATAACCATATATGCCTTTATAATGAACCGTACTTAAACCGGAAGAGGTTAAAACCTTTGGCATATCCTTTTATAAAACAAAGAATTGCTTTTAAAAGAAACTATGCCTCCTTTATTTTTATGCATGTCTACATTTATATATTCCAGATTTGTTTAAAATGAGATGCAGGGGCAATCATAGTAATAGTTATAATGGTATTAAGCATTAGGTACTTCATATTGACTCACCATTGAGCAAAGGTCATTTGCTTTTAAAGACATTTTGTGAAGTTCAGGCTTGATTTTAGAACCAAGGATTTGATATCCTTGCCTGTTTCAAGTATCATGTTGGATCTTTTCTCAAGAAAAAAAACTATTACCAAGGGAGTGAGGCTTAGAAATAATTCTTGTATGCATTGTTTTATAGTTGAATTCCGCATGTTCTGCTGTGACCCCCTCCCCTTATAAAATGATAGAAAACATTGTCTTTTATTATAGAAGCAAAATTGAAAACTATTATAAAGACAGTAAAGAATTGCAGTAATGCAGCTTTATGTGAATAGAATCTCTTAGAGCACTAATTATTTGATTTTAAAATTGATTACCAGTTCAACTCAGTGTAGCTTTATCTTTTTTGGAAAGAATAGTTAAGGGGTATAAAAAAGAAGCAGTTCTTTTTTACTGCTATTTGTTTCAGTTTCTCTATAAAACATAAAATTTAGAGCATGAAAGAGTAATATTAATAAATATCATATTAAATTAACTTATTTTTTGTTTGTTTTAGTGGTCCCAATCGAGGCCATTATATTGCAATAGTTAAGAGTCATGATTTTTGGTTGTTGTTTGATGACGACATTGTAGAAGTAAGTAGTTTCTTAATCTCTTATTTTTGAAAGCTGTATGCATATGTTGCTTTTCACTATTTTCTGATAGTTTCTCATTTAGATATGACTGGTGATGAATATGAGACAAATGTCTGGGTCTATAGATTGTAGTCTGATTCCTACTTCTTACTCTGCAACGTCCAAGCCCAACAGTTGAGTGGTCACGTAACCTTTACACGCGTGGAATAAAACAAAGGAAAGCTTTCAACAACAGACCTGACTTTAAAAAATATAAAAATAAAAATAAGCCATGTAACATACATACAGTAAAGTATACAAATCTGAATTTGATGAATTTGTGTATGTGTGTCCCCCCCGTCACACACACACAGCCACACAGACACACACATTTGTAACTACTATCCAGGTCAAGATGTAATTCATTTTCAGCACCACAGCAGGCCCCCTTGTTCCTCCTTCTGGTCAGAACTTAAGCTTTCCTCACCTCTACCCTCCTGGAGCCTGCTATTTGGACTTTTATCATTAACTTTGCCTAGGCTTGAATATAAATGGACTCATATAGTATGATTTTGTTTGTGTCAGACTTTATTCACTGAATATATTTGTGAGGTGCATTCTTGTTGTCTGCAGTAATGGCAGTTCTTTTTTACTGCTTTGTCATTTTCTACTGTACAAATATACCAAGTTAGAAATTTGACTTTTTGTCAGTTAATGACTATTGTGAATTAAAATGCATTGGTCATCTTTTACAAGCCTTTTGCTAGACATATACACTCATTTTCCTTGGGTATATGTTAGGTTGGGCCACTAGAAGTTGCCTTTTTGTTTTTTTTGGGAGACAGAGTCTTGTTATCTAGGCTGGAGTGCAAGGGTGTGATCTCGGCTCACCGCCACCTCCACCTCCTGGGTTCAAGTGAATCTCCTGCCTCAGCCTCCCGAGTAGCTGGGATTACAGGCATGCACCACTGTGCCTGGCTAATTTTGTATTTTTGGTAGAGACAGGCTTTCTCCACGTTGGTCAGGCTGGTCTCGAACTTCTAACCCCAGGTGATCCGCCAGCCTTGGCCTCCCACGGTGCTGGGATTACAGGCGTGAGTCACTGTGCCCAGCCTGGAAGTTGCCATTTTGTAGGTCCAAAATAGTTATTAGTGGTTTCATATAATTTATCCTATATCTAGAAGTAGAATTGGTGGATCAAAGGGTAGTTGTATGTTCAGCTTTAGAAGATAGGTATTTCTAAACATTTTTTCAGAGTGCCCTGCCAGCTATGTATGAGAGTTCCGTTTTCCCCAAATACTTGGTATTATCAGTCTATTAAATTTAAGCCATCTGACTGTACAGAGCTCATTTATGTACTAATGTTTACATTTTGCCTCACAGAAAATAGATGCACAGGCTATTGAAGAATTCTACGGGTTGACATCAGATATTTCAAAGAACTCTGAGTCTGGTTACATCCTTTTCTATCAGTCTCGGGACTGAGGGGGACCGTGATGAAGAGATACTTTCTGCCTCATTTCTTCTCTGGTTATTTTGGAAAGGATCAAGCACTGATTTTTCAAGAAAAGAGAAATGCAGGAAGCTCAGGGGGCAGTAGCACACTTTGCACACGATAAAGCAAAGACGATGGATTGACGAGCCCTTCCGATCATGGTAGTTGATTTATTTGCTCAGGTATCATGCTGTCTGTACAGTTCCATTCAACAAGGAGGTGAAATCAGAGATACCAGCTCCTCTTGTAAAACAGCCTTCCAGTCATTGACACGCATTTTCTCTTTATTAATTGCACCAATAATGCTTTGAATTCTTTGGGAGTGCAGTAGAAAGAATCGGAATCTGTGCTGTATTGATAAGGAGATGATGTTGAACACACTGCATAAATTTGCCTGGTTCAGTGTGTATAGAAGCATATTCAGTGGTCTTTTCAAGAGTAAACCAGAAATACTTTTGGGCCCAACACTTGCAGTTGCCTTCCTGATGTAAAACCTAACATGCTAGATAATCCAGTGTCGGGAAGACAAAGATGTTTTGCTTCTCTGAAGAAGCTTATAATAATATACAGTATATGTATATGTAGGGAGCAATTGGTCAAAAGTGGCTTTTTGTTTCCCCAAGGGGAAAGACTGGCTTTGTAATTATAATTTTTTCCTTATTTATTTTACTTCAAACTGGTAGAGTCTAAGTATTGTATGAAGTGCCCATGATTCTGTCAGTCAATTTGAACATATTTTTATTAGTTCATGTCAGTTTAAGTCAGTTTTGTTTGTTTCTATTTTTAAGGTGAATTTTAAATCCTATCTGAAATCAGTAAGATACCTTGAGAAAAACTGCAGTGAGAGGAGGTAAATATCCTTTTTCAGGAGGAACTGATATCTCTGGCTAAATATTTGTCCTTTTGTTATTGTTTCTAAATCAGTTATTTTCTTCAGCTTTAATTTCATAAAATTAAAAAACTATAAAAAAATTCCTATAGTTGTTGGAATAATTAAAAATTCTGGTGCAGTGGTGGTATACCAATCTTTAGAATTCTTAAGTATTCTAATGTTTCAAGTTGAGGTCATGCTTGGGAAATCTTGTCATAGCATTTATGTTATTTTCAGATGTCATTTTTACCCTGGAAAGAAGTAATAATGTTCATCATAACCCTAGCAGCCTGGATAGCAAGCTAAACAAACCCTTTGAAGATTAAATTTTAATCAAGTAGACTAGGAATACAAAAAATAAGTCCTTCCTCCCCTTCCCCGCACCTTTACAAATCTTACTGGAAGGGTGTTCAGAAATTAAAATTTGTGTTTGCTAAGACTTCATTCTGTTGGGGGTTTTAAGAAGTAATATATGTAACATAAAATGTATGCAAACCGTCGCAGTTTTTTTGGACGTTTTTCCATGCATCAGAAAGTTGTCTGACAGTAGCCGAATGTAACTTGCAGAAAATTATTGAAAATTATATTCAGAATAATAGCAATCAGGCCTTGTTTATGTTCTTTATTAAATTCTTTTCAGGCAGTAAATTTAAAAAAAAATTGTCATTTTCTAAAGTTCTTTTGCTAAAACTGTTGACTATGGAAAACAACAAAAAGGAATTTTTTAGTCTGCTGCTATTATTAACATTTATTATCTGTATCTTTTGGCTCAGGAAATGACTTCACCTATTTGTTCCATAAGCAGACCTTTAACAGGGTCACTTAGGTAATTGGGCTGCTTAAACACATGTGCTGGGAGAAAATCGTAATGTTTAGTATTTGTACTAAATATCAAAAGTATCTTGACAAGTTTCTTTTTAAGATAGTTTCTAAAGCCTTACCCTGGCTAGAGATATTTTGTACAAATTATATGTAGCCAGCCTTATCTACCAACATGCCACAGAGAATCACAATCAACAATGTGGGGAAAGTCAGGGCAGTGAAAGTGGATGCGCTCTTTTTATTTTGAGGGCTTAAACCAAATTGTCTTGGAATTAAAGCTGTATTTCCGCAGCTTTCAGTACAGAGAAAAAGAGGAAAGTGAAGCTGTGTCAGTTTTAACATGAGCTGTATCACAACATGTTTAAGAAAAGATAGATGAAGTCATTTGCATAAAGGTACAGCATTGAAATACTATGTGGTGTTTGTTTTTACATTTTTGCATTAAAGAAAAACCATGCAGTAAAAGCCAAGTTACATTTCATATTAAAGCAAGTTCTAGTATATGTGTTGAGTTCCTAGTAATCACATACTTACTCACATCTACATCATACTTCATAGTATGATTTGTCAGGGGAGGGACTGTGGGGTGACAGTTTTACATTTACTTTTTCTTCTTAATGCAGCTGGATCTAAGTAAAATGTTTTGAAGAAACTCAATATACTTTTAAAACATATAGGGTCAGGGATGGGGGACAAATACAGGTATAGTAAGTAAGGAAAGTGACCCACGAAGAAAGCGTTGTGAGGTTGTATGCTGGTTGACTGTGATTAAAATGCAGGGCTGGTTTAAGTTGTTAATGGTGGCCGATTGCTATGTAACTATGTACATGATTATTGGGATGGCTGTCCCATATTTTGTATATTGGAATAAAAATTTCTATAAATTATTGTAACTAAAAGTAAATATTCTAAATTAAATCCCACTTCTTAAGTCACATGGCTTCTGTCTTGGAAATTTTACCTTTAAAAGATTACTTAAGACAGGAACCAGGAGGCTTGGGAACAGGGAAAGAAGGAAATGTTGTGTTATGTGGGTCTTGCGGCCTCTAACCATCAGTATAGGGTTTTTTCTTTCCTTGATGGCAGTAGAAAGACCTCATTTTCATAACTACTCTTGATACTTTCTTTAAAAACACTTTTTATTAAAGATTCTATCATGAGGTATTTGACTGGGAGCTGGGAGGCTAAAGCGCTCATGTCCTGGCTCTTCAGTGAATTTAACTGTGTGACCTTGGGCAAGTCACTTAACCTCTCTGTGCTTCAGTCTCCCTGTCTTGTAAAATGGGAGTAATACCTACCTCACAGGGTTGTTGTGGGGATTAATTAGAGATAATGTCTGTAAAGCATTTAAGGTTCTTGAAGAAGGCGCTATATAAATATAAAATAATATCTATTAAAGTTGGTTTATTTGTGCCTGTGGGTTTTAAGTGTGTTTTTTCCTTTTTGCCTAAAATGTATTTACAGATTAGAAGTAGACACTTCGGAAATTGTGCTACTACTTTTGCCCAAGCTCCTACTTCTGTATCCAAAGAGATTTTCCCTAGGACAGAATTGCATGTGTGTAAAACAACATTCTACATGTGCCTGCATTTATTTAGCACATAGTAGCTTTTGTCATCTTTCTGTGATAGCATGTCTTTGAAAAGTTCAAAGTTTAAATTTGAAAATTGAGAGTCATAGAATCTTAGAGGGTAAACCAGGTATAATACCTTAAAGGTCACTGTTTCTCCTGCTCCTCCTCTTCTCCTGTGTAGTAATTGCTCCTGTAAAATCTGTTTCACAAGTGGTCAGTCAGCCTGCACTTGAGTGCTGGAAGCCGGTTCCGTTACTGAGTAACTTGAATTGTTACTTACGTTGCCATTATTTTCAGTCCATCCTTCATTCTCCCAGTGTGCTTCTGATATCAAGGCTGATCTTTGTATCAGGTGGCTTTCAGAGACTTCATCCTTCCTGGGAGCCCTATTCTGGAAGCACTGTTTTTCATTCATGTCTCTGAAAGAGTGTGCCTAGAACAAGCACAGTGACAGGTGAACTAGACTGCCAGTTGGGACCTGCGATCGCATTCTCTTTTCTAAGCATCTGTATCACACACTTCTTAAGGAACTTTTAGTAAATGAAATCCTCTATACCTGAAAGTTTTTCATGAACTGTTGAAAAGCTGAGAGTCCCTTGCCACAAGCTTTTTTCCATGATTCCCTGTTACCAGTACCTGTGCCTGTTAACATGTCAAGGTTTTTCCCATCTCTCTTCATTCATGTGTTTTCTATAATAACCATGTCTCTGTTCCGTCTGCAGAGCTACTGAAATAACTACCCATTGCTTCTGGGTGATAGCCTGCTATGTGATGGCCCCTGTACTCGGTATTTTACTTCTTTTCGTGTTAATGTTAACCACGTCTATGAGACAGTGACATCCTCATTTTACAAAAGAAGAATCTACGGTTCTTTAGAGGTTAAGTACCTTTTTAGAGCCACTTAGCTGGAAAGTAGCAGGTCCAGGTTTCAAGTAGGTATAACTCCAGTGTCCAAGCCCTTAACCATGGCTATCCTTACCAAAAGATTTTTTGCTGTGGTGGTGGTAAAATAACCTAAAAATTACTGTTTTAGTCATTTTTAAGCGTCCGATTAAGTGACAGTACATTCGCGATGTGCAAATACCACTGCCGTCCATTTCCAGAATTCTTTTCATTGTCCCAAACAGGAACTCTGTACCCATTAAATAGTCATTCCCCGTACTTCTTCCCTTCCCCCCGGCCTCTGTGAACCTGCGTTCTGCTTTTTATCTTGATGAACTTGCTCTGGGTGCCTCATAGAGGTGGAAGAATCACTGTTTGCCCTCTTATACCTTCATCCATTAATGAACATTTGGGTTATTTATACCTTTTGGCAGTTGAGACTAACACTGCTGTGAACATTGGTGTGCGAGTATCTGTGTGAGCCCCAGATCTGGAGTTTTCTGGGTATAGATCTAGGAATTGCTGAAGCATGTGGAATTCTATGTTGAACTTTTTGAGGAATAGCTGTACTGTATTCCACAGCAGCTGTACCGTTTTGCATTTCCACCAGCAATGTACCAGTGTTCCAGTTTTTTTACATTCTTGCTATTATAAAAAAATTCAGAAAAAAATAAGCATTGGATATAGATAGTAACCTTTGATACACGGAAGTTTTAAGTTTTAAATTTTGATGCAGTCGGTCTCTCTC